>NC_042617.1:540720983-541026063 GCF_901001135.1 Rhinatrema bivittatum | reverse complement strand
CGCTGTCCAGGGTCCTGGACTTCCTCTTCCTGCTCCTTCTAGGGGTGGGCCCGCGTCTTCCTGCCTGAGTTAAAGGGCCAATAGGGAGTAGTCCCTCTGTCTCCTCCTGTGAGCTCCTCCCTGGGCGTTGTCCTTCAAGCCCTACAAAAGGGCTTCTTCGCCATTTCAACTCTGCCTTCGCAAGGAGCCAGTCATTCTCCAGGATTCTTCGTCTTCTGCTCCAGCTTGGCACTTCCTCTTGGGATCCCAATCTGTTCCTGGTCTCTTCTTGATGTTCCATTTCAGTCCTGATGTTCCATTCCAGCCCTAATGTACCTTGGTCTCGTCTTAATGTTCTGATATCTGTCTTGTCCAGATGTCTTCAAGCTCCACCATGATCTATCCTAGCGTGGTCCGTGACCAGCCCAGTTGGGCTGAGTAGGGTGCGCTGCGGCCCAGTGGTCAGCGACCACCCCCGCTGGGGTGTGTAAGGTGCTGGTGGGTCTTCTCCATTGAGTGGAATTGAAGATCTCCTTCTCCTTCATCACCTCCGAAGTCTGGAGCCTTCAAAATGTCTTGCTCGCGCTTACTTGATGCCCTTAATTGAGTGTCCTGGGAGTCCATATAGGATGTCCGGAGCCTTCATCAAGGAGGTCTGATGTTTTAACCTATTCCAGATGCTTTGGTTCCAGATATGACTCCTTGCTTCCTTCATCTTTGCTCTCTGCTTCAACAGCAAGGAGTTACAGGGAATTGGATTCAGACAGTAACCAACGTGGGCCCAAGCTTTTACAGTTTGGGAAACGGATAAGCATGGGGGTAATGCACGGTGTGACATATACTGCCATAAGCTTGCTGGGCAGAATGTATGGACCATTTGGTCCTTTTCTGCCATCATTATGTTTCTATGAGAGTGTACGTGTGTGTATGTATATGAGAGGAAGAGAACCAATGAGTGAGTATGTGTGAGGGGGAGAGACCTAGTTGTGTATGAGAGTGAAAAATCCAGTGAGTGTGTGTGTATATATATGAGGGAGAAAGAGCCAGTGAGTATGTATGATGGGGAGAAAGCCAATGAGTGTGTCTGTGTAGGAGGAGGAAAGAGCCAGTGAATATGTTGTGTGTCTGTGTATGAAGGGGAGATAGGCACTAGGCAGTGTGTATGTGTGTGTATGAGGGGGAAAGAGCCATTGAGTATGTATGATGGGGAGAGAGCCAGTAAGTGTGTCTGTGTATGAGGGGGAGAGTGACAGTGAGTGGTGTGTGTGTGTGTGTGTGTGTAAATGTGTGGGTATGTATGAGGGGGAGAGAGTCTGTGTGTATGTGTGGGTGTCTCTGGCTAATAGATCCCCTGAGACAGAGCTCAACCCATGGACCTCAGCAAAATCTTCGATGTACCGTGTCAGTCACCCTTATCACCAACTCCCTCTTCCCCGCAGGGCTGACACTTTGAACTTCAGGCATTGACACTGCACAAAAGTACCTTCAGCACAAAGCAGGAGTAGTGTGCACAAAAGCTGATTCAAGGCAGAGGAACTGCCAGTGAAAAAAAAAGACTCCAAACTGCTGCTCCTGCCATCAAAAAAAACCAAAACAAAACCCTGAGCTATTGCTGTTCCTGCCAGCAAAAAGAAAGCCCTCAGACTGCTGCCACTGGCAAACGACACCCTGCACTGCTGCTTCTTTGCCAGTGAAAGAAGTATAGAAGAGCGCTGCTGCTGCTCCTGCAGGTTAAAATAAGGCCCCTGCACTACCACTTCCTTGCCACAATCACTGCCCTTGCTGACGAAAAGAGTAGTTGCTATCCTTGAAGGAGGAAGAGCAGGTAGTAAAATGCTACTAATAATGAGCATGCTGAAAGGAAGACAGTGATGCTGGGGGGAGACAATGATGCTGGTCGGGGAGAAGATCCTGCTGGGCAGGTGAAAGGGAGAGGAAGAGATCCTGATGGGGGTCCCAGACAAGCCACCACACAGCAGGCCCCACCAGAACCCATCGATCAGTCAATGCCCAATCCCCAGGCCTGACATTCATCATCTGTGGCCAAACACCTAGTGGTGGCCCCAAAGCCTTTCTCTTCCTTACCAGCACCTCCCTGCTTCCTTCTAATCCTCCTTCCCCCCCCCCCCCCCCCCCCCCATGTTACAATAGCCTTTTCTGGACTCAGTCACTTCCACCACCGGATCCCGTTATTCACGGGCCAGAAAAGCCCTTTTCTGCCTGCACAGGCTGGGCTCCCCCCATACAAAATGGCTATGGCTCATGCATCAAACCTACGGACAATCTCTGAATAGCTTGTAGAAACAGATCATTTCCCATGTTTGGCATTCATGCCTCAAATGATAACCACCCAAGTGTTGAATGGCCTTGGCTACCTGCCGATAGAACTTGCCACAGTATCTTCCCCACCATCCAATGCAAAGTGCTTTTTGCCAAGGTATGATTTCAGACTAGCAGATTTTTGAGAATGGCCACGTTGAGGTGAAGTGGCTCAAGTTATCCCTATTCCAGTTCAACAGAGCAAGGCCAGCACTGTTCCCCAAATCATTGCCACCAAGGTGTATGATAATGAGGTCTGGTGATGGCAGACCCAATTCTTCCAACTGCAGCATGGGCCAAAGTTGGTGCCAACACATGCTTCTTTGACCCAGCCGCTTGATGGTCCAGCCTTTTCCCGACAACCCAAGGTCACATCCAAATTTCCCACTCATGGTCCTTTTATATGCATGCGTGATGAATGAGTGGCCAACAATACATGCAGAATGATAACGGACAGCAGCTGCTAGTGAAGGAACAAAACAATTCTTGATACACACCTGATCCAGTGCAAGCGCAAGGAACCATCGTCATGCTTAATGCACGGCGCAAAAGCTTAAGACCTCCATTGGTCCATCTGCTGTATGACAGCAGAGGTCTTGAACGAGTAGATGTGAATCGGTTATTTACACTTTCGAATAATAGAAGAACTAGGGAGCACTCCATGAAGTTAGCAAGTAGCACATGTAATGCTAATCAGAGAAAATTCTTTCACTCAACGCACAATTAAGCTCTGGAATTTGTTGCCACAGGATGTGGTTAGTACAGTTAGTATAGCAGGGTTTAAAAAAGGTTTGGATAAGTTCTTGGAGAAGTCCATTAACTGCTATTAATCAAATTGACTTAAGGAATAGCCTCTGCTATTACTGGCATCAGTAGCATGGGACCTTCTTGGTGTTTGGGTACTTGCCAGGTTCTTGTGGCCTAGTTTGGCCTCTGTTGTAAACAGGATGCTGGGCTTGCTGGACCCTTGTAGTTGTTCTTGTTTTTCTTCTTGTAATTGTTTAGGTTGTTCTTGTTGTAGTTGAGCAGCCCAAAGCAGCCAATGTGTGTGTATTTATTTATTTATTTATTTATTTATTTATTTATTTATGGCTTTTATATACCTATGTTCCTGTACTAGTACATATCACGTCAGTTTACATAGAACCAAAGTTGGAAATTACATCAAACAAGAGGGTACAGATAACAGGGCTAACTTCGTATGAACTTATAGATAAATATCTGACTACCATATCTGATTACTGACTACTAGTAGACTTCCCTCTAACATTGTGGCTTTCGGAAGATAAGGCAGGTAAGAAAAGCAGTATTTACTGGCCAAGCAGGGCTGTGTAGATGTATTAGAGAGAAGTCCTCCTTTTATCGCCTGCAATAATAGCCACGATAATAGCTGTGATCCACGATAACGGACGTTACCACTTGATAAAAACATTTTTCCCCCCTCTACCATAAAAAAAAGATGTTACTAATTCCAACGTTATTGTGCATTTTATTACCATCATATGTAGTAGGAGTCCATCATTTGCATAAAAAGCATTTTGTATACTCTTATCAAATTTGCATGCTAGTGCACGCTGTGATAAACATTGTGTTAATCGCACAGTAGACCCCATTTATCACGCGATAAGGCCTTATCGCAATTTGATGAATGACCCTGTAAGTTAGGTGCCTTGATCTGAAAATCAATGTTAAGCACCTAATTTGATTTCCTTTCCTAACTTCACCCCATTATTGTCTGATTTTTAGGAATCTTAATTTAGGAGCCTTCTGAAAATAGGCTAATCTAGTCAGTTTTCAGAGGCTAATTTAGGTGATTAACTCCCAGACTTAAACCCTTTGAAAATTGACCCCTAAAGGTACAGTTTTTGTTCAGTAAAAATTTGAACAGAAATACATGTGTAGGACTCAGTGGGATACGTAACTCATTCCAGTACACCTGTATTTTTGCAGGAAAACATCAAATGAACATTTAAATATCTAAAAAAGTATACATGTCAGACTTGTGGGGTGTCCACATGTAAACAAAGCTGAAAAGGAACATTGTCTGAGCTTCTCTATTGTGCACAGCTTTGCCCTTCTTTCCATGTTCATATGATTTAGGTAAATCTTATTATTTTAGATCAGAGCAGCAATAATTTACATACAGGTATTTGAGAACAAAACCTACTCACATCTAGATGACTTTCAAACTCTGATATAAGATTAGTTTCCAGCATGAACATAGATGTAAATATATTTATCAAAGAAATTTAAAATTCCAGACTTGAACCATTATCCATGCTTGTAGAGTTCTTGGGTCATTCGTTTGACGAATGAGGATTTTGACCAATGAATGTGAAAGCCCAAGCCACCTCAGAAGCTCCTTCACCTTTGTCCTAGCAGGAATTATAATCTTTCTTTGGACTCCTCAAATTCTACCATGGTTTCTTGGAAAATAACATATAGATGATTGAAGCTCCTATCTTCTTCTTTGACAAGAGAACACTGAAGATGTGCATGAACTGGCATGAAAATGCTGATTCTGCTGATTCTTATATATGATGAGTCATCACATAGCACTGATGTTTTTCTGAGCTACAACATGCAGATGGAAGTGATTCACCAGTTACCTGCTACTCAAAGACATTTAGATTGTCATCCACTTTGATGCATAAACTGATGAAAAAATACTAGCTGTCATAATAAGAGCCAAAAAAAATTCCACAATTATGTCACTGATCTCAACTGATCACAAGCCACTTTTAAGACTGTCGACCAAAGACAAACCCATATTGCAAATTATGGTTCCCTAATGCTACTGAACTGTCAGATTCTAGAAAGTCTATATCCATCAGCACGGGGAGTGGGTAAGTTATCTGGGTAAAGATACCTGGATAACTTTCCTCAGGTATTCAGTGGAATGTAGCTGATTATGTATTCCACTGAATATAATATACCTAGATGCAGTCCAAGTTTCACGGTTAAAGTTATCTGGATAACTGTAGAAATGCTCTCCAGCATGACCCAGACTTACCTAGATAATTTAGCGCAAAAAAGTTGATTATCTGCGTTATACAGCTAAGTTATTCAGATAAATGAGCCCTGCTCCAGAACAACCCCCAAACACCTCTGATTTATATGGTACAATCTGGCTAAAAATTTACCTGGATAAATCAGCAGCAGTAAATATGGTGAGAAATTCAAATTTCCTAGTTTGTACAGCTATGTCTGAACTTAGCCAGACAAACTACAATGAATATGGAACGCTATAGTCTGGTACTATCTGAAGTTTTAATGTTGGAAGCAATGACAGAACCATTCTGGCACACAAATGATATTAAAAGGATGGTATCAAAGGAGCAAATCTTAGTATCTGCATTCAGCTGGATGTAGGGGAAAGAGACCAAAAAAAGACTGAGAAGGTTAAGCGTTTTGTTGCTCCATGAGATGAACTTGTAGCACACAAAAGACGTCTTCCTTGGAGAAATCACATCATTATCATCACTATCTTAAAAGAAATAAGATCACCCATTTTGGAAGTTCAACATGTTGTACATCCAGGCATCATGTTCCTAAAATGAATTGTTTATTCTGGCAACCATTTCTTCATATGAAGGGGCAATGGAGATAAAATCATACCACTCTTTAAAAAGATCCAGCATGACCTCCTACCAATTCCTTTAAATTATTCTCTTAGATACATATGGCCCATGTTACACCATTTTTATGTGTTTACCCTATAGCCCACTTCCCCAGAAGGTACCATTTGGATTCTTTAAGAATATGACCACATATAATGCTGTCTCTGAAATCAAAACCTTTTTTTCTGTAAATCACTTTATTGATGTTCCAAAACAATACAAATGAGCATACTCACCTGTCTATGAATTCTGTAACAGAGTTATGAGGGATCTGAATGAAACTGATTGTTATAGGTTTTATTCTTCTTTATTTGAGAACATGGAGTTAAAAGGAGAATAATTTTACATGATGTTTTTGTTAATGTATTCAATTGCTGCACAGTAGTGACATCTCTACTGCAAACTGTTAATTTCATTTAATATGCTATCAAGTATTATGAGAACTGTTTCACTAATAGCAATTTTCATTTTTGGAAACAATAATATAGATATACTGTAAACATATGTTACCATTATACAGCACAAAAGAATAATGTAATTTCATTAAATTAAATGTAGCATTATGACAAACTTTATGGATAAGAATTTCATTATTCATGTTATCCAATGCTAATTCTAGTGTTTGTATTGTGATTTAAGTCACAAATATTGGTAGTTGGAAAGGTCTAAAGATGATAACAGAAAAATGGCAAAAAATGTATTTGCCATATTAGATGAAACATGACTCATATCTGTTTGAAAAGGATGGTGAGAGATCTTGCAGATATTAAAAACCCAAATAAGCCTCTAATGTTTATGGTGTTAGGCCAGCTTCTGCTTTGCATCATGACAGTATCCATGATGTTCATTATCCCTTCTTTTGGGCATATGCTCTGCTGATATCCGCAGTATCTGGAAAAGGATGGAAAAACTTTATGGGGCATCCTCAAGGTGTGTTCTCAATGTGATCTAAGGGCAATAAGATAAAAACACCTACAATTTAGTTCCCGTTTAGTGTCATTTTCATATGTTTCATAGGAAATAATGGGGAAACCTCAGTAAAGTAGTACTAAAATCATATACCACACATATGAACTAACATTTCCTCCAAATCTGGTGTGAATAAAAAATAAAAATACAAACGTTATTAAGGCCACACACACATTACATATGTAATGATCTTTTTCCTTCAGAAAGTAGGCTAAAACGCTATTGTTCCACACATTTGTTCCAGTCACAGAGATTATGAGTAAACGTGGTAAGATATCTTCACAATTTTTATATCAAAACAAAGCCCTTTATGAGCTGAAAATAATGTGTGGGAAAGTAACTGGGCTACAGGAGTTCCTGCACTTTTTAGGACACCCCCTAGTTCCTGAAATCCTCTGCAGCTGCACTGCTCCTCTGCTCAGAGGCAGACTCTTCTCTCTTTCTCCTTAAGTATCGTGTTGGTACAGAGAGTACTCCTCTCCCATGTGAGGTAACCTTCTCGGCACATTGTAACATCGACTGGACAAGTCAGCACGATTCTTCCTTGAAGAATCACTGTGGACTATTGCATGGGTTCCACACATCCCTTCTGGACAACCCAAACTAGAACTCTCCTGCTCCAAGAATAGAAAGAATTCTTTCCATCCCTGGAAAATTCCTCAAGTTATCTTCAAAATCTTGGAACACTCTCACTCTTTCTTGTCCAGGGGCTTAGAACTCTAAGAAGTGCGATGAGAACAGAAGGTTTTGGCTTTGTTCTCCCTTTCTTTAATCCTTGGGAAAGGAAGGGAGCTCATAAATACGCTGCTTTTAGGTCTGCAGCTGCTCCCTGCACACAAGTCCCCTGTTGCCTGTGTGATTCCAACTACCAACTGTACTTTCTGGAATCACTACAGGTCTCTCTATACCCTCACAACTATATTCCATCAGGTCAGACGCTGAAAGAAATATACCACACTCTTTACTCCACAAATATGTCCTTGTAAACAGGACACATTTATTAATGGGGAAACTATGGAATTCCTATACCATCTTGTAATTACTTGCAATTTTGTGTATTTTCTTGTGCAGGAAATGTGAAATGCTTAATTATGGCCCTAAGAATGAATTATCTACTAGTTGTTAAGTGAAAAATATGATGTCTTAAACATTTTATATCACAATGAATCCTTTAGAGCAGTATTTTGTACTCCTTTTACTAAGAATAGACAGTTCTCAGATAAAATATACCAGTGAATGTCAGTAATCTACAGGCCCCTAGAGACTCAATTTTTTACTGCCTCATTAATGATGTCTTAATTAGATGTCAACTAGGTTAGTATTGACTTGCCAAGCTGCAGTTGCAGAATGCAATGAAGGGCAACTGCTATGCTCTCAAAATGTCAGGTAATGTGATCCCTTCATAATATACAACACTTCAGGTAGAAGAGGTTGAAATGCTTGTTTTGGAGGGTTTTAAAAACATTTTTTTAGCACCTTGGATCCCAGGATTTCCATCAGCAGTATAAGGCACATAGGGAGGGTAATTTTGAAAGCCATTTCCATGGGTAAAACAGTGTTGCACTACCAAAATGTTTTGTTTTGACTTGCTCTCCCTGTGTACAGACAATTTTACGCACGACTTTACCCACAGCGAGCAGAGAAATTCCTGAGGACAGAGTTGAGGAGGGCCTTGCAACTAACGCCCATACTTGAGAATTTTCAAACGTATGCCAGTATTTTTTTTTTCTCATGAAAACTACTCGTACAAAATAGCAGGTACAAATGTGTGCGAGTAGTTTTCCTGAAATAGTTTTCAAAGAGAAACTGTGCAAGGACTTTTACTTTGAAATTGGGGCAAAGTCTACTGGCTACAAAAGTACCCATAGACTTTGTATCAGTGCAGGCAATTATAAAATTGCCCTCTCAAATGGCATTCCACAGGAGTCTTTGACTTCAAAAATACATTTTATTTTTTTTTTTTGTTCTTCAGCCTGGTTCTTGGTTTTCCTTAGAAATGTATTTCTATTGGCAATCTAACGTGGCAGCCATATTATTTATGTTTAACCTTGCACTCATGGTGTCAATTCCTGATGATCTTAGGGTTCTTTGAAGTGTTATCGATCAGATGGTGCAATGGACCACAGGGGAAAGCACTCAAATGACAGGGCAACTAAATCCTTTCTATGGCAGCACCGATGGTTGGAACCAGTACCAAAAATAATTGTGAACAACTGCCAAGTATTGTAATGGTTCTAAACAGCCTGACTTTTGTTTACATAGAAAACTATTTACAATGCATCTCCACTGACATAATGTTTGTATACACAGTCAATTTCACAGCTCTGTTTCACAGATCAAATATTTTACATAACTCCCTTTCTAGATAGGGTTCTCTTAGAAAACTTGAGGATACCACAGTATGCTGCTTCTCCCAGCCTTCATGATATAATAGTTCCTACAATTAAATCTTCATTACAAACTTTCTCCTACTAATGATTTTGACTTGTAGTTTTAGGATCACCGTTTACAGATCAACGGTAAAATCACTGATACACAGACCTCAAATATGTTACTCAGAGTAAAGCTCTGAGATTTTAAAGCCTGTGGCTTCTCCCCCAGCTCACCCAAGTAATAGATCTTCTGATTCAATCTGTTATATGTGTGCAATCCCATGAATACTTTCTATTCCCACAGTATCATAGGACGTGGAAGAGTGTATGTGTCTGTGTGTGTGTGTGTGTTAGGAGGATCTTCTTTAATCACTGTTTCAGTTGTCCTCACTGAATATAAACATCTCACAAGTAGGATTCCATATTCCTCAGGGCATCATTAGGATATTGATAATATCGCTCCAGCGATTCCTCCCATAGATTCTCTGTCTTTCAGCTCTACTCCCTGCAGCCTGTCATACACATACAGCTTCACACACCAAACTGCAGGTCCAGACTCACTGAACTGAACACAATCCCTCTACAGCAGTATTTTCCAAACCTGACCTAGAGATCCCTTCAGCCATTAGGGTTTGAGGCTATGCACAATTATAATGCAGGAAATAAACATGAAAACTCTAGTGTATGCAAATTTATCATAGGCTGACAGTGAAGTAGCCAGTCTGAGAGGCCATGTGTTTTGAACAGGATGGGATGCTACTGCTCAGACTGAGCACTGCTTTGGAAAAAGTAATGCTGGGATAGAGGAGGAAATGTGCCATTCACCGTGGCACACTTGTGTGCTTGCTTAGTTTGTCTAATTGGAAATCTTGGCCTGGCTCAGTCTGTGAGCCACCATCACTTTTGCCTGTGAAGAGCAGCGCCTAAGCAATAGGGAATCATAGTAACACCAACATTTTTTTGAATCTGTCCAAAACGAGGACATCAGAAATGTTTGATATGCTTCGCCCTCAGAGTTGTTTTGTTGAATCATTGCATTTTTCAGTAATTATGCTCCAATTTAAGGAGGATGTAGGTAAAATATCATTGCAGGGGAAGAAATGACACCTGTTCCTGAACATCTAACTATCTGTATTTCAAGGAAGAGTACATGTTGTTTCATGGCTGTCTGAGGCTCTCTGCCTTTGCGCCTTCCTAAAACAATAGCTAAAGAATGTAGAATCGTAACACTGTAACAAAGGACAGGATGCTACTACTTTCTTACTTGGGGTGGGATAAATCCCTGATGCTGACTCCAAAAGCACAGAGAAATAAAATAGACCTTATCTGTAACCAGTTCTCCATGGATAGCTTTTGCTTCTGAGGTCCAGGGCTCCTTATTTGGGGGGGAGGGGGGCGGGGTTGGTAGGGGGGCTACTCTCAAGGCCCTTTTGCATTAATCAATTTATGGAAGCCAATTTCTTTACAATTTATGTTTTTTCTCCTTTATGTTTTTTCTCCTTTCAATTACTTAGATTGAAGAAAGCACAGTCCTTCCAACTCCCAAATTTATATGAATCTTCTCCCCACTGTAGAATGGTTAGAATTAAATCCCAAATTACTAATCAGAATATGAGTCCCAATTCTCATAACTTTCCTGCAGTCTTCTTAAATATCTTAGATCTCCTTCTGAAAGCACCAGGTTAGCACTTTTCCTCTCAGGTTCAGCACACTTGGGTCAGAAGTAGAAAAACAACTTTTGAACAATACCTTCAACTCCTTCCCTCTGGTAATGGCCAGGAAACCACTCATCTCTGATGAAATTTCAATTACTCAGGCTCTTCCTTGGTGAAAGACACCTCTTTATCAATAGTTTGGAAACTGGGTCTCTGGTACCAAGGGAACTCATTCCTAAAAGAACAAAAGGGGCATAAAATAAAGCAGAGACAGGAAGGGTGGAAAAAATGTCCTTTTCTTCCAAAATGAGAGGCTAGTCACTGAAGTAAAGCAACTTAAAGTGGAATTCTCCTGCATCAGGTCCCTGATAGATCTAGCCACTTGCGGTGAGACAGACAGGGCTGGCAGAAGCAATAGGCGGAGTGGGCGGAGTGGCGGAATTGTACATGAGGGTTGTGGTTTTGAATGTAGATAAGCAACAGTGTAAGTTTTTATTGCACGATTCTGATGTATTCAGTTCTGGGATAGCCGATGAGGAGGTGTTGACAGTAAGAATGCAATATTTGTGTTTCAATGTTTGAACATGGGTGAGCTGGTCAGTGCAAAGAGAGAGAGAGAGAGATGATCACTGCCTGGGATGGCAGCAGACCTTTGCACTGGTACTGGAGACAAGGAGCAGCAGAATCCTCCCTACCCCTTGATCTAGTCTTACACAGGGACTCCCTAAATCCTCTGCGAAGGGATACCAAGATACTTCCAGGGAAAGTTTCCAAAAACAGACTTAAAAGAATAAATAAGCCAAAACAGGTCAGACAAAAAGGCTGATCTACAAGAGGCCAACTCAGGAAAATTTAACAAAAATGCATAAAACACATCCACTGAGGTCTAACCTAAACTAAGAATCCATACCCTAAGATGGTGGCAGGGGTTCATATACTACTAGAGCATACCATCTGCACGTCCCACTTTGGGGAGTCAAAACCAAAACCTCTCTTCACTAAATCTCTCTGAAACTCCCCAGCTAGATAGCACATTCCTTCTGGTAAGGAAACCAAAAGTTCCTTTCAGTACTGTTACCTATAATCCCCTTAAACTAAAGCATATGCACTTTACTTTTCACATTCTCTGATAATTCTTCAGGTGAAAATTATTATGGGTAACACTTTGGATGAAATAACTGCTTCTTATACATCATTGTATCTAGTTTTAAAAAATATAACTTGTGGCCAGATTTAGTTATCTTAAGTTATTATTTTCACAAGGAAAATTGTGATGGAGCCCAAGGCTGAAGGCAAACTGGATCCCTCATCTTATCTTCCCAGTGGAAGCAGGAAACAGCATCAGAATAATAAAGAATCCGAACAAAAAAACAAGGTTTTCTGGAATTAGACAAAACTCTGTATGCAGTAATATATGGCACGACTTTCTTATGCAAGGTTTTATTAACCAAAACCCTCATGAACAAAAACATCATCATGAAATGTAATCAACTACATATACATTTTAGTTGTGCCTTACAACTCTGCACACATTATTTACCATATTGGCCCAGTTATAAGACAATCTCAAATACAATGATCACTTTATATTCATAACTCATGTAAAACTTCAGGGTCCTTTATAAAATTCAAACAAATATGTTCTAAAGTACAATAATTATCATATTTAGTGGAATATTAATCATAGGAGTAGCAATTCATGCCATCATTGTGGATGGTTCCAACACCGATCACTTGAAGCACTTAATTTAAATAACTTAATTTTGTACATGATTAAAATTAGAGCATAGAGGTAGAAATAACCAGTAAGAAAAAAGAGGTGATAATGCCCTTGTACAGATCCTGCCTCACCTGGAGTACTGTGTTCAGTTCTGGAACCAGAATCTCAAAAAGGATAAAGAGAGGTTGGATGTGGTCCAGGGAAAGGTGACCAAAATGGTCTGGAGTCACTATCTAAGATTTATGAGGAAAATCTGAAGAATCTAAATATCTATTCCCTGGAAGAGATGAGGTGCAGGAGGGATATGAAACAGACCTTCAGGTACCTGAAAAGTTTTAATGATGCATGAACTTTGAACCTTTTGCATTGGAAAGGAAACAGTAGAACTAGGGTCACAAAATAAAACTCCAGGTGGGATGACTCAAAACCAACATCAGGAAATATTTTTTTCACGGGGAGGGTGATGGATGCCTGGAATGCCCTTCCAGAGGAAATGGTAAAGACAAAAACAGTCAAAGAATTGAAAGGGGCATGTGATAAACACTGTGGATCCCTAAAGGCTAGAAGATGGAAATGAAGAAAAGGGTGTATTGGTCACCTGCTCAGTGGTGGTCATAATTCCTTTTAAGCTGAGGGTATGAGTGATTGCTCATACATTTTGGAGCATCATTCACAGGTTTTACATGGTCGCTCACATAAATTTTTCTTTGTGCTATATACAGAAATGCAATGTTAATACTGGTTCTCAACAATTGTAGGTTTAAGAAAAATTGTTGGTCACACGAAAAACAAATTTGCACATACCTAGTCACTCATTGGAGGGAGCACTGGTAGTGGTTACTACCCTTAACAGAAGGCATGGGGATTACTACCCTTAAACAATAAGCCTTGATGCTTTTGATGCAACTGTAATATCATTCTCCACTTCAACGGCAAGGTGGGGGGGAAGGAGAATTGGATTCAGACAACAACCAATTTTTTATGGTCTGGGGCACTGATAAGTATGGGGATAACCTGCTTGATTCGGTGGTTACTACCCTTAATACAAGGCATAGGGGTCACTACCCTTAACCAATAAGCCTTGTTACTTTTCATACAACCTCAACATCACTCTCCACTTTGATAGTGAGGGGAAAAAGGGGAACAGGATTCAAACAACCAATGCAAGCCCTGAATTTTATAGTATGGGTTACTGATATGCAGACAAAAGGGAAAAAAGCACAGGACTGCTCCTACATCTAAGTCCAAAAGCAAAGCACATCAAGCAGCATTGTCTGAATTTTCAAGAAGGCTCCTCATCCAGAAAAATATTGCTAGCAGTAATTTTTTATGGATTTGACAATTGCTGGTTTTCAATGTACGATAAATATTACTATCCATATCATAAGGCTTGGGGATAACTGCTCAATGCAGCAGTTACTATCCTTGCGAGAAACATGGAGGTAACCTGCATGATGTTGCAAATACTACCATAAGAAGCTTGCTGAGCAGACTGGATGGATTATTTGGTCCTCTTCTGCTGTCATTACTATGTTACTATCTAACTTATAAATGGGCTCTGACCGATGGCCCGCAAATGCGCAGTAGAGAGCAGCTCTACCGCGCATGTGTGGGTGAACACGTCAGTCAGAGCGAAGCGTGCCTGAAAAAAAAGGCACTGGGAGGACCAGTAGCAGCGGCGGCGGCGGCGAGGAGCAGTAGTGGTGAGGAGCAGTGGCGGTGGCGGTGCGCATGAGGGAGGGAAACACCCCCCCCCCCCCGAGATCTTCCATCTGCCGGCTGTGGATGAGCTGAAAGGGGAGAGGATTGAGAGAGGGGGAGTGACTGAGGGGAGGGAGGAGAAAGTGAGGTGAGGGTAGGGGGAGGGAAGTGAGAGTGAGGGGGGAGGGAGGAGAGAGTAAGGGAGGAGAGAGGGAGGTGAGGGGAGGGAGGAGAGAGTGAGGGGAGGGGGAGGGAGGGAGGAGAAAGTGAGGGGAGAGGGAGGGAGGAGAGAGTGAGGGGAGGGAGGAGAGAGGGGAAAGTGAGGGGAGGAAGGAGAGAGTGAGGGGAGGGAAAGAGGAGAGAGTGAGGGGAGGGGAGGGGGAAGGTGAGAGGGAGGGAGACTAGAGGGGAGAGAGAGGGAGGGAGAATAGAGGTGGGAGGGAGATTGAGGGGGAGGGAGTGGGAAGGAGAATGAGTGGGAAGGAAATGGACCGAAAATTTTTTTTAAATGTAGCCCATTGTTACGGGCTTAACGGCTAGTGTATATATAAATAAGATGTATGTATATTGTGTTGCCATGAAAATTCTTACTGCATTTTTTTTTCAAAATGAAAATAAAATAATTAGCTTGTAGATACATTTTCATCATTACAGCTTAATAAGAACTGTTGTAATTGTAACAAGCCAAATGGCAGTGTTTCAGCTCAAAGCATCTGCACCAGGGGCATCAAAAACAAAAATTCATGCACACAGATTGTTTCGACATATTCAAAATTTGGGGTGCACAGTGGTAAAAAAAAAAAATTGTTTTGTTTTTCATTTCATTTTTGTTTTTTTGTTTCCATGAATTTTGCTATAAGAACATAAGAACATGCCATACTGGGTCAGACCAAGGGTCCATCAAGCCCAGCATCCTGGGCCAAATCAGGCAATAAGAACCTGGCAAGTACCCAAAAACTAAGTCTATCCCATGCTACTGTTGCTAGTAATAGCAGTGGCTATTTTCTAAGTCAACTTAAGTAATAGCAGTTAATGGACTTCTCCTCCAAGAACTTATCCAATCCTTTTTTAAACACAGTTACACTAACTGCACTAACTACATCCTTTGGCAACAAATTCCAGAGCTTAATTGTGCATTCAGTGAAAAAGAAAGTTTTAAATGTGCCACATGCTAACTTCATGGAGTGCCTCCTAGTCTTTCTATTATCCGAAAGAGTAAATAACTGATTCACATTAACCCATTCTAGATCTCTCATGATTTTAAACACCTCTATCATATCCCCCCTCAGCCGTCTCTTCTCCAAGCTGAAAAGTCCTAACCTCTTTAGTCTTTCCTCATAGGGGAGCTGTTCGATTCCCCTTATCATTTTGGTTGCCCTTCTCTGTACCTTCTCCATCGCAACTATATCTTTTTTGAGATGTGGCGACCAGAATTGTACACAGTATTCAAGGTGCGGTCTTACCATGGAGAGATACAGAGGCATTATGACATTTTCTGTTTTATTCACCATTCCCTTTCTAATAATTCCCAACATTCTGTTTGCTTTTTTGACTGCCGCAGCACACTGAACCGATGATTTCAAGGTGTTATCCAATATGACGACTAGATCTCTTTCTTGGGTGGTAGCTCCTAACATGGAACCTAACATTATGTAACTATAGCATGGGTTATTTTTCTATATATGTATGCATCACCTTGCACTTATCCACATTAAATTTCATCTGCCATTTGGATGTCCAATTTTCCAGTCTCAGATGGTCTTCCTGCAATTTATCACAATCTGCTTGTGATTTAACTACTCTGAACAATTTTGTATTATCTGCAAATTTGATTACCTCACTTGTCGTATTTCTTTCCAGATCATTTATAAATATATTGTTTATTGTGGGTTTTTTTTTTTACTTTAAAAAAATGAAATAAAATTTAAAAAAACAAACAAAAAGGTGTTGTGTCCATCGGTCGCAGCATGTCTCTCTGTTAAAACCCTTGCTCAGAGTTCTCCAAGAAGACCCCAGAACCCACTAATCTAGACACTGAGGACGACATTGAATATGCTGTTGATGACATCTTGGATGTCCGTAAGAGAGGCAAGACGTGGGAATACCTCATCTCCTGGAAGGGCTGTGGACCAGAAGAAAACTCATGGGAACCTCTAGATACATCATGGATAAAGACATGGTACGTCAATTTCAACTCGCACATCCTCGAAACCCCAGACCACCAGGAAGAAGTCATAGAGGGGGCCTTTTGAAGGGGGGTACTATTGCGTCCGTTGGTCGCAGATGGCTGTGACCACTCTGCCTCACCTCTCGTCTACCCTTTTCCTCCTCCCTGGGAAGGATGGCTGCCTCTGGTGCTGATTGCTGAAACCCTCGGCATCTCAGACACAGCATGGGCGTTCCTGTCCACCATGCTTCTTCTTGAGGCCTCCTAGGTGTGCACGCGGATGCCACCTATGCTTTTGAATACGTCATGATGGGAACCTCAGGAGCTTCCCCACCACATGACGTCAGTACCCCCAGGTTTTTAAACCTCCGCTCCGCTATAGCCCAACGAGTTAGCAAGGACTTCGGTTTTGCAACTCTGACCACTTCTAAGCTGCTCACTTGGATTCCTCTCTACCCTCCGGGGTAACTTGCTCCTTTGGAAGCTCTGGGTGCTTGCTCCTCGGGGGCCTCTTGCTTCTATCTGTCCTTCGGGGTTCAACTACCTAACCTAGGACACCCACTCCTCGGGGGTCCTATCTACTTTCTTTCAGGATCCTTCGGCACTCCTAGGTACTCGCTCCCCGAGGGCCTATCCTGCTCAGGGTATCCTGCACCTCGGACCTCAGGTCCCTCTCTCCATTCTTCTACCAAGGAAGTTACTAGCACTGCCACTCTGTGAGTATCACTTCGCTCCAGCTCTCCTTATTCCACCCTTCAGGTTCGGCTTACCCTGTGCTGTGGAACACTACCCAACCTTGCTACATCTGGTGAATCATCCCAGCAGAAGGAATGATAAGATCAGGATGGTAAGAGGGGGAAAAGTTGGAAATAGGGAAGATACGAGGGAAAGAGGGATGGAAATTGTGAGGATGGGAAAGAAAGTGGGTTAGAAAAAAAATAGTAAGTCGAGATAGAAAGAATGTGGTAGAAGAAATAAAACAAGAGAGAAAAAGTGAGAGTGGAAGGCAAGGGAAGAAAGCAGGAAAGAAAGAGAATATGGATGGGGAAAGAAGGGAGAGAGAGAGGAAGGAAAGAGAAAGATAGGATAGATAGGGAAGAAAAGGATCAGAGATGAGGATGGAGCTGGGAGGGAACTACAGATGAAGGGAAAGGGAAAGGACCTGGGATGGAGGTTTAGAAAAAGGGGATAGGTGGGGAAAGAGATAGGGTGGAAGGGATACAAAGTTCATGGGGTTAGACTGAGAGGAGGGGGAAAGTGGGATTAGCAGGAGAGAAGGTGGATCCAGCGAGTGGGCCTCTTCTCCTGCAACGTGTGTGGGGCAACTGGAAACTGAGTCTGTGGAGTTTGAAGCCTGGATCACTCAATGTGACCTCTAGAGTCCTCTCCCAGGGGCTGCTGGGAATAGTATGCAGATGAGCCTTCCAGTCTTCTTCTTCTGTAAGGGGTGCAGGATCTCTGGAAGCTGGGGCTGTGAAGTTTGAAGCCTGGATCGCTCACTGTGATCTCTGGAGTCCTCTCGCAGGGACTGCTGAGAACAGTAAAGAAATGAGCCTTCCGGTCCTCTTCTGCTGCAAGGGGTGCGAGGCCTCTGGAAGCTGGGGCTGTGGAGTTCAAAACCTGGACTGCTCGCTGTAACCTCTGGAATCCTCTCCCAGGGGTTGCTGGGAATGGTTTGCAGATGAGCCTTCCAGTCCTCTTCTGCTACAGGTAGTGCTGCAGGAGTGGTCAGGGCATCCAAATGGGTAGCAAGCCAGTCCATCGCTGCAGCTAGAATATCTAAGGCACCTTGTTGGTCTCTAGCCTACAGGCTATGCAGTGGATTGCCTGCAGTGAAGTCAAGTCCGCCAAGTCCATGGCCTCAGCAACCTGTTGCATCTGTGGAACCTTGGGCTGATTGGCTCTACCTACAGGGAGAAGTCCTGCAAATTCCCACTGTCGACAGACAGATCCAGGTGAAGCAAAGACCAGTCAGGACCTTCACCTATACCAGCCCACTTTCCCCTTAGTTTGAGCTTTCGGGTGCCAGGGCCAGCAGGAATTAAGTGGGGTTTCTGCTGATGGAGATGAGGTGGTCCATAGTAGCTAGGGTCATAGGCAGGCAGCAATCAAACGTATTCTAGGTCCAGGCAATAGTCATAGGCAGACAATGGTCAAGAGTGTCCATGGTAGAGGCCGAGGTCAAACCAGGTATCTCTCAAAGAGAGGAGAAGAGGGACGGATTGGCATAGCAGGCAGGCAAGGACAAGCATAAGCAGGTAACATAGATGGAATAGGCTGTAATGAACACAGAAGACAAACTGAAGACAACTGGATGAGGACTGAAGACAAACTTGATGAAGATTTAAGACAAGCTGGACAAAGACTGAAGATGAGCTAGACAAAGACTGGAATGCTGGGAAGCAACATGCACTACTAGCAAGTAGTTGGACCTGTTACTGAGGCAGTGAGGGAAGGAGAGAGTGAGCCCTTTATAGGGCTTGGTGTGTGATGTCATCAGCAGGCACTATGGACCTTTTCCTGCCCTGTGCCTTTTAAATTGAGAGAGACTGGGCACATGCACCTAAGGAGGAGCACAGCAGGATGGGGTCGGTGGCGTCCTGCTGCATGAGGAGCTGACGGTGTCTTGCCATGTTGGAGTGTGGTGTCCCACCACGCAGAGTCTTAGTGGCACTTGGCCATGTTGGACGTCAACAGCGACAACCCAGCAGGGGTGGTGAGTGTAGCAGTTCATGGGGACAGCCCACGGAATGCCAAACATAACAGTATCTTTGTTCAAAGTTTGAGGAGTAACCTACAACAGGCAAGAATTTTCATCTTCCTGTCTACTATTTTGTTCTCCGCAGGATTTTTTGCACTGTCACAAAAAGCATTTTTTTGTGCATAAATCACATTTTATGCATTGAAAACATGATATGTGCACATAAACCATGAGTTTATTTTCAGCCACTGTGCAAGTCCGCTAGTTAGCCTGATAAACATATCTGGCTAACTAGAAGGGTAAATTCAGTGGCGTGATCATGCTGATGAATATACCTGAATATTTTAAAGTTAGCCGGTTATGGCTAACCACCTAATTTTAGAATAGCCCTACGGCCTGACTGGAGTTAGCTGCATAAATTAAGCGGCTAACTCTGAATATCAAAGTTAGATGCTTAACTTATGCAGCTAACTCTGTTTCTCCTCAGAACTCTTCTTGCCCACCCATGGAACTCCCCCTTCTTATTTGGCTAAATTCTAGCTGAGTCAGATAAGAGCTAAATATAGCCAGGTAAGCTATTACATTATCCATCTAAATGGCTTTTGAATAAGGACCTCAACATTTTCTGGTTTATGGTTATACACAGTTTTACATGCACAGTCAGAGGTGCAAACAACACAGTAGGCGTCGGTGAAGATTTTATGAATTTTGAAGTGATGACAGGTACACAAAGATGAGATTTGTACAATGTACTCTCGACCTAGCTTGATGCATTCTCTATCTAGCTGTTATCAAACTAGGTCAAGAGTCAATGTACAAATTTCATCTTTGTTTACCTGTCATCACTTCAAATCACATAAAATCTTAAACTGATGCCTACTGTGCTGTTCGTACATCTGATTGTGCATGTAAAACTGCCCCCCAAAACCTAGGCCACCACCAAAACCTCACCCCAAGTTCAGAATGGCCCCTCTTACAGTGGTATAAAAAGTTGACTAGTATGTGTGCCTCCCCAGAGGCACTCTCTCTCTCTCTCTCTCTCTCTCTCTCTCCCTGTCCCCCCCTCCTCCTCCCCCTCCCCCTCCCCTCTCAGAAGTGGGATTTGCGATAAATATCGCAAATCCCATTTCAGCAGTAACACATAGATGTCATGGTCATAATGCCAGGAAAAAAGGGGTAGTTCTTTCCAGCATTAAAACCTGCAATAGCATGTGCTACGCTATCGTACGCAATGCTAAGCAACCCTCATTTTAATTTACTCTGCCCTAACTCCTCCCTAACTCAGCCCAGTTGGAGAAAATTTTAAAGTTTGCATATGCATTTCACAATGCGTTATTGTGGTCGTTAGGGTGTTATCATGGGCGTTAAGGCCCTAATGCCTGTGATAACACCCTAACGTGATTTGATAAATGGCCCTTTAAGTTTGTGAGCCATCTGGGGATAGAGAAATATCTACAATACCTCAATGTAATCCACTTTGAAGTGGTTGACTAGTCATGAAAGGTGGTATATAAATCAAACTAGGTAGGCCGGTGCCCCTCTCTGCATGGAGGGTAATAGCCAATGCCATCATTAGCATGGCATTTCCATGTGAGAGCAATAACTTAAATGCACATTTTTTTGTGCACAAAATACCTTGCTGTATTGGCAGTAAAGTTTGTTCACAGAAATTGTACAATTGAGGATTAACCTGTGCCAAAGGCACCTTATTGCATCAGCCTCATTGGCAGTAAATCCTAGAGTAGCCAAATCCACATCTCTCTGCCTCCATCCTGCTCGGGCCTACAGTTCTTAACAGAACAGAGAACATTACATTTCTGTATTCATGCAGTTAGAAAATTAGCTTGATGAACTGTATTGTTGGAAAACTTAGCAGAATAAATATAAAACATATTCAAATAATTGAAGCTACAGTAAATATACTTATGTGATACTAAGAGCTTTCATACATTTGTAATTTTAAAATTAACCAATTAACTATTATCAACTTACTTTGGTACTGTACTGGACAATTATGGAAAATCATATTTATTTAGTTATTTCAACTAAAATTAATGTTTTAATGTGGAGAGTCTACTGCCCTTCTAGGACAGATTTCAAATTTCAGACATGTTTTGCATAGCTTGAATATTGGTGATTAGCAAAAGTATCAAATTCATATAAAGTAACATATTTATTTATTTTATTTATTTATTTAGGAGCTTTTATATACCGATAACCGTTTGCACATCGTATCGGTTTACAGGAAACAATGTGATTATAAAGTGTAGCATAACGTTTACATATAACAATTGGTAGCATATATGGTTAACA
The DNA here is from genome assembly GCF_901001135.1 of Rhinatrema bivittatum. NCBI lineage: Eukaryota > Metazoa > Chordata > Amphibia > Gymnophiona > Rhinatrematidae > Rhinatrema > Rhinatrema bivittatum. The sequence continues at coordinate 541,004,547 of NC_042617.1, read as the reverse complement.
TACAATGTGATTATATAGTGTAGTTTAACGTTTACATATAACAATTGGTAGCATATATGGTTAACAGTTAAATAATTAGCAAGTCAGTAAGTACGTAATAATAAAGTGTTAAGAGTATATGATTAACCTATATGAATAGAACTATGTATACGTTGATAGGAGGGGCAGGCGGGGGGGGGGCAAAAGTTTTGGAATGCTTTTACATGAGTGACTACTTCTCCGACCCGGGTCGGAGGGCAAAATTTTGGTACGTGTTTACATGATTGACTACTTGGTAAGGTGTTGGTCAATGGCCTGTTAGAAAAGCCATGTTTTTAATTTTTTTTTGAAAGTCTGTGTGCATGGTTCTATGCGGAGGTCAGGGGGCATGGCATTCCAGATTGAGGGTCCTACTATCGAGAATGCTCGATCTCTTGTTGAGGAGAGGCGTGTGAGTTTGGGGAAGCTCAGACCTATAGAATATATAGAATATGGAAGAGACCATGCCACAACAACAGGCATCACCATGGGGTAGGGGAGGGGAGAAAAGCACAGAAAAGCCAGTGCCCCTCTGTAAAATGATCTTTGTCACCTCTACCCACCCCAGCAGTATATGCCTGCCTTTCTCTTGCTGCTCATCATCTGTATATGTAAGAACACTTAACTGGTGGGTCGCAGGACTGCAGTGGCCCAGATCGGAGGTGGAAGGAATCACTTAACACAGTGCTGCTGGTTCTCCTTATCCTTCAGCACATGCTGAGATAAAGTGCACCTGCTAGCAGAGAGGGAGAATAGATATTAGCAGAGCACCTTTTTCTTTCCTGTGGTCCATGCTGCCATGTGTTCGCAACCCAGCAGTAGCAGATGTGAGAAAAACAGGGCTAGGGGAAGGTGAGGTGAGGGACAGCCAGGAAAGGGGGGTGGGGGGGGGGAGGATAAATAGGTTGAGTGAGAGCTGAGGATCAAGTAAAAAGGATGCAAAAGAGAGTGCAGGATGCCAGGGGTGAGAGGAGGTGGCACGAGAGAGCCAGAGTCAGGAGTGGGTTGGGGGTGCATGGAAGCATGTATATATGGAGGAGATGAGAGGAGAGAGTATAAGAGAACAGAGGAGTAAAGGGGCTGCATGAAAACCATATAGGGAGAGTGAAAGGGTATGTGGTAAGTGGAGGAAGTGGTGGGAGATATGCTAGGTGAGGGGGGTAGAAAAAATGCAAGAGAAAAAAAGTGATGGGACAAGGTTGTTGAAGGGTGCAACAAAACTGGAGAAGACTAGTAAAAGTCAGCCAGTGTGAGTATGAGAGTGTGAAAGAGCCAGTGAATACAGGCGCATAAGAGAGCTCAAAGGGGAAACAAAGGAGAATGAGAGAATTTGGGGTGATAGTGAGGGTGCAAGAGAACAGTGGGCAGGGAGGTAGATGGATGAAAGAGTAAAGCAGAAGAGTAATGGATGGGGTAAGACAGTGAAAGAAAGCAACATTTAGTGAGGGAGGAATGAAAGAGAGTCAGAGATAGAGAAGGATTTGTTGGGTTAGTGGGTGACAGAGAGCTAGAGGCGATGTGTATATGTACACGTGTGTGTGGGGTAAGAGAGAGGGCCAAAGAGGAGGTATCTGAGGAATATGGAAGACCATAGAAGGGGATGCCTGGGAGTGAGAGACATGAGAGGGAAAGTGATGTGGGGAGCATAGGCAGGCATGGTTTGGGGTTGGAAATCAGAGAGCATGACAAAATTACTGGTGAGACTTAAGAGGAAATGGTTGAGAGGGAGGGCATCACAGCAGTGATGATGGGGCAAGAAATTCAGGCCGAAGAGGATGGGAGAATGTGAGAGGGGATGAGTGAAATGAGGTGATTTAGATGAGGTGGGAGTGAGAGGGGATGGTTGGTGAAAAGAGAGCTAGTGTGGGGATGATGGGAAGCAGTACGAGAGCCAGAGGGGAGTGGCTGCTGGGAGAGAATAGAGCAAGATAACAGGAGATTGGTGGGAGGAAGATGAAGGGGATAAGAGGAAATGGATAGGAAAGGCAAGGAAGTAAAGTGTTGAGATTGGGAGAAATAGAGGATGTGATATGGTAAAGATAAAAGAAATAGGAAAGATGAGAAACATACAAATGAGGGGTAAGTTCCAAATATTAGTGGAAGGAGAGAGAAGTAGGGTGCAGGGATGGAAGGGAGAGATGGAAAAAAAAACAATGAAAGTGAAAGAAACATTTGGAGACAGGTGTAGGTGAGTAAATGATGAAGTCCAAAAAAGAAGAAATGGAAAATGAAAAGAAGAGACCGAGAAAGGAGTTGAGAGTAGACAGACAAGAGGAAAGCAGAAAAATAAGAGATCAGGACCAGCACAATTAGAAAACAAAACATCCATATAATAAAGGTAGCAAAAACTAAGCATTCTATTTTCAATTTCAGGGACAATTTTAAATCTGTTTGCATTTAGACAAATCCCACAGGTACATTTTACCCATGGACTTTCCACTGATTTCAAACTTGTCAAGGATACCTTACATTTGCATCTGTTTTTTGCACACTGCACAGGTATTTTTTAATGGGACATAATAATGCACCTAAGTTTCAAACTGCAGTCGATTCACATACTTTTCCTCCCTGTCCTAAACACACACCAAGGAGTGAACCCTCTAAATGTGGCAAAGATGCAAGTATTCCTATGGCACATCCTTTATACCATGTAATTTTTAATACAGTACAGCATAAAAAATATCTTTATAACACATTAAAATGTCTATATGACAATCAAATTGTTAAATTAAATGTAACAGGCAATTATTGTAAGTACAGTACTGACATTCATAGCTTAAGAAAGTACATCTGTGTACTGACCGGTCGCCAGATGGCATTCGACTGTAGCATTCCTCACTCTGACTATGCTATTCAATAACATGATTGTGTCTCATTCACAAAGAGGATGAGCCACGCGCCTCATTTCATATTGCTCTTCAAAAAAGTGTTTCACAGACCATATTATTAACTGTTCAGGCGATTGCCAGTTATTTGTTAAGTGTATACTTTGTACTGCAAGCCTCTGCTGGATTCTTTGGGTCCATTTGTCTCTTAGCACTATCATTGCATGTGATAGGATTGCCTGCTGAGGGGAAGCCTGGAGGCTGCATGTTCCTGCTATAAATTATCTCACACTTCAGAAGTGGTTTTCATACCTCCTGCAACACAACCTGTCATGTTAGTAGTCACAAATGCCAATATGCTTTGAGAACGGTTTGCAAAGATATTTACCCGGGTTGATTGCCCTGGCTAAAAACTGTCCTCCTCAGAATTATTACAAGTATGCACCTACTTTTAAATGGATTTAAAACAGGTATTTACTAAGGATGTGTACACCATTTTATCAACCACCTCCCAGCCTGAAATTAGTTGTTTGCAGAAATCACAGCTGCAAATACACGTGGGCACTTTATACATCCATACCTTGTACTCAGTTTTCAAAGAAGTAAAATATGTGCATACTAATGTATGCTTGTGTCTTGCACCAATGCTGACTATTAAAAATTGTCCCCTTTTTTTTTGCTATGAAAATGTGAATAGATGTGGTCAAATTTAAAGAGTCCTGTGTTGCGAATTTTTGAAAGGGCCCGGCCATGTGCATAACCCCCGATATGCGCAGAAGTACCGAGCCTGAAGAAAGGAGCAGGCCCAGGGGCGTGGTCTGGGTGGGGGCGAGCCAGGACAGCACAATTAGACACTGTCCCAGGGAAGCGCACATCGGCAACCAGCCATCGCGCAGAGTTTAATTCTGCTCTGGAGGAGCAGCAAGTATAAAATAAAAAAACTTGGGGATAGCTGGGGTAGTTTTAGGGGTCGGGATAGGAAGGGTAGGGTTAGGTTTAGAGAGCAGATTGGGAGGGAACTGGTCTAGGCCTGATCACTTCGCCAAATGTATTTTTCAAAAATCCCTCCCCCCACGCATGGAGGAGGCCATCCGCCCGCTCATGTATGCGTGGTCATAAAAATTCATCGCACATTTGCATGAGGGAACCATATTTTAGAAAATGCATGTATCAACACGCGCATGTTATAAAATCGGCATGTCCATGTGCGCAAGCTGGGAAGCGGGTACACAAGGACGCCCGTGCGTGGTTCTTAAAATTGACCTTTAAGTCAACTTGATTAATAGCAGTTTATGGACTTCTCCTCCAGGAACTTATCCAAACCTTTTTTAAACCCAGCTACACTAGCGCCCTAACCACATCCTCTGGCAATGAATTCCAGAGCTTAATTGTGCACTGAGGAAGAGGACAGGAAGGCTCATCTGCATGCTGTTCCCAGCATCCCCCGGGAGAGGAGTCCAGAGGCCATGGCAAGCGATCCAGGGATTTAATTCCAGAGGCCCTGTACTCTTTGCAGTAGAAGAGGACCAGAAGGCTCATCTGCATTCTGCTCCTAGCATCCCCTGGGAGAGGAGTCCAGAAGTCACCGCAAGCTATCCAGGAATTGAATTCCACAGGGCCCTCACTTTTTGCAGTAGAAGAGGACTGGAAGCACATGTATAATGGCATGCAAATCTCAAACCCTTCAATTCTTTGAGTGAAGATCAATTTAATGGTTAAAGAAAATTGGTAAATATATCTTTGGGAAATCTTTGGACTTATAAAGGTTTGGAGAAAGGGAAATAGTGGAATACATTCTTTAGAGTTTGTGTGTGTCTGAGGTAATAAGCAAGCCAGAGATAGTTAATTCCAGTGTCTGTCTATCCCACCCACTCAACCCTTGATTTTTAGGCAAGAGACATTTTCTCATTAAAAATCAATCAGGATCTTATCTAACTCATACCATTGCACCAGCCCTTATTGAAAGTTTAATCATCCCCTTGTAGGACATTAGCTGATTAACTAGTAAATTCACCTGTAAATTTAAAGCACTCTAATTCCAACTCCCTTAGTATCCTAAACTTAACTAGCAGATTAATTAGTAAATACACCTGTAAATTTAAAGTACTCTAATTCAACTCCCTTAGTATTCTAAACTTAACTAGGAACTCCAAATTAAGATGAAGGCAGCAGTCCAGCAGCAAGAGGGGGGCTTTCCAGTCTTTTGCATTGAGTGTCACATGTATGATTTTTTACCCGCCGGTGAGAGATTGTATGTGTGCACTCGGTGCATAGAGCTCCTGGCTCTCAGGGAACAAGTCCGATCTCTGGAGGCTAGAGTAGCAGACTTGGAGGAGCTGAGGGAGACAGAGAGGTACATTGATGAGACCTTCAGGGACATAGTAGCCAAGTCCCGAATCCATTCTGGCAGCCCCAGTGCTGCCTTGGATCAGAAAGGTCTCCCAGTAGGAGAACTTCACCCTGGTGTAGCAGGAAATGATCCTGTAGCAAGGACCTGCTCTCCAGGTGATGTATTGTCCTCTCGCACTGAGGACAAATCTCCCAGGGCTACTGCCCAAGAGGGAAGGGTTAGGCCGGCCATCATAGTTGGTGATTCGATTATTAGAAATAAGCAGGGTGGCTGGTGGACGTAAGGACTGCCTGGTAAATTGCCTGCCTGGTGCGAAGGTGGCAGACCTCACGCGCCACCTAGATAGGATTATAGACAGTGCTGGGGAGGAGCCGGCTGTTGTGGTACATGTGGGCACCAACAACATAGGAAAATGTGGGAGAGAGGTTCTGGAAGCCAAATTTAGAATTTTAGGTAGAAAGCTGTAATCCAGAACCTCCAAGGTGGCATTTTCTGAAATGCTTCCTGTTCCACATGCAGGTCCCCAAAGGCAATCTAACTAATATAGATCCTCACCAAATGAGCATAATATATTTCACACATAAAACTTCACCCGGTGTATATTTTTATTTTATTATTTTTTATCTGGGTTATATTCTATATGCCTGCTCAGCAATTGATCTTAATTATTTTTTCTTTTATTCTTTACTTACAACAAAATTTTTAAGGAGGACAGGAGATGGTTTCATATATTATAAGCTACCATCCAGGTGCCAATGTTTTTTCATGTAATCATCAACACACCTTCCGCCTCCAATTATTTTTTGAAATTATATATTAAATGCTAAGCTGGGTGACAGAATATTAACCCCATTCTTTTTCTATAAATTTTTATTTTTCATTATTAAATAAAATCTTCTTTCTGTGACTAGCACTTTTCAATTTTTTTCTTTTTCCAGCCGTCCCAGGACCAGATAACCATTACTTAGCTTTAAAGAATGTCCCCAAAGGCAGGCAGAGCTCCAGAGTTTCAATGCATGGATGAGATGATGGTGCAGGGAAGAGGGATTCAGCTTTGTAAGGAACTGGGGAAACTTTTGGGGAAAGGGGAGACTTTTCCGAAAGGATGGGCTCCACTTTAACCAGAGTGGAACCAAGCTGCTGGCACTTACTTTATATGGTGCGTACTTAACCCCAGTTCTAAAGACTACACGCATTTATCTCGCTCTCATCCCTCTAAAGCACACTTGGATTATATTTTATTTCCAAATCTATATTTTCCCAGTGTAGTAAAGCAACCATCGAGACTTTAGCAATATTGGATCACTGTCTGGTCTTGTGTAGTGGATTATGGTTTGATCCAATCTTCCTTAGCTACCTGGAAAATGCCGGCCTGGCTGCTGACAGATGGGAACTTTCAGAAATTTCTGAGAGACAAATGGCTGGAGTATGCACACCATAATCAACAGCACCTTAATCATGCTGTCTTGTTTTGGGAATATGCCAAAGCGGTGCTGAGGAGGGAGATCCTACAATATTCTATTTGGAGGAAAAGGGAATTTGACAAAGAAATATTAACTGAACAAGCTAAACTGCTAAAACAAAAATATATTCAATATAATTCCGAAAAGGATAGACTTCAATTTTGGGAAATACAGACCCTGTTAAATGAAAAACTGCATTCCCGAGCGCTCTCCTCAATCACAGTGCTAAAGCATAAATTATACATGCAAGGCCAGAAAACTGGGAAATTATTAGCAAAATTGGTCCAGCCCCAGAGGGGGGCTTCATTTGTAACCAGCATTAAGAATGTGAGGAAGACTGTACATTCAAGCTCTAAGGAAATTGGGCAGATATTTCATCACTTTTACCAGACATTATATTCAAAGGAACCCTCAGACCCTGGTGTGAGGAAGGTGTTTCTTCAGAATGTCACCCCGCCGAGGTTAACAGCTTCCCATTTGAGGGGCTCAATAAACCATTGATAATCTCGGGAATTTCCACAGTAATTTTTTACTTCAAAAACCTCAAGACCCCTGGACCAGATGGTTTGACCTCTTTATTTTATAAATCCCTAAAATCACATATCATAGAACCTTTATGATGTTTATTCTCAGAGATGATAAACAAAGGAGAAATGCCTAGCACTTTGAAATCAGCTCATATAGTGGTATTACCGAAACCAACTAGCATCCCTACCACCCAGTTTCTTTGTTGAACTTAGATATCAAATTATTCTCTAAGATTCTAGCAAGCTGCTTAAAGTATATTATGCCAACACTGGTATCTAGTGGACAGGTGGGCTTTGTGATGGGTAGGAGGTCTAGTATAAACATTTGTAGAATAGCTGACCTCCAGGCTTGGATTGACTGCTTGTCCATCCCAAACCCAGTTTTGATTGGGTTTGACACGGAAAAAGCATTCGATCGTGTTGATTGGGAGTTTTTTCAGGACACTTTGGGGGCCCTAGGGTTCCAAGGGTTCACTTTGGCTGCTATCCGGGTCCTCTATTCTAACTCCATGGCCAATATATGTGTGAATGGAGGTATTTTGGAAGCTTTTCCCCTTTCTCGAGGGACAAGACAGGGATGCCCCTGTCCCCCTTACTATTTATTCTGTCCTTGGAGCCTCTAATTCTCACATTGGAGTTTTATATGCAGAAAATACCAGTCATCAAAGAGCATACTTTCTCTTTTACATATTTGTTTGCTGATGATATTTTAATCTTTCTCCCCAATGCCAAAAGTCACCTGGGAAAAGTGCTAGATATTTTTGAGAAGTATGGGGTAATTTCGGGTTTTAAGATAAACAGAGAAAAATCAGTTCTAAATTTGACTGGCCAGTTACAGGAAAATTGGGAAGATTTCCCTTTACTCTGGGCCTCATCAAAAATTTAATATTTAGGAGTATACATCCATCGAAACTTACATGATTGGTACAGAAGCAACATTGATCGTATCCTACAAGTCTTCAAGTCTAAGCTTCAAGCTTGGATACAATTACCATTGAACCTGCTGGGATGAATTGCTTTAATAAAAATGATGCTTCTACCTAAATTGTTATACCTGCTCCAAACGATGCCCATAGTAATCCGACAAGTAGACCTAAAGTTTATCTGCAGAGAATGCTCCAAGTTTATATGGAAGGGGAAAAGAGGCCAAATATCTCTCACTGAGATGATGACCCCAATATTGGAAGGGGGTGGGCTTCCCAAATATAAGATTATACAACATGGGATGTATTATGTGTTCCCTTGGAGATTGGTTACGGGGAACAAATCTGTATTCAGATTTTGCCTTAGAGCAACAACTTGTACTCCCCTTAGACTTAAGCTACACAATCCATGCTCAGGTTGGGGAGGCTGCCCAGTTTTGTGTGCCAATATGTACTTATAAGCAGTATGCATAAAGCATGGAAATTTGTGCAACAGCACCTCTCCCTATCATGGCAATATTCTCTTTGGCTTCCCCAATGCGGAAACCTAGATTTTCGCCCTGGCCAACTCTTCAAAAAATTTAGGGAACTTAAAGTAGACAAAATTGACACCATTCAATTTTTCATTGACCTGCAACTCAACTCGGTTTACAGCATAGCTTATTGCCAACAACACTTGGGATTTAAGCCTTCCAGTTTCTTGGCTTATATGCAAATATTTATTTATTTATTTATAACTTTTCTATACCGAAGTTCAAATAACAGAGTTACTTATCACTACGGTTTATATTTCAACCATAAAATAGACAGTAACAAATAATTGTCTTACAATGAAACAAGGAGGAAATAAACTTGGATAACTTAAGCAAGGGGAAAAAAACAAAGTAACAAACTAGTAAGAACAGAATAGTCAGTTACATTAAACCTCTTCTAGCAAAATCTGGAAGTTAATTCACTTCTCTAGCTTTCCAAAATCTGCTACTGATATATCAAAAAGGTAGCCACAAATTATCCACGATTTGTAGATTTCTACTGAACAGACAGACCTCCGCACTTTCAGACAACACTATCGCAAAATGGGAAAGGGAGGGAATGCAGGAATTGGATTATCTAGACCTCAGGGATTTGTTTATAGACACTTATAAGTGTTTAATTTCAGCAGACCTAAGAGATCAGCATTTGCGTATAGCCTATAGACTAATTGAAGTACTTTATTTGATACTTATCTGACAATTGCTGCCATGGATTTCAGTGCATAATGGGCCAGATTTTAATAGACCCAAAGAAGATATTCTTGACAACTACCCAGTCTGTATCCACAGGCAATGCCATCAACTCTCATCCAGCTTCATGCACTAGATTGTCGCCATCCGTACTCAGAGAATTGTCTTCCAAATCTCAAGATTCACCTATCATCAATGCAGAAGACGATTTAGAGATTAAAATCAAAGATATACTAGATGTTCGTAAAAGAGGCAAAACTTTTGAATACCTTCTAAGATGGGAAGGGTTTGGCCCTGAAGTAAACACTTGGGAGCCTCAGACCAATATCTTGGATAAAGAGATGCTTCATCGATTCCACCTCACGCATCCTTCAAAACCCAAACCTGGTACCCGAAGAGGAGATCGACTTTTGAAGGGGGGTACTGTTGTGTCCATCGCTGCCCGACATCTCTGCTCCGCCCACCTTACCTCGTTGACGACTCCCTCTGGGGTTGATGGAAGGCTGACTACTGCGGCATCTCCTGGCCGTCCTCCTCTGGTGTTCCCGGACCGGCTCAACGCTGCAAGCCGCCATGTAGACTAGATGCCTAAGGGCACACGCATGCGTGCGGCCCAACTGATGTACCAGTGTTGGCGCGAACCTCAGGGGCATCCCCCTGAGATGATGTCACCAGCTCCAGATATTTAAGATCTCAGTTTTCGCTAACAAGAAGAGTTTGCAAGGGTTCGCTTCCTCCTGGTCGCTGCGGATGGGATTTGGTCTCTGCAAACCCAGCTACTCTGCCTCCTTGGACTTCACTAGAGTTACCCGCTCCTCAGGGGCCTCGCTCTCTCTTTTTCTTTTCAGGTCGCAGTCTGGAACCGGTATTCGCTCCTCGAGGGCCTACGTCCCAGACTTGCTCCTGAATACCACTTCTGCTAAGAAGATATTGCTGCTTACAACATCAGTGAGTTTCCATCTATCTCTCAGAGCTTTCCCTGGAACCAGGTACTCGCTCCTCGAGGACCTAATGCACACCAACTCCTGGGCTGCCTTAAGAGGCTATTGTGTGAGTGTTACCATAAAGGACTTGTTCCAGAACTCTGCATATACTGCCTACTCACTTTCTTAGTTTCTCTACAGCTCAGCCACCTGGGAATCAGTATTCCAGTACCTGAGGGACTACAGCCCAGCCGGGCACTTCCAGCTCACTACTGCCACCTCTGGTTGTTACTATATTATCTAATAAAAGAACTAGTGTGTGCCTGTCTCCTACACTAAGCCTGACCAGTGGTCCCTCTCTGGATTTCCCCAGAGGGCGTGGTCATCTGCCACTGGTCCAGTGATCTACCAACAACTATTCTAAATAACAACAGATTGCTCACTACCAGCTTTATCAACAGAGCTTTCTGACATACACCCAATTTTATAACTTAGCCCAGTATGCACTGAAACCCATGGTAGCAATTGTCAGATAAGTATCAAATAAAGTACTTCAATTAGTCTTGCAGTATAATATATCAATCAACTTTGACTAGTAAAAGAATTTGATTCCTTTTGTTATCGTTTATTGTTTTCCTTGCTGATGATATTCAATGTAAGTATGTATTATTACTTTTTTTTCTTTCTCTGTCTTCCCTTGAATACTTAATATTCTATATTTCCTGTGTTCCTTTCTCCTTAATTTCTCCATTTTCTGTCTCTGTGTAACTATGTCTTTTTTCTGTATGTTTCTTTCTTGTTTATGTCCCTTTTCTGTATTTCTTTTTTATGGCTGTATTGTCTTCTCTTGTTTTGACTCAGTATCTTTGTTTTATGCTTTTCTGTTGGAAAATTGAGGGCAATATTCAGCAGCTGAGCAGCTATTTAGTGAGATAAATTTATCTGGCTAACTAGCAGGGTATATTCAGCAGCATGGTCATGCTGCTGAACATACCTAGCTAACTTTTCCCCCTCATTTATCAAAATGCGCTAAGGCATGTGAAAAGCCCCATTAATGCCTATGATAGTACCATATTGTATGGTGTGATGCAAATTTGAAAAACAGGAGGAGTTAGGGGTGGGTTTGCCAGTCTGCAAGGTGCTATTGCACAGACTTAATGTTGATTTCAACTACACCTTTTTCAGGAGAGAGAGAGAGAGAGACTAGCCATAATGAGTGCTCCCTAGATAGGTATTTGTATCCTTATGGGAGGCCCACCTAGTAACTCGAGGTGAGGTTTAGGTATGAGTGTAGGGGATTAGGGGCCACTTTAACATTCAACGTGAGATGTATGAACAGAACAGTGGTCTCTTGTGAATATTTGACGACCTTTGGAGTGAGGAAACTCACCTAAAGATGAGATTTGTGCAATGTTCTCTCCACCTAGCTTGATGTTACCCAGGTAGAGAGTCCATCAAGCTAGGTTGAGAGAATATTGCCCAAATCTCATCTTTGGGTGAGTTTCCTCACTCCAAAGGCCATCAAATCTTCACAAGAGACCACTGTTCTGTTCGTACATCTCACGTTGAATGTCAAAGTGGCCCCTAACCCCCTACACTAATACCTAAACTTCACCTCGAGTTACTAGGTGGGCCTCCCATAAGGATACAAATACCTATCTAGTGAGCAGTCATTATGGCTAGTCTCTCTCTCTCTCATATAATTAGTACACATTGTAATACACTGTATATTAGCATAAAACACATCCCTTTTGCTATCGCATTTTGATAAATCCAGGCCTTTATGACAGATCTAAGGCCTGACCAGAGGTAACCATATAAGTTAACCGGCTAACTCTGATTATCGGAATTAGTCAGTTAACTTATCTGGCTAACTTCACTCTGTTGGGGTTCTCCGAAAATAGACTGAAATATTTACTGATGCTCTCTATACTTATTTTAATTATTTTATCTTATTTTATGGTATTTCAGTGACAGTAAAACTGGGGCCATTAAAACTTCACCCAGAGCTTTGAAACTTCATCGGGACCCTTCTGACATATTCTTATCTTCAGAACTGCAGGTTTTTAAATTTATTTTTAAATTATTTTGGCTTTTATTTGACATTTTAATTTAATTGCAGTTAGACGGCAATGCCATATGTGAGGTCATTGATAGGACCTGACCATATGGCCCACACTTCCTGCCTTGCTAGAGCCTTTCCCAAGACCCCTTACACTATCATGAGTCCTATTATTGCAGTGACAGCATCCCTGAGGTTGCCGCCAATCAAAATCCACCCATGGCCCCTCAATCACTGTTGCAACTGTGGGAATAATAGATCTGCCTCCCCTTTTAGAGTTACAGGAATTGGCAAGACTCTCCGACAAATTCTCCTCAGCCTGGACCTTGGCTCTCTGTAAGTTCCTGACCTCAGTAGCACAACTTTGCCACCCTAAAGGCTGCCTCCTCCCTTCCAAAGCAGCTTAATGCTGCATCTCTCCTCCTGTAGTACAATGCTGCTGTCAGACACATTTTTATTTGTTTATGGGCAACAACAGCCTATCTTGGATCAGGCCAACACTGCCTTCAGACTTGCTCCCCCGCCCTGCCACACACCCACATATGGGAAGAGAAGAAGGAGAAAAAGAAAATTGTCCATTTGGTAAACATTTAATTTCCTAACCTCCATTTTTCTTGTAATTAAACTTTAATTTTACCATTTAGTTACACAAGAATTCCATGCACCCATTTCACACACATATATGGCCATGCAAAGATCTACTATTTTATAAACTGTGTATATCAAATATATGTAAATTATAAAATGTGCCTGCCTACTCCCAATATACACATGTATGATTGATTACATGTGAATATCTGCAATTCATTGAAAATACAGTTTCCTATCTATTTTATAAACATACACAAGTATATTTTACATATGGAATAAAATATAACTTGCTTGCGCAAAACCCTGATTTTTATGCGGAGCTGGGTGTATTTTAAAACATGAGCATAATTGAAATCACCAGTTTGCTGATACCTCTACTAGTTCATCCAGTCTTTCTCCAAGTCATTGAGACTCTCCAAGTTATTCACCCAGATCTCCCACCTAACCAATAGTAGACAACAGAAGAATCTGATATCAAGTGCGCTAGTTAATTAGCAGGTGTGAAATTGCACAAATAAGTTGCCAAATGGACTCACATAAGTTTCTTATAAAATAGCAACTTTCACATTTAACTCTTGGCCCCACCCTGGAACACCCCTAGACTGCCCCTTATTTTGCACATGTAAATGTACAAGCAAAATAAAAAATACATGCATATTTTTAATGGATCTAAAATAACATAACCTTTAGTACAAGCTACTTTCATGTATATATGCTAATTTTAAGCACTTAACTGCTTTTATAATTAACTCAATTCTTTCTTCGTTCCTTCTGTTGCACTTCACTTATTCTTACCACCTTTCTCACACTATTTCTCATTCTTTCCTCTTAATCCTTTTTCTACTTTCACACTCCCAGCTCCCCATTTCTCTTTCCTTTCATTTCTGTCTCTTTCAGTCCATTTCCAGACCTGTTCCTCTTGCACTTTCTCATTCTTCTATTCGTTTGATTCAATTTGGACTTTGTGGACAAGCAACTAAACTGGCCTAGTGAAGCCAATTGTTTTGGTTTTAATTATGTTGACATCTAGTCTCACGGAACTGGACCAAGATCAGCACTCATTTCATATAGGTCAGTGAATGATTTTAACACTGTAAGATAAGCATTAATATAAGCTAAGCTTAAACTGACAATCTTATGTATTAATTCTTCCAAAGGGGGATGGAATAGGGAGCAACCTTGCAGTTTAATCCTACTCCTTTGCAAGTCCAGCTCAATCAGAACTAGAGCTGCATTCCGATGTCATGAGCCTTCTTTCGCAATGACTCAGGGATTATTCCGCATTTTATATTCTTCCTCCACCCAATATACCTAATCTTGTCATTACACAATAGTTCTGGGCCAGGGGTCCTGTACCAAGACTCCTTCCAGAACACTGCAATCACTGGCTCTGAATCTGGCCACTAGGCAATGATCACAACTCCTTTGCCCTCCCCAGGGACTGTGAACATTGACTCTGCAGCATCCCCAACCCAAACCAAGTATGAGTGTGAAAGAGCTGAACCAGGAATCAACCCAGGGAATCTCTACATTGCAGTGCTACCACTGAGACAGCAAACCAGCCTTATGTATTGTTGTTCTGTTCTTTGTTCAATCATATAAAACAACATTCAAAAATGTTTGACTGAAAGGAATACTGTTTTGTTTTGTTTTGTTTTTTATTTTCTACATAAAAGCAGATGGAAAAGGTTTGAGAAAAAAAAATCTCTCTGTGATGACAGTCAAGCAATTGTTGCTATCTTCATGTAATGTCCTCTCTAATCATTTCATTTGCTAAGGGAGAGGGGTCATATTAGAATAATATAACTAAATATTCTTTGAACACAGATATGGAGCAAAATACACAAATGATAATTTTTAAACAGCCGTGCGGGCGCACATGTATGCACATATTCCGGTTTGTGCCAAGGATGCAACCATTTTATAAAATATGAACATATATGCATGCATGGTATAAAATGGGATGAACATGCATGTATGTGCTCCCAATTTTACATGGCTGCCTCTACTGTGTAAGTGGATGAATTCTGTAAGGCATGCACACCGACGCCATTATTAGTAGTTTTCTCAGTTCATTCCCTGTTTGCCCAGTTAAGGGATAGCACTTCCAAATTCCCCTAGGCTATTAGCCTCCCTTGCCCCCAGTTAGCCCCAACCTTTAAAACCCCGCTGACTAGCCTAGGTTTTCTTGTTTTATTACTTACACAGCATCCATAGCAGTAGTAAAGTTACGTGGCCGGGAAGTCCTGGAATGCCCACATCCCGCCCTTGCATCACCCAGACCAGGGGCAGTTCTATAATGAGGCAGGGTGAGGCTGCTTCTTCAGGTGGCAAGATATTGAGGCGGCAAAATTGCCACCTGAAACCTTCCTGCCACAAATGCATCACCCTTCATTCAGGCAAACAACTCTGTTGGTAGGATAACCTGCAGTGATGGTGGCATGGAGCAGTGACATGCTGGCGGTGTTTCCACTCCCCGCCAGCAAAAGAATGATCCAGCGGCCAAAAAAGAGTCATTGCGGTGCCACCAGTGTTTTCCCCACTGCCAGCGGCAGGAAAGGGTCTAAGGTGCTGTTAGCATTTTCTCCGCAGCTGGTGGCAGAAGAGACCTTGCTGTGCAGCCAGAGAAAAGGTCGAAAATGTGTGTGTGAAAGAGACTTGCCCTGTGAGAGTGAGTGCCTGTGTATGAGAGAGACTTTGTGAGTGTGTATGAGAGGGTGTGTATATGCATATGAGAGGGTGGAGGTGTATATATGAAAGGGTGTGTGTATGAGAGGGTGATGGTGGTGGTGGTGATGTGTGTGTGTGTGTGTATGAGAGGGTAGAGGTAGGTGTGTGTGTGTGTATATATATATATATATATATATATATATATATATATATATATGTGTGTAAATATGAGAGGGTGTGCATGTGTGTGTATGAGAGGTTGGTGTGTGTGTGTGTGTGTCTAAAAGAGAGAGTGCCTGCGCATGTATGTGTATGTGTGAGAGTACCTGTATATTTGTGTGTGAGAGAGGTTAAAGTTTGTGTACCCTCCTCCAATCTATGACAATTTCAGTAGGATTGGAAATTTAAAGTTCCCAGGTATTTTTTTATCCTTACTAGTTTTAGTTATTGGATGTGATGTATCTGCTGTTTTGAAATATTTTATTAATGTTTGGTAATATTTTAAATATTTTTATATGTGTTTTTAATTGTCTGAATTTATCAGCAGATTTGACATTCTTTTTATTGGTATGTTTAATGTTTTATATTTCTTGATTGTGTTTGCATTGCTTACAGAGTTTGGTTTCTTGTGATTTCCAGTTCAGTTTTTGTCAGCATGATTCAATGTATATTTTATAATCTCTTTATTCTGTATTTGGCGAGAGTATATATGTGTTCTACATGTGTGACTGAGGTTAAGTATTCTGCTAGCATGTAGTTTCTGTCAGGCCTATCCAGTACCGAGCGGTAGGAAGAGCTGCGTTAGTGCCTACGGCACCCGCGGTTACCGCCCGCACAGTGCAGCTCACCTACCGCTCGATCCTGAACCCTAATTATATGTGTAGGGATTTACCCCATCCTGGCTTTAATGTGTTTTCCTAATAGGAAGTGTACTGGTGTTTAGGGCCTGATGTAATATTTGCAGTATGGTTTTTCATAGGTTGAGTGCTGGCAGTTATGATTTGTAAGGCTTACAATATTGGAATTGTAGTTCAGTTTATTCCTGGCTTTTTGTGGGCCAAGGCCACACCCAGTGCACTTTACCATAGGCCTAATACCATATGGGATCCATAAATTGCCTTGATTATTATGAGAAAGGTAGTTTATTAAGTCTATTAAGCTATTATTATTGAAATTGTGTTTTTTTGCAGTGTGTGCCTATATAAAATATGTTGTTATAAGTGATATTTTTACTTCAGAAGATTGTACTTTGAATGTCTATTTTCCATATGCAATCTGCCTTTTTAGGTTGGGGAAGTTAATACATTTTAAAATGGAAAAGAATGCATAAGTTTTACTTGTGTGGGGAGGGGAGGGAAGCAGTCATGAAAGGCTGTAAGGTTTGTCTAGGGCATCTAAAAACCCTTGTATCAGCCCTAAGAGAGAGTGTGTCACACACCCCCAGACTCCCACCATTCATCAACCTCTCACACCCCAAGGGGGCAAATCCTGGAGAAGGGTGGGAGGCAGGCAATAAGGAATGCAGGAGTCCTATTTCTAGACCCAGGAGGTGGGGTGGCCAAAGGCCCTAGTGCGGACACCGAAGACTGAGAACAAAAAAATAAGAGGCCCAAAAACTGAGTGGTTAGAGCATTGGGCTGCAAACAAAGGAAGCCAGGGTTCAAATCCTATTGGCATTTCTTGTGACCTTGGGTAAGTCAGTTCACCCTCCTTTGCCTTCCCCGTGCCCTGGCCCTCAGTGATTTCAGCTGCACCGGGCCATGAGGGGGAAGCGCCATTTCATCCTTCGCTTCAGGCAGCAGATTGCCTTGAGCTACCCCTGACCCAGACCACACCCACGACAGCCCCTTTTTTGGTCTTTCTCACTTGTGCACGTACCAGGAAATATGCGCATACATGGGCGCCTTTTAAAATTCGCGTGACGCTCGCCAGCCACACATACTCGCATATCTCCCGGCTTTGGCGCTCACTGAGCTTTTAAATTTCATGTAACAGGGAATAGAACAATAAAAGAAGCCATTTCTAACTGTGTATATAAAAATTTAGATTTATTTTGATTATGAACATTTAGAAAAATGATCATTGTTTTAGACAATGGATAATATATTATTAAACAGACTTGATAATGGATGATAAGAAGTAAACAAGACTTATTACAAATCAGGCAGATTTTTAACATCAGCTAACAAACACTTCACCTCTCAAAAGTAAATGCAAAAGCACAATTGAATGCAACAGGATTTTATATGTGTCCAGATATAATGATGTTTTCCATATTATTTATGGCTGGTGCTTAGTCAAGATTTTTCAGCAGATGATACAAACTTTTCACTTAGTAAGCATGTTATAAGACAGTTAAAATAATATCATACAATACTTCTGCACCTCCAGCTTAGTACATAGCGTGACATTGGCTAGTTGATTCACATTATAATTCTGGTAAGTCACCCACCGTAACTTACCAAAATTATCACACTTCAGTACATCTACCCCTTAGATCTTATTCAAACAGGACTTTTTCCCATTCTGTGCCTAGGAAAAAAAATATGGACTAAATAAGGTCCTCATCCATAAATCCTGCTTTCCCTTCGTCTATTGTCTTTACAGGCATTAAAGGAATAATTTTAACAGCCCACAAATTTCTAATCAAATACGTGCATAGATTATGCTAGTTTGCTATGGAACAGTTATGTACGTACTTTTCTTTTGAAAATGATCCCACCAAACTACCTGCACACAATTACACCTGTTAATTTGTGCATAGAAATGTTTTAGGAAAATTTACCTAGTTACCCCCATAGATTTAAAATAGAAAAGTGTGTGCGTAAATGCGAATCCATCCCCAACCCTGCTCAGGGAAATGCCTCTGCTCACTCGGGCGGATTTTAAAAGCCCTGCTCGCGTAAATCCGCCTGGATTTACGCGAGCAGGGCCTTGCACGCCGGCGGCCTATTTTCCATAGGCCGCCGGCGCGTGCAGAGCCCCGGGACGCGCGTAGGTCCCGGGATTTTTGGAAGGGGGCGTGTCGGGGGCGGGACCCGATGACGCGACACTTCAGAGGCGGGGCGTGGCGGGACCGGGGGCGTGGCGCCGGCCCAGGGGCGTGGTCCAGGCCTTCGGACCAGCCCCCGGGTCAGAGCACGGCACGCCAGCAGTCCGCTGGCGCGCGTAGATTTACGTCTGCTTCTCGCAGGCGTAAATCTACGGACAAAGGTAAGGGGGGGGGGGTTTAGATAGGGCCGGGGGGGGTGAGTTAGGTAGAGCCTTCATCTACCTAACCCACCCCCCCGGCCCTCAGAGAACTCAGAGTTCCCTCTGAGGCCGCTCCGATTTCGGAGCGGCCTCGGAGGGAACGGTGACAGGCTGCGCGGCTCGGCGCACGCCGGCTGCCCAAAATCGGCAGCCTTGCGCGCGCCGATCCAGGATTTTAGAAGATACGCGCGGCTACGCGCGTATCTTATAAAATCCAGCGTACTTTTGTTTGCACCTGGTGCGCAAACAAAAGTACGCGAACGTGCTTTTTTTAAAAATCTACCCCACTGTGGGTAAACTTCTGCACATAGGGGCAGATTTTAAATACTTGCGCGAGCACGTACTTTTGTTCGCGCAGCAGGCGCGAACAAAAGTACGCTGGATTTTATAAGATACGCGCATTGCCGTGCATATCTTATAAAATCCAGGGTCGGCGTGCGCAAGGGGGTGCACATTTGTGCAACCTGCGCGCGCCGAGCCCAGCGCGCGCTGCCTGTTCCCTCCGAGGCCGCTCCGATTTCAGAGCGGCCTCGGAGGGAACTTTCCTTCCCCCTCCCTTCCCCTACCTAACCCACCCCCCCGGCCCTATCTAAAAACCCCCCTTACCTTTGTCGGCAAAATTACGCCTGCTGAAAGCAGGCATAACTTTGCGCGCGTCAGCCGGCTGCCCCGCTCCATGGTCCTGTCCCGGGGGCTGTTCCGGATGCCACAGCCACGCCCCCGGGCCGAAACCACGCCCTCGTCGCCGCCCCCAAAACGCCACGCCCTGCCCCCTAAACGCCGCGTCATCCAGCCACGCCCCTGACACGCCCCCGACAGGAAGCCCTGGGACTTACGCACGTCCCGGGGCTCTGCGTGCGCCGGTGGCCTATGCAAAATAGGCGCGCCAGCGCGCAGGGGTTTTAAAATCCACCCCATACAGTTTACTCTCATATCTGGTGAGTAATTTTTCAAACAGGCCATTTCCATATGTAAAGCACAGTTTCGCCTGTGGAAATGCCTTTGAAAATTAAATTAGCCTCTCCTTGCACTTAACGATCTCAGTAATTGCTTCATTTATAGAATTAAAAATAGGATTTTTGTACCCTGTTCACATGATGACAATTGGTCAGTTTGACTAATGTGTGCATGACAATAGAAATCCTGTCCGAGAATGCTGTTTGTTTCTTCAAAAGAAACATCTGACAATGAGCTATTTGCCATCGTTTTCTTGTTTTTGACTTCATGCATAACAACGGTATCTTTAATACAAAAATGTCAAAAAGGAGAACATCTGCAGCAGTGAGCAAATTCTGCCACAAATTATGTATGCCAAGAGAACTATTTGTTCCTTTCTCAGTGGTGTATTCAACCCTTTCTGAGCCAACCTAAGTATGCCATCTTTTCTGCTGGCCGTTGCTAGTTAAGAAATAGTTTGTGTTAACGAAACAAAATTACATTTTTTAATTATTTGAATGTAGTTATTGCAGAACCTTTATGGCTGAATAGATCTGACGAATCCCGTTATAAGTCACCCTGGATAAATGTGCCATATAAATGCCAAAATAAGCAAGTAAAATAGGTGACTTGTGACTGTGGTAGGCTGAAATGCAGTTTTAAAGAGAAACTCTACTTTTCTTAAGCACTTCTTACAGAATTAACAATGCAACATTTTAAATCATTACAGTAGAAGAATAGTATTATTGCTTGATACGTGGTAGTTTTGAAAAAAAACAAAATTACACAATGAACAGCTTAATTTATCTTTTTTTCCAGCTGTCATGGTATATTTTTTTCTACATATCTTACTGTGTTCTTCTTATCACCTATTTCTGATCTGCTGAACATTCAATCAGGTCAAAACCACAGTCCCCCTTCCCACTAATTTAATGTATAACTTACATTCTGTGTTACATCATCCTATTAAGTTGTACAAAACTATTTAAGGAGTTTGCATTTTTTTGAAACTGATTTAGATGTTTTATGATTATTATTCTCAACAGAAACCATTTGTTATTTAAGGGGATTCCAAGCATCAAAGATTTGTCACTATGCAAAATGTGAAACCTATAATCAGTTTGTTATAGTATTTCAAAAGGTATTTGACAGTAAAATGAGTAAGCTGTCATATGGACAATCAAGTCCTGAACTCCTGCAGGGAAAAAAAATGCACTTGATGCTAAATCTTCCATCATTGGATCAGAAGCTAATATAACACGACCACAACCTTAAAGGGATGAATGAAAATCTCACTTGTAATTTCTGTACATGAGTTTCACTTGATCAAAAAAAAAAGGGAAACCACAAATAATTATAAATCAAACTGGCTGGCAGTAAAAGTCAATGTTAATAAGTTAAAGGTATCAGCAAGCCTGTTGGTGTAGCCAGCAAAACTGAACCACCCATTCAGTTCGATCCTTCACCTTTACCAAATCCAAGTTTGCACATATTTTTCAAGAAATTTTTAAAGCATATAAAAAGACGTCAAACAGTCCTGATGTGAAAGTTTAGAATAAGCCCAACATGGCCGATGTTTCACTTAACCAAACTTCATCAGGGGTATAGGTATATTAATGAAGAAAATCATCAGGCTGTCACTTAAAAATAAATAAAAACCGAGTCATTTCAAATGTTCAAATAGTCATAAAGAAAAACTTATCTGCAAGCCCAGGAGTACCGTGTATTCGGACCAACAGGTCTCAGCGATTCAAGAAATGCAAAACCAAGAGACGACCAACCCTCATTATAGTAGCTAAGATGACGTGGATTATGAGGCTGACAAGTCTTCACCTGAAAATAAGGAGGAATAATTAATGATGCAAAGATGGTGACATGACAAAAAAGTCCTTAGCCCAA
The DNA here is from genome assembly GCF_901001135.1 of Rhinatrema bivittatum. Taxonomy (NCBI): domain Eukaryota; kingdom Metazoa; phylum Chordata; class Amphibia; order Gymnophiona; family Rhinatrematidae; genus Rhinatrema; species Rhinatrema bivittatum. The sequence continues at coordinate 540,982,885 of NC_042617.1, read as the reverse complement.
GAAAACACTTAGGTCACTCTCAGAATTAAAATCTCTGGGAGTGACAGACTTTAATTTATAAATCCACCGCTGTTCTAGCCTTAGAGTAAGATTCAAATCACCACCGTGCCACCATATAGCTAACTGGTTGATCATACAAAAACGTAAATTGTCAAATGAATGATGTTCTTCATCACAGTGGGCTCATGCGCGCACATGTTATAAAATTGGGCGCATATTTGTGCGGGTGTGTAGGTTTAAAAATCCGGCCCTTGTAGGGACGAAAGGCCTGGAGGGACAGGCACAGCGTTAGAGGTCAAGCCCTTGTAGGGACGTACAGTCTGGATGGACAGGCACAGCATTAGAGGTCAAGCCCTTGTAGGGACGTAAGGCCTGGATGGACAGGCACAGCATTAGAGGTCAAGCCCTTGTAGGGATGTAAGGCCTGGACAGACAGGCACAGCATTAGAGGTCAAGCCCTTGTAGGGACGTAAGGCCTGGACAGACAGGCACAGCATTAGAGGTCAAGCCCTTGTAAATACCCAGAAGCTATTAACTGTACTTATACACTTCAGTTGATGATAAAGGAACTTGAAGAGCTCACAGAAATAAGAAAATCGCTACTGAAGTCCAAATCTACAATATCAACCTATGTTGACTTTGTAGTTTACACAGTGACTCTGTAAACTATGGGAATACAGAGGATGAACTAGAATGCAACTACCACCAGTTTTCTATAGTACTAGAAACATTAATGTTGGCATCTAAGAAAGATTTAGGAAAAATGGCCCATATTATAAAGGTCATGAAAACTATTGAGCGTATGAAATATACAAGCTCCAAACATCTTAAGTCAGCTTTTTATGTGTGGTGCACCCTGATTGAACCACCTATATCAGGAAGCTCCTGCCCTGACTTCCTTGCCTTGGCAATAGGGTCGATTCTTGTGATTTCTAGTTTTCCTCTGCATTCCAGTCTGTATTCCAGTCTTGTTTCAGCCTTTGTTCCAGTTTCATTCCAGTCCTGTTCCAGCGTCCTTCGGTTCCAGCGTCCTCCTGTTCCAGTTTCCTTCTGTATCCTCGTCTCCCCATGGAGTACCTTTCGGACCATCTTCTCGGTACTGACCTCAGATTCCCTTGATTATGTTTAACCGCTGCCTGCCTCTGACCTTCTGCCTGCTTCTACAACCGCGTCTGCTCGCTGCCTGCCCCTGATCTTCTGCCTGATTACCGACCACGTCTGCACGCTGCCTGGAACTGACCTCTGCCTGAACTCAACCACGTCTGACTGCCTCCTGGAACTTGACCTCTGCTTTGGCTGACTATCCATGGACTGACTACTTGGCTCTGACCTTTGCATTGGCTGACCACGCTTCCTTGAATCTGGCCTTGATCCTTGCTATACATTCAGAGACTCTCTTCTGGCCTTCTCAGGCACCCAGGACTTCCGGCCTAAGTATCAAGCACGCACCCTTGATCGTGGTGGGCACACCTCTGAACTTCCTATCAAGGAGATCATGCGAGACCCACCTAAGACCAGGCAGCTCAGGTACCCAAGGGCTCAACCCGGGGGTTCCTAGGGTTTCTAGTGGCGAAGCTCCAGCTAGCCTCTGTCTCCTCTTGTGCTCCGCCTCCTGGTGGCAGGCGCTCTCTAGGTCCGACCAGGGAGCCTACCAATCCTACACTAAGCCAAGGGTCTACCTCCGGGCACAACATCTAGCATTGTATTTTTAAACAATGTCCATGCCTGTGGAACACTTTTTTTTTCTATTTATCATCTTACAATATTTAAAGATACACTTTGTGTGAAACAATAAGAGAATTTGACAAGAAATTTAACAACCATTAACCAAAACTTTCATTTAGTGAAAAAGAATACCAACCGGTATACCCTAAGGAGAAAACATATTATCACTTCAAAGAAACAGATAGGCGACTGTTACCATCACAGTATATTCTTATTTGATTCCCATTGTTATTCACTGGCAGTATTTTGTGTGGCATTCAGGAATTCCCTCAAGTGGTCTGGATTAAAGAAATTAAGGGTATTGCCAGAAATTTTAATGATACATCTGCACGGATAACGCAATTGAAACGTTGCTCCAATAGCATTAACTTCAGTATGCATTGAAAGAAACACCTTTGTCTTAATTGCATTGGTCTTGCCAGGTCTGGAAATATATGAACAATTTGACCATAATATTGAGCATTTAAATTTTTGAAATATGCTCTCATTACAAGGCTAAAGTCTTGTTCAGAATAAAAAGAAACAAATAAGATTGCTCATTCTGTAATTTCAGGGGCTGAATTTTCTAGATACTGGGTTAAATTAAAGAAATCAGACTGATTCGTTATTGGATTTTGTGTAAGACCAGTTCTCTGCATAAGAAAACTGATCTTCTTTACAGGAGGTATTTGACTTGAAGCAATTTTTAGGGCCTCTTGAAGGTAATTTTTAAAAGTTATAATAGGTAATTCACCCAGAATCTTTGGAAAATTCAGTAATCTCATATTTAAGTGCCTTAAATAATTTTCTACCGATTCCAGTCTCCAAGAGGAGATTAAAGAGTACTGGACAAGTCCTGCAGTTGTATCCTGTAATTTTTTAACATCAGTCTTTATGGACTGAGTAGCCTGCATTTGCTCCTGCAATGCTTGTTGTTGTTTGTTGGCTACAGAGTCCAACTTTTTCCCCAGTGTCTCCACTTGGCGGGTCTGTTCTCTGAATATCTTACCCACAGTTATCAAGGACACACTTCCTTATTCCAACACAAATTTTTGGACGTAAGATTCATAGACCTTCATACTAGGCATCATAGTGTGGTAAATTTTTACCCATGTCACTCTGCCTTCTATATAATCATAGGTCAGTCCATTTCATTTTTTGTATTTTTCTTAATGCAATTAAAACACCCGGTGATGATAAAACTTTTTTTTAAATGTGGATTAGAATTATTAACCAAACTTATCTGTATATCGCCATATTCAGTTCATGCTTTTTTCTCTTCCCGTATCTGGTCTTTGTCAAGCTCTGATGCCCTTAGTTAAATCAGCAATACGTCACTTATTCATATTGCTGAAATTTGGGGCAAATAGCTCCCTCTCTTGTCGGTTCCTGAACCAAATGCTCCATGAAGCAGTCATTATTACATCCAGGAACTTTAAGTCTCTAGCATGTCCTGATGTTACATTTACCCAGTCAATATTGGGGTAAATGAAATCTCCCATTCTTACTGCACTGCTAAATTGGTTAGCTTCCTTGATTTCTCTTAGCATTTCATCATCTGTCTGACCATTTTGTCCAGGTGGACGGTAGTATACTCCTATCACTATACTCTTACCCATTACACATGGGATTTCTACCTATATAGATTCTACTGAGCATTTAGTCTCTTGTATGATCTTTATCCTGTTGGACTCTATACCCTCCCAGACATAAAGTGCCACACCCCACCACGTTGATCTTCTCTATTATTGCAATATAATTTGTAGCCTAATATAGCACTGTCCCATTGGTTATCCTCCTTCCACCAGATCTCTGTGATGCCAATTATGTCAATCTCATCATTTACTGCTATAGACTCTCTCTCCCATCTTACTTCTTAGACTTCTGGCATTGGCATACAGATATTTCAAAGTGTATTTTTTATGTTTGTATTAACAACCTGCTTTTCAGCTGATAGGGCAACCAAAATGATAAAGGGGATGGAACAGCTCCCCTATGAGGAAAGGCTGAAGAGGTTAGGGCTGTTCAGCTTGGAGAAGAGACTACTGAGGGGTGATATGATAGAGGTCTCTAAAATAATGAGAGGTCTTCAACAAGTAGATGTGAATTGGTTATTTACACTTTTGGATAATAGAAGGACTAGGGGGCACTCCATCAAGTTAGCAAGTAGCACATTTAAGACTAATCAGAAAACATTATTTTTCACTCAGTGCAAAATTAAGCTCTGTGTTAAGAATTAAGAGTATGTGGTTAGTGTAGTTAGTATAGCTGGGTTTTTAAAAGGTTTGGAAAAGTTCTTTGAGAAGTCCATTAACTGCTATTAATCAAGTTGACTTAGGGAATGGCCTCTGCTATCACTGGCATCAGTAGCATGGAATCTTCTTAGTGTTTGGGTACTTGCCAGGTTCATGTGGCCTGGTTTGGCCTCTGTTGGAAACAGGATGCTGGGCTTGATGAACCCTTGGTCTGAACCAGCATGGCAATTTCTTATGTTCTTATGTTCAGCTGCTATACAGCCTCACCATACCCTGACTATGATGTCTCCATACCAGCAGAGGTCTCCAGTGAGCCCATTCAGAACTGTCTCACCATCTCTTCCATGACCTCATGACTCAGCATGTCTTGCAGACTCTCCTCCATCAAGGTATCTCAGTAAGCATACTGTCCAGGCTGGGCAAGCTTTTCCTTCCTGCCTGCATCACACCCATATGCCAGCCCTACGTAACCCTGCCTTACCAAACCCAAGATGCTTTTGCATCAAGTCTCCCTTGGCTCTTTCCCTAAGCACTTTTGCCTTATGGTCTGCCCAGGTCTATCCTTGTTTTGCTTTGTGGTCTCCAGGCCTTTTTGTTCCTAGCCTTGCCTTGTGGCCATCCAGCCTTCATACTCCTTGTCTTGCCATCTGATCTTCTCACTCCTTGCCTTGAATTATGGTCTAAGGGTCTTCTTGCTCCTTGCCTCATAACCTATGGGCCTTCTTGCTCTTTGCCCAACCTTGTGGCCTATCTAGGCCTTCCCTAACCTCTGGCCTATCTAGGCCTAACCTTGCTCTGGCCTATCTAGGCTTCTCCTTGTATTACCCCTTGGGGAACATACAGGCCTTCACTGCCTTCAGGCCTGTATGTTCCATGATCTGCCATTTCATTTATTTTTTTTCATTTATTAAAATGTATTAATCGCTTAACATATATGGTCTAAACGATGTACAAAAAGATAAAAAATTAATAATAAAAAAAACATATAAATACATTTTAAAAAAATCACAGTATCTCAAGCAAACACATTGAACAATAGGGTCAATAATGAAGTTCTCAATCAAATTCTTGTTTTGCCTTGTCCTGTCCTAGTCCATTCTTGTGCAAGTCTCAGTTCCAGTCTTACCGCATGTTGTTCTTGTCCAAGCCCCAGTCTCAGCCTTACCTGCATGCTGTTCCTGACCAAGTATTAGTTCCAGCCTTACCTGAACGCTGTTCCACATTTACTAGCCTGACCAAGCCTTGCTCCAACTTACCAGCCTGACAAGCCTTGTTCCAGCATAACTAGCCTCTCCAAGCTTTACTCCAGACTCACCTCATTGGCCTGCTGCAGCAGAGACCTACTGGCCCCCAGAATCCAAGGACTCAACTTGCAGGGGAGGGGACAGGTTAGGCAAAAGACCAGCCCTCTCTTTGTCTTGCCATCCTGTGCCTCTCTGATGGTGGGGTCCCATATACTCTGCCTGGACCAAAGCCATAACGTTTTCACTCCTCTTTTTGGTACCAAGCAGTATTTTTCTCTTTTATCCTGAAAATTACCTGAAGTATCTACTATGGTGTTACTAATTAAGCTCCTCTTTAACTTCATTTATGTGTTTTGATTCTATAGTAATTAAATTAATATAAATTACTAACTTTGTGATACTCAGCCAATCAATTTCAGGGTATTCCATGTAGTCCTACCCCTTAATTATTGTGTTAATCTATAAAGTTAGAATTGAAGGTATGAGTGTGAAGGAGTTGGAGGGAGGGGGAGGGAGGGGGAGGGAGGGGGAGGGAGCTCCTTCCCTTTTACTCTTTCTTTTTAAAGCTAAGTCGAAAAAATACCTAAGAAACAATAAAAGCAATGCAAAAAAAAAAAAATCACTTTTTCAAAAAGTAAAAGAAGAAAAAACTATTTATAAAAAATATCTCCCTTTAAAGCTAAGGTATCTGCAGATCAATTCAGCCAGAAAATTTACTTGTAGGTCATTTCCTCCAATAAAGGCAGATTATTTTCTTAGTTGTGGTCACCTATATGCAGAGCTCAGTTCCTGATCCAATTAACACAGGCAATGAGTTCCTATCAACTCCCAGGCTTGAAAGAATTAGCTGTCCCTTTGAACTACTAAAACAAAAGGCAGAAAAAATAAAAGACACCAGAGCAAGACAATCCCTTCCCTTCTACACATTCTTTCTAAAGCTAAGTAGAAAAAATATCTAAGAAAACAAAAAAAAGCAATGTAAAACATCTCTTTTCCAAAAAATATAAGTAGAAAAAGCTATTTATGAAAAATATCCCCTTCAAAGTAAGGTCTCCACAGTTGAATTCAGTGAGAATTCAACTGCATTGAAGAAGGCACTCCTCTAACCCTTATGCAGTGAGGGTATCCCAGAGCCATCTCAGGGGGGTCATTTATCAAAGTGCTATATGGCGTTTTCTCATGCGTTAAGGCATTCTTGCATGCAAAAAACACCATTAACACGTGCAAAAGCACCATAACGCATGGTGCGATGCAAATGAGAAAAAGGGGAGGATTTTTGGCCAAGCTGTATTGCATGGCTTTAAATATACCTTTTTTATTTGTGTAAAGCCATTTGATAGGGCTTTATTGCATAGCCTAGCTATCAGGGCCACTAGAAAGAGGGAGAGGGAGAGAGAGCCATAATACCTGCACACTAGATAGGTATTTATATCGCTATGGGAGGCCCACCTAGTAACTCGAGGTAAGGTTTAGGTATTAGTGTAGGGGTTAGGGGCCACTTTGACATTCAAAGTGAGATGAACGAACAGAACAGTGCTCTCTTGTGAAGATTTGATGACCTTCAGAGTGAGGAAACTCACCCAAAGATGAGATTTGTGCAATGTTCTCTCAACCTAGCTTCTCATCTTTGGGTGAGTTTCCTCACTCTAATCTTCACAAGAGAGCACTGTTCTGATCGTATGTCTCACTTTGAAAGTCAAAGTGGCCCCTAACCCCTACATTAATACCTAAACCTCACCTCGAGTGACTAGGTAGGCCTCATATAGGGGTATAAATATCTACCTGGTATACGAACATTATGCTCTCTCTCTCTCATTGTTGGTGTTATTAGTGGGTGGGGCTGGTGGTAGATGACCATGCCCCCAGGAGAAGATCCCGAGAGGGGCCACCGGTCAGGCTCAGAGTTTGGAGACAGACACACACTAGATTTTTTATTAAACAGCTTTTGTGAACCACCAGAGGTGGTAGTAGTGAGCTGGAAGAGCCCAGCTGGGCTGTAGTCCCTCAGGCACTGGAACAATGATCCCAGGAAGGCTAAGCTGTAGAGATAGTGAATATGCAGAGTTCAGGAACAGAACCTTGATGGTAACACTCACATGGTAGTCTCTTAGAACAGCCCAGGAGCTGGAATGGAGTAGGCCCTCGAGTGAGTACCTGGTTCCAGGGAAACTCTGTGAGAGAGATGGTAACTCACTGGTGTTGTAGGCAGCGGTGACTTCCTGGCAGAAGTTATATTCAGTAGCAGGTCCGGGAATGTGGGCCCTCGAGGAGCGAGTACCTTTTCCAGACTGCAACCTAAAAAGTAAAAGAGAGAGTAAGGCCCCCGAGGAGTGGGTTCCCCTGGTAAAGTCCGAGGAGGCAGAGTAGCAAGGTATGCGGAGAGCGAATCCCATCAGCTGCGATACCTGGAGGCAGCTAGGTAGGAAACCCTTTGCTAACTCGAATAGTTAGCGAAATGAAAGACCTTTAAATATCCAAAGATGATTACATCATCTCAGGGGGACGCCCCTGAGGTTCGCCCCACTGCTGGCACTTGAGTCAGGGCTGTGCCGCGCGCGTGCCCCTAGGCCTCAGGAGAACATGGCTGAAGGCAGCGTCTAGCCGGTCCGGGGACGCCGGAGAAGGTCAGCAAGATGACACCGCGGCAGCCAAACTTCCATCAACCACGGAGGGAGTCACCAAAGAGGTAAGGAGGGCGGAGTGAAGGCGTCGGGCAGCGACGGTCGCAACAGTAGGAGGGCCCTGAAAGCTAGGCTGGCTCTCCAGGAACTAATACAACAATTCTGGCACTGATTGCAAAGTGCAAAAAAGTTATCATACTTTGCATAGGTATTATCACAAATTGCAATAAACTGCCTATTACCATAAAACACACCCCTTTTCCTATCACATGTGATATTTAGTGCATTTTGATAAATTCAGGCCTGTTTGCTATCAGGAGAGAAAGGATTGTTGACAGAAGTTAAAAAAGGGAGAAAAGATAAAAATAAAAGATTTCTTCTTGGGTGACTGCATTTAAGACACTGATTGGTTAAGGATGGCTTGCTCTTCTAATATCAGATTAGACTTAAATATGCATCATATTTTCAGGAAGTTTAATATGCCTCAAAGATTATTAGGATGGTTACTAAGAGTGAAACCTTTAAAAAATGTTGCGTTTTCATTTTCGGTCTGGAGTGGGCTATTTCGTGTCCACCCTGGGATTTTTTTTTTTTTTTTTTTAACTCAGAACCCACCCCAATCCTTCCCATTTATTAAACTATGGAGCCTTCCCACCAGCCGACCCCCAGGTGGTCTAGCAGGGTGCCTGAGCTGGCAGCTGCCATTAGTCAAAATGGTGCCAGCCCCCCTTTGCTCCTACTATGTGACAAGAACTACCACTGCTATTGGGCTGTTCCTGTCATATGGTACGGGCAAAAGGCAGCCAGTGACATTTTGACTAATGGCAGCCGCTGGTGCAGGAGCAGGAGATCCCTCCTTGGCCCCCTGCTAGACCACCAGGGATTTTTGGAGAGTCCAGGGGAGGGTGGGCTCTGCTGGTCGCTGGGCTCCATGTTTTAATAAATGGAATGGGTTAGAGTGGATTCTGTTTTTGTTTTTAATGTTGCTTTTTAGCAACCAAAAAAAAAATTGTAGAAAAAAACAACAAATTAGTAAATATCATCTTTATTTCTTATTTTGTTGCAAATGAATGCCCACCCCAGTGTTTACTGAGCCCACATGTATAGCAGAAATATGCATCTGCACTATCTATCTATCTATATTTATATTTAGGATAACTGATGATGCCTCCTCAATACGAATGACATTTAGCATATCACTGTGATACAAAACCAAATTCACTGTTCTTTTACACCATTTTCAGCTTCTATAGCATGCATTAAAAACAGTATCCAAAACCCTTGTTTCTGCTTCTTTATTGACAGTCCCATATGGATATCTATTACTGATTAGAAGAAAATATTATAAAGTAACATAAGAAAAAATCATTATTTTATCATTGTAATGAGGCACTCCTGAGTATGCACTGCAGTGGGATCTCAGGAATCTCATGTGGATACTGATAGTCAGCCTTCCAGGTCAGGTGTATCAGTATCCATTAACAACATATACACTATCATCTTTTATTGATTGTATTACCACATACCTCAGAAGCTGTTCATATGTAAACAAAAAAATCTCTCTAAAATCATACTCAAGCTGTACAAATTGAAACCTAGGAGTTGTTAGAAAAATTAATGGGCAGGCACTTTGGATGTAAAATAGATTCAACCTACTCATCTGTATGACTCAACTTCAAGCCTTCAAAAGGCAGAGACATTAGAGCACATGCTGCTGCTGTTCTGGATGACTACTATCTAATGCAACCATAAAAAATGACAGACATTGCTCTGCAATAATTTTATCTTAGTGTTTTCAAATTTCAGACTGCTGTCCTTATACCACTCTCGTTCACTATGCACCCAAAGCTATGAATAAGGGAAAGAGAAATATTGACAAACAACAGCTCTACATGAAATCTTATCTTTCCTTGTGGTAAAAAATATTGTAAAATAATGAGCACATTCAATTAAACTGCTTCACTGACTGATAAGCCCCCATACCTGTAGGGTAAACACCAGTGACCCTAAACAGGATATGCATCATGAACTTGAGGCTTACAAACTGAGTATAAATGCAGGCCTAAAGCAATGCAGACATGGAGTTTTTCAGCCATGTGATTTTTGGTAACTTTATATGAGACTGTTTTTCACACAGAGGAGAAAAGACTATTTTTGTTTCTTCATATCAGAGAGTTGTCTTCACCTCCCAAATGAGATGAAAATCTTGGACCTGAGAACTGAGAACATGAACTGAACTGAGAACATGTCCTTGGTAAAACTTTGAATCCAGCCTGAGACCAGCTATGAATGGGTATTGTTCTAACACCTGTTTTGCTGATGGACTCTAATGGGCGTATGAGAACATGCCTATGCGTTTGGACCCAATTGACATCATTTGCATCCCACCATTCCTGTATCTATAGAGGTGGCCATATCCAATCTGCATCAATGATGGGAACCTTATGGAACTGAATATTCAAGAGGGACTCTGTGTTACTCAGATGGTTCCTGACGTCAGACATTATCCTGGGGACACTATCTGAAAAAGCCTTTGCTAAGAGCTTTTCCCCATGGTTTCCATCTTAAAAAATGGCACGGGCCATCCATTGCTCCTACCATGTTACTGGGGCCGACCAATGGCACCGGTAGCCCCTGTCATATGGTAAGGGCAAAGAGCCACTGGCGCCATTTTGATTAGTAGCAGCCGACAGCCCAAGAGGAGAAGATCGCTCCTGGGACCCCGCTGGACCACCAGGGACTTTCAACAAGTCTTGGGGGGGGGGGGGGGGGGGTCAGGCAAGTCTTGGGGGTGTCGGGAGGGTGGGGGTTGCAATTAATTGATTTTTTTAATGTACCCTTTCTCCCCCCCCCCCCCCAAGAAATGATAAGAAAACCACATAACATTTTGTGGGTTTTCCTATCGTTTTGGCAGCCCTCTGAAATGCAGCGAAATAGGAAATATCGTCGTTATTTCCTATTTTGCTGCAAACGAATGTACATCCCTATTACCCATACCAGGGGTCGGGAACCCATGGCTCGCGAGCCAGATATGGCTCTTTTGAGGGCTGCATCTGGCTCGCAGACACGTGTCGCCATACTTCGCGGTTCCCCGCTGACCCAGCTGCTCCCCGGTCCTCCGCCGCCCGGGCTTAAAATGCTGTCAGCCCGGGCGGAACGCGGCAGGACAGCTGGAGTCAGCGGCACCGGCGTGCTCTCTTCTCCTCCCTCCCACCCGCGGCCCGGAAGAGGAAGTGGAGAGCATCGGGTGCCTGCGCGGGAAGAAGAGACCACACTAGCGTGGTCTCTTCTTCCGCGCAGGCACCCGATGCTCACCACTTCCTCTTCCGGGCCGCGGGGGGGAGGAGAAGAGAGCACGCCGACTGGAGTCATCCGGGTGCCTGCGCGGGAGTCATCGGGTGTCAGCCGGGTGCCAGCGCTGGAGTCATCGGGTGCCTGCGCGGGTCTTCCCGCGCAGGCACCCGATGCTCTCCACTTCCTCTTCCGGGCCGCGGGAAGAAGAGAGCACGCCGGTGCTCTCTTCTTCCCGCGGCCCGGAAGAGGAAGTGGAGAGCATCGGGTGCCTGCGCGGGAAGAAGACTGCAGCGCGGCTCGGAGGAAAATGAAAATCTTCAACCGCGGCCGATGGGACTCCGCCTTCGCCTCCGGGAGGGCTGAAAATGAAGGAGGTTAGCGTTGGGAGGTGGCTGCTGCTGCCGCGAGTTCCGGGGGAGGGGGAGAGAGAGAGTGAATGAGCGAGCAAGCACGTGTGTTTGAGATCCTGTGTGTGTGAGTGAGAGATTGCATGTATGTGAATGATTGAGAGCCTGTATATGTGAAAGAGAGTATGTCTGTGATTGAGATCCTGCCTGTGAGAGAGAGAGCATGAATGTAAGTTTACCATTGGGAACCTGTATGTGTAAGTTTGTGATTGAAAACCTGTTTGTGTGAAAGAGTATGTGTGTATGATTGAGATCCTTTGTGTGTGAGAGAGATCATGTGTATGTATGATTAAGAGCCTGTGTGTATAAGTAAGAGAGAGATCATGTGTGTCTGTGTCTGATTGACAGCTGGTTTAGGTGATGGAGCATGTGAGTATGTGATTGAGAGCCTGTGTTTAAATGAGAGAGAGAGACCATGTGTGTCTGTGTGTGATTGAGAGCTGATTTAGGTGAGGGAGCATGTGAGTATGTGATTGAGAGCCTGTGTGTAAATGAGAGAAAGAGAGGACATGTTTGTAAGCATGTGAATGAGAGTCTGTGTGTGAGAGAAAAAGACAGCATGTATTTATGTGATTGAAAGCCTGTGTGTGTGTAAGCGTGAAAAGATAGACAGCATGTGTGTAAATGTGTAATTAAGAGCCTATATAAGTGAGAGAGAAAAAACATTTGTATATGTGAGTGACTGAGAGTATGTGTGTATAGGTGTGTCATTGAGAGCCAGTGTGAGAGAGAGCGCTGGTATGTGACTGAGAGAGGAGAAAGTTCCAAGCAAACCACCCCACCTCCTGCTAATTCAGAACAATCTCAGGACACCTGGATATCAAACGTTCCCAGGTATGCAGAGCAAAAAAAATTTTGTATCCTTATTATTTTTCATTACTGGATCTTTGTGTCTGCTATTTTGAAATATTTTGTTGGTATCTGGAAATGTTTTATATGAGTTTTTAATTATTGGATATTCCACTCATCAGCTGTTTCGAAATATGTTCTTTTTGTTAGTACAGTTTTACTGCTGATGATTTTATATTTCTTGATTTGTTTTATAAGGATGTGTGATGTTTCTTTTTTCCTTTGTTACACTGCATACAGAGACTCTGGCTTGTTGCAGTTTCCAATTCAGTTTTTGTCTGCATGCTTCTTGTTATGCGTTTTGGTCTCTTTATTCTATGTTAGGTGAGGGACAGCACGTGATTCAGGTGAGGTTTTCTGCTGGCGTGTAGTTTCTGTGTAGGACTCTATAGCAGCCTGACTTGGTCCGTTTTCCTAATAGGAGATGTATTGGTGTCTTAAGGCCTGGTGTAATATTTTCAGAGACTTATTGTACTTTAAAAGTGTGATCTTACATAAAATGCACACATTTACTTGTATTTAGTTTTAAACATATTGTATGGCTCTCATGGAATTACATTTTAAAATATGTGGCGTTTATGGCTCTCTCAGCCAAAAAGGTTCCTGACCCCTGACCCATACAGTTATTACCTAGCCTGTTCCACTTTATGATTTATCTGCAGCTTTTTTTGGGGAGGGGAGAACATATAATTTAGACTTTCAAAAAAACATGAACATTATTTCCTGAATGTATTAGTTATTTGTTACTTTGGGTTATTTTCTTTCTTCCTATGCTGTTGCAAACAAGTGTATTATTTGGATAACTTTGAAAATTGATATTAATAAAATATTTAAAAAAAACCATGAACATACAGAAATAAAGGTCAATTAAAAATATAAAAAAATGATACCTTTTTATTGGACTAACAATATATGCAGTGGGCTATGAACCAGGAAACCCAGGGTTCAAATCCCACTACTGCTCCTTATGACCTTGGACAAGTCATTTCACCCACCATTGCCTCAGGTACAAAACTTAGCTTGTGAGCCCTCTGAGGACAGGAAAATGCCTATAGTACCTGAATGTAAACTGATTTAAAGTTGCTGACAGGCAGAATATAAATCTAAATAAATAAACACAATAAAAATACACATGCATTTACTATTTTAGTGTATGTACTATGTATATTGATGTAAACTACTTTGATCTACCAGAAAAGAAGTTGGGGATTTAATATTAAAAAAATAAATTTCAGCACATTCACATGGACTAACATAGCAAATTCATTACTTTATCAGAAAAAAAAAAAAACCCAAAACAAAACATGAAGACACTTCCATATATGGATTTATGGAAAATTTTAGTATCACTTCACAAACACAATGTCATGTAGCACTGATTTTGAAATCTTATGGGAAGAATTACCAATGTTTTGCTTCAGGTTTACTCCACTGCAACACTTTCTCTAATCTTGCACTGGTATGTGTCCTTTGAAAATAATGGGATATTTTTACCTGGTGCAGTTTTTCAATTGCAGCAAAACTGAAGCAAAGTTTTGCTATAAATCTTCCTTTAAGACTTGAACTTTTATATCCTGATTTGTGGCACTGATCAATGGTGTCTTTATACCTTGAATTATCCCTTTAGCCTAGCCATAGAACAGCATGCATACAATTATAATAATTATAATTTGATTGATCTCTTGCCCCATCACAATGAAATACAGCCCAGAAGGAGCCACATATCCTGTGCCATCTAAAGAGAATAGCACATCCAACTGTCTTGTTCTGCTGCTAGAATTACCCTGAAAGGGAATCACTCTGTTTCCAACTGGGTGCTAGTGCCTGTTCTTAATCTGTGCAAAACCCTAATCCATTCCCCTCCCTCCTTAAAAAAAATCCCTAAATGATAAGTGCCATCTGCATTATCATATCCATTCAGAGGTCAGCACAGGCTAAAATCAGCTCCTTTTAAATTAAAAAGTTCATGATCCTATTAAAAAAAATGTGCAGAAAACCACAGCATTTAAGAGACAAACGGTTACTTTTAAACAGGTGCGCAGGCGCACATGTGCACGCGTTTGTCAGCCCATGCCCAGGGACGTAGCCATTTTCTATCATATGCGCATATATGAATGCATGCTATAAAATAGCCTGCACGCACATGTACGCGCTATTTTAAGTGGACGCGTGCCTATGCACTCAAATGCCACTTATACCATGTTAAATGGGGGGATTTGAATAGACATGTGTGCTGATGCCAGTTTTCCCTGTTTGTTCCCAGTTCATCCAGGTAAGGGATAAGACTTCCAACCCCCCCCAGTTTAATAGCCTCCCTTCTCCCCTGTTAGCCCCATCCTTTAAAACCCCAATGATCTACCTAGAGTTTGTTTTACAACTTACATGTCATCCATAGCAGAAGAAAAGTTACATGGCAGGGGATCCTGGCGCATGCCTGTGTGCATAAGTATTTCCAAGCAAATTTCAAGTTAAAATCCAGGAATGCCCCTGCCCATCCATGCCCTGCCCCTTTTGGGGAACTTTTCATTTGTGTGTATAGGGGAAAGTACATGTGTAATTGGTTGGCTTTTAAAATCCGCTTGGTGTGTGCCGGCCCAACTTGTGCGCGCATCCCCTGGTTTTGGCGCACGCCGGGCTTTTAAAATTCACCTTAAAATACTTAACATAGGCACGGCACACCACTTGTCCTCCCCAAACCAACCCCTCCCCCCACCCCCAACAATACTGCACCACCTGTTGTTTCCAATCCAGAGTTCATTAATTCC
The DNA here is from genome assembly GCF_901001135.1 of Rhinatrema bivittatum. Taxonomy (NCBI): domain Eukaryota; kingdom Metazoa; phylum Chordata; class Amphibia; order Gymnophiona; family Rhinatrematidae; genus Rhinatrema; species Rhinatrema bivittatum. The sequence goes on along the minus strand of NC_042617.1, from coordinate 540,967,746 downwards.
AATGCAACCTAACAAATTAGCTCTTATCTTGATACACATGCAAAACAGTGGAACAACATGTAGGCCACTGATTTATTTGAAGAAAACCCCTACCTATATTAATGCAGCACTCATTCCTTCTTGTTTTTGGGTTGTACCTGCTGCTTTGTGCAGCTTACCCCATGCCAAAATGTTACACCAAAATTGCCACCTATAATCTCTGTTATTCTTTCCGTTCTCCAGCCCCTAAGGAGGTATGCTCAATGCTTCACCAGTAGCTTTCCTGGCCCATAACAAAGGTGTGACTCACAAGCCACACCCCTTTTTTGTCATACAACCTTTTGTTAATGTTCCCATGCTGTCCTGTTTCCTGCCATAATAAAAGAATATATAAGCCATTGATTTTACTGTTTGAATGAGCCCTACTCCTGTGTGATTTGCTGAATCCCTTACCCTTACCACTATCACTCCCAGCTTTCTTACATGCCATACTGGGTCAGACCAAGGGTCCATCAAGCCCAGCATCCTGTTTCCAACAGTGGCCAATCCAGGCCATAAGAACCTGGCATGTACCCAAAAACTAAGTCTTTTCCATGTTACTATTGCTAGTAATAGCATTGGCTATTTTCTAAGTCAACTTAATTAATAGCAGGTAATGGACTTCTCCTCCAAGAACTTATCCAATCCTTTTTTAAACACAGCTATACTAACTGCACTAACCACATCCTCTGGCAACAAATTCGAGTTTAATTGTGCAATGAGTAAAAAGAACATTCTCCAATTAGTTTTAAATGTGCCACATGCTAACTTCATGCAGTGCCCCCTAGTCTTTCTATTATCCGAAAGAGTAAATAACCGATTCACATCTACCCATTCTAGACCTATCATGATTTTAAACACCTCTATCATATCCCCCTCAGCCGTCTCTTCTCCAAGCTGAAAAGTCCTAACCTCATTAGTCTTTCTTCATAGGGGAGCTGTTCCATTCCCCTTATCATTTTGGTAGTGTAATGAATCTCCGTGCGGAGTTAGCAATCTGTAATGAATCTGTTAGACTTTCTGCTATGATCTGTTGCCGGATGGGCGGTGCAATCAGATAGGAGTAGCAATCTGTTAGGAAAGTTCTGTATTACAGCTGGGAGTTCTGTTATGATAGACTCCAAAGAAGGAGAAGTTAGTAGTCATTGATATAGTTGTGGGTGGATCCCTGGGCTGGTGGCAGATGATCACGCCCTCGGGAGGATATCCCGAGAGGGACCACCGGCTAGGCTTGAGTATGGAGACAGACACACATTAGTTCTTTTATTAAACAGGTGATGAAGCCACCAGAGGTGGCAGTAGTGAGCTGATATGCCCGGCAGGGCTGTAGTCACTCAGGTACTGGAACAGCGATCCAGGATGGCTGAGCTGTTGAGAAACTGTAGAAAGTGAGTAGGCAGAGTAGATAGAGTTCATGAACAGAACTAGATGACAAAACTCACATAAGGTCTCAAGGAAGTTCAGGAGCTGGAACAGTAAAGGCCCTCGAGGAGCGAGTACCTGGTTCCAGGGTAAGCTCTGAGAGAGCGATGGTAACTCACAGTTGTTTGTAGTAGCGATATCTTCCAGGCAGGAGAGAATCTTCAGAGTATCCAGGAACATAGGCCCTCGAGGAGCGAGTACCGGTTCCTATCTGTAATCTGAAAGGTAAAGAGAGAGCGAGGCCCCTGAGGAGCGGGTACCTCTGGTAAGTCCGAGGAGGCAAAGTAGCTTGGAGGAAACGTATCCGTATACGTCCTTCCGTCCTTGCTAACTCAATCTGATAGTGAAAATAGAGACCTTTAAATATTGGAAGTGGATGACGTCATCTCAGGGGGACGCCTCTGAGGTTTGCATCCTTGCTGGTACTTCAGTCAGAGCGTGCATGCCCTAGGTTATCAGGCAACATGGCGAATCTGCAACGTCGAGCCGGTCTGGGGACGCCGGAGGGAGACGGCATGGAGATGCCGCAGCAGCCAGCCATCCATCAGACCCGGAGGGAGTCGCCACGGAGGTAAAGAGGGCAGAGTGAGGACGTCAAGCAGCAATGGACGCAACAGGTAGCCCTTCTCTGTACCTTCTCCATCGCAATTATATCTTTTTTGAGATGCGGCGACCAGAATTATAAACAGTATTCAAGGTGTGGTCTCACCATGGAGCGATACAGAGGCATTATGACATTTTCCATTTTATTCACCATTCCCTTTCTAATAATTCCCAACATTCTGTTTGCTTTTTTGACTGCTGCAGCACACTGAACCGACAATTTCAATGTGTTATCCACTATGACGCCTAGATCTCTTTCTTGGGTTGTAGCACCTAATATGAAACCTAACATTTATTTATTTATTTATTTATTTATTTAAAGGTTTTTCTATACCGAGGTATGGCTAAGTGCCTTCACCCTGGTTTACATGTACAACAACCAAATACATTTGACAGTAGAAATTTCACATTTAAACAGTTTAACATTTAACAGTATAACATTTAGCAGTAACTGAGTCAGATAAAAAAAAATAAAACTTGTTGCAGTAACTCATAGCATTTTGAACAGGGTCTGTCAGATTGGTCAGCGAGGGAAAAAAGGAAAGTAATATTGTAAAAAGCAAGAATTATCGAAAAAGTCTTGTTTATAGTGACAGGAGTCATAGTTTAAGGGGTGAAATTATCAACCAGGGGAGGTAAAGGTAAGTCTCAGAGTTACATATATTCGATAAATTCGAAGTGATCAGTGACATGATCTGTGAAATTAACCGATACCGTCTTTGAATGTTTGGCTGAATATCCAGGTTTGGAGCTCTTTTTTAAAAGATTTAGTGTTACTTTGTGAGCTCAGTTTTTGTGGTAGTGAGTGCCATAAATATGGACCAGCGATAGAAATGGCTCGATTTCTTGTTGTGGAAAGTTTAGCTAATGGGAGTGATGGTATTACAAGATTTAGATTACTTGCTGTTCTGGTTGTCCGTTGTGTTCTGTGAAGCTTTATGATATTGTCAAGGGCTGTGTTATCTGCCTTGTATATTGCATTATGAAGAATTGTTAAGATCTTGAATTCAATTCTTTTTTCAACTGGAAGCCAGTGTAGGCTCTTGAGTACGGGGGTGATGTGGTCTGATTTCTTCTTGCCTGTCAGTACTCTAGCTGCGGCATTTTGTAGTAGTTGTAGAGGTTTTAAGGCTGCTTTAGGTAGTCCTATCAGTAGTGAGTAGCAATAGTCTAGGCTGGTGAAGATCAGAGATTGTAGGACTGTCCTGAATTCTTGGGGGTGTAGCATTGGCTTTAGGTGTTTAAGTATTTGTAGTTTATGGAATCCTTCTTTAGTTTTTGTGGAGATGTGTTTTTTGTAGTTTAGTTCACTGTCAATCCAAATTCCCAGGTCTTTTACATTTTCTTTAAGTTGTATGGAGATGTCGTCTATTCGAAGTGATGGTATGGTTTTAGGTCCTGCATTTTTTCTTTCTATTAGAATGCATTCCGTCTTGCTCATGTTTAGACAAAGCTTTAGATGGTTTAGCAAATTTCTGATTGAATCAAGGAAGGATGCTGCTTGTATCAATGTGTCTTCGATTGTGGTAGATATAGGAATGAGGAGTTGTATGTTATCAGCTAGGGATGTGAATCGTTTTTTGACTATTTAAAATATCGTCCAATATATTTTAAATCGTCAAAAATCGTTAGAGCCGCGATACAATAACAATTCCCCCGATTTATCGTCAAAAAATCGTAAATCGGGGGAAGGGGGAGGGGAAGGGGGAGGGCGGGAAAACCGGCACACTAAAACAAACCTAAAACCCACCCCGACCCTTTACAATAAATCCCCCACCCTCCCGAACCCCCCCAAAATGCCTTAAATTACCTGGGGTCCAGAGGAAGGGTCCCGGTGTGATCTTTTACTCTCGGACCTCCGGGTGCGTTGTAGAAATGGCGCCGGCACTACCTTTGCCTTGTCATATGACAGGTCAAAGGTAGCGCCGGTGCCATTTTGTTTTTTTGTCCCCCGACATCAGGAGCATAGGAGATCGCTCCCGGACCCCCGCTGGACCCCCAGGGACTTTTGGCCAGCTTGGGGGGGCCTCCTGACCCCCACAAGACTTGCCAAAAGTCCAGCGGGGGTCCGGGAACGACTTCCTGCAGTCGAATCGTGTTGCCTTACGGCCGGCGCCATTCGTGGCAGTCTGTATAATACTGCTCTAGTAGTGTAAGGAATGAACACTTAATGTAAATTGGTGAATCCCTGGGCCGATGGCAGATGACAGCGCCCCCAGGCGGATGTCCTGAGAGGGACCACCAGCTAGGCTGGAGTATGGAGACAAACACAGATAGTTCTTTTATTAGACAGGAAGTAGAATCACCAGAGGTGGCAGTAGTGAGCTGATGTGCCCAGCAGGGCTGAAGTCCCTCAGATACAGGAATTGCAAACTCTGGGTTGCTGAGATGTAGAGAGAGACTATAGGTAGTGAGTAGACAGGGTATGCTGGATACATAACCAGTAGTAGATGATATACTCACAATTGTAGATATCTGTAATGGCTCCTATGCAACAGAGAGTCTTCAGTATATTTAGGAACAGGAGCCATAGGCGTGTACTGGTTCCTATATGCAGTCTGGAATAAGAACTCACAATATCTGTGTATGAGATGGCTTCTGGAATAGAAGAGAGTCTTTGGAGAGTTTTAGGAACATAGGCCCTCGTGGAGCGAGTACCGGTTCCTATCTGCAATCTATAATAGTAATTCACAAGATATAGGTTGTGTTAGCTTCTGAGATAGAAGAGAGTCTGTGAAGAGTTTTAGGAACATGGGCCCTCGTGGAGCGAGTACCGATTCCTATCTGCAATCTGAAATAGTAGTGTACCAGATATAGGTATGCGATACCTTCTGAGATAGAAGAGAGTTGAGAAGGGTTTTAGGAACATCGGCCCTCGTGGAGTGAGTACCGGTTCCTATCTGCAATAATGACTCACGATCTCCGTACCTGTGATAATGTCTTAGACAGAAGGAAATCTTTGGAGATTAGGAACATAGGCCCTTGTGGAGCGAGTACCGGTTCCTATCTGTAATAGAACTTACAGTGTTCACATTGCGATCGCTTCCAGGTAGTAAGGAGTCTTCTGAGCATTCAGGGACGTAGGCTCTCGAGGAGCGAGTACCGGATCCCGTCTTAGCAATCTGAAATCAAGAAGAGAGAGCGGGGCCCCCGAGGAGTGGGGACCCCTTGGTAAGTTTGTGGAGGCAGAGCAGCAGAGATAAATTCCCCTTGCTAACTCGATTCGTAGTTGCAAGCAAAGACCTTTTAAGTTGGAAGCGGATGACATCACTACGGGGGAAAGCCCCTGAGGTTCGCGCCCTTGCTGGTACAAACTCTGGAGTGCGCGTGCGCGCATGCCCTTACGTCAGGAACATGGCCGATCCGCAGCATCAGGCCAGCCCGGGGATTCCAGGAAGAATGGCGAGGAGAAGCCGCGGCAGCATCTGTCCGTCAGACCTGAAGAGAGTTGCCACTAAAGTAGAGAGGGTGGAGCAAGGGCGAAACTAGGCACGAATGCAACACCTCCCCAACATCCTCTTCAGTAAACACTGAAGCAAAGGAATCATTTAATCTTTCCATGATGGCCTTATCTTCTCTAAGTGCCCCTTTAACCCCTCGATCATCTAAAGGTCGAACTGACTCTCTCACAGGCGTTCTGCTTCTGATATATTTTAAAAAGTTTTTACCCCGGCCATCCAGTGCTCCCTCCATGTGACAGGGGCCGGCCAATGGCACGGATACCCTGTCACATGGTAAGGGCAAAGGCCATCGGCACCATTTTTATTAGTGGCAGCCGACGGCCCGGGAGTGGGAGATCGCTCCCGGGACCCCCACTGGACTACCAGGTACCTGTAAAATGTTTTTGGGGGGTCGGGAGGGTGGGGGAAGCAAAGGGATTAGTTTTAAAGGGTCGGGGTGGGTTTTTTGTTTATCGGCTCGGGCGCAGCCGATAAACAAAACCGCGAACAGGCCCGATGAAAAAAAACCCACATGTGAATCGGAACCGGAATCCGAACCGATTCTGGTTCCGATTCACATCTCTAATATTTATAAATGATCTGGAAAGGGGTATGACAAGTGAAGTGATCAAATTTGTGTATGACACAAAATTATGCAGAGTAGATAAATCTGAAGTGGATTGTGATGAATTGCAGGAGGACCTTGTGAGACTGGAAGATTGGGCTTCTAAATGACAGATGAAGATTAACGTGGACAAATGCAAAATGATACATATAGGAAAAAAATAACCCTTGCTTTAGTGACACAATGTTAGTTTCCATCTTAGGAGTTACCACCCAGGAAAGAGATCTAGACATCATAGTGGATAATACATTGAAATAGTCGGCCCAGTGTGCTGTAGCAATCAACAAAGCAAGCAGAATGTTAGGAATTATTAGGAAGGGAATGGAAAATAAAACAGTGCATATCATAATGCCTCTGAATACTGTATACTGTATGCAGTTCTGGTCACCACATCTCATAAGGGGAAGCAGCGCAGGCTCGTCCTGAGCTGCTGATTATAACATGGGAGCAAGCAGCAAGAGGGAAGGATAGAGTAGGGGGAGGGGGTAGTGACCCTTAGCAACAGCAGTCAGCAGCAATTTGAAATGCTGTCTTGCTATTGGTCCCAGTGGGATATGAGTTTGGATGCCAGTTTCTAGGCACTCAGTCAGTTTGTGACAGCGAGGCAAAGAGCAAGGCTTGCTTTTGGCTTGCTTTTTGCGCCGTTTTGGGCTGACTTTAGCAGGGTTTATGGTGAATTAATATTAATATTCACCACAAATCCTGCCCATCGACGCGACAAAGAGGGGAGCAGAGAGGGGGGCCAGGAGGACGAGGGAGGTGGCGGCACGAGGGGAACGCGTGGTTCCTGGGTTATCCGGATCGAGGAGAGAGGTGGCCGACACCGGTAAGCCCTCCTCGCCTATACGACTGACTGCTGCTTGCCGGCGGGCGCCACCCTCGCCGCCTCCTTCAGGCCCGGGGCCCTCCCTCCCCCTTCCCAGGAGGTCATGGGCAGGCGAGTGGGGGACACGGACTCCGGGGAGAGTGGCCCAGAGTCTGAGGAGGCAAGGTAACTTAACCCCCCCCCCCCCCCGTTGGGGCCCGTCCCCATTGGAGCGGTGTTCCCTCCTGCGCCATCTCCTGCCCTCCCACGGCCGTTTTTTGCTTCCGATTCTGTCGTTGGGGGAGCTTCCCCAGCCTCTGCTCCGGGAGGCTCTGGTGTCTTTCCCTCGAGGGCTGTTTTTTAGGGCGATGCCGACGCCCTCCCCTTCTGCCCCCCCCCCATGGAATTTTTTTGCCCCCCAGAGACACCACGTGGTGCTTGCAATGCTGCAGGGAGAGGGAGGCAGCGGGGTAGGCTGGGCAAAGGGAAATCTCCGTTAAGCAGGAGAGTGCCTGCAAACAGGTTGTCTGAGGAGAGGGGGAGGGGAAGAATGAGCAGGGTTCCGAAGCGCATGCCCCATAGCCCCGGTAGGTTAATTCGGAGTCCTGGGCGGCAAGGCAGTATCAGGAGAGAGCAGCCTTTCCTTCCGGTTCTTGAGAGATCGATGCTGGAAGGGATTATCCCTCAGGCATGGGGTGTTAGACAGGCAGAGACTGAGCCCCCCCCCCCCCCCCCTGAGCAGGGAGGGCAGTCCCAAGCGGCCTTCATTGTGGACGTACTGGGCCACCTCATGGCAGCGGGGCATGGCAGAAGCATAGGCAATGGGGTTTGAGAGAACAGCCCGGGTAGGGTTCGGAGGGTGGCCATGCGCTCCGGCAGCGATGGTCAGTGAGAGCTCCTCCTCCAGCAGGGGTTTTCAAGCTAGGGGTTCACCAGACAGAGGCAGGCAGCATTCGGTTCAGAGAGAGACTAGTATTAGGCTTACAGCAGTGGGAGCAGGTGAAGATGGGACAGGAGAGAGGGGGAGTAGGGATGTTTTTCCTTCCACAGACTATGCGGGAGAGGAGTTTCCAAGCACATCCAGACACGAAGCATGGAGGGAGGCGGTGCACCAGATGGGATCGATGGCGAAGGGTGTCAACACAAGGGAGAAGGACAGGGAGCCCTCGAGGGCCCAGGACAGAGGTGAGGAAGGACGAAGGACAGGTAATCAAGAAGCGGAAGGGATGCAAAAAGATAGGGGTAGGAAGAGAAAGCATAAAAGTATCAGTTCTAGTTCCTCTTCTAGTTCTTCTTCCAGTTCTAGTGAGCAGAGGCCTATGCAGAGGTCAGCTTTAGAGGAAGGGCCCAATCAGGATATGGGTCACCCCGCCCTAGCGTCTTTAGTGGAATTGTGGGAGGAATTACCTAAGCGAATGTTAGGGAGAATTCGTAAAAGGAAATATGTTATTTTCAAATTGTTAGAAGGGAGAAGGGGAGGACGAAAGGGTAGCAGGAAATCGAAAAAGAAGGGGAAACGAAAATCGGCTAGTCCGAAAATCTCCAGGAATACAGTTAATTGGATGAGGGGATTCCTTAGGCTAGCTAGTGCGGTAGGGCATTTCGATGCCTCACAGTATGGGTCCTTGCTGTCTTATGCAGACAGTATACATGGAGCATTTCGGGATTACGAAGGTTGAGTTTGGCTCAACTACGACGAGAGATTCCGAGATAAGATGGCAGGAAACAGGTTCATGACTTGGCGGTCACAGGATATTCATCTTTGGTTGACCCAGATGACTCTCAAAGGGGTGGTACAGGGTAAGGGGGCGGCGGTGGGGAGCACCAGGAGCGGAGTGAATTCGGCAGGAGGGTTTTGTGGTAATAAAGGAAGTTCCTTTCGTGGACAAGGGGGTAGTAAGATGTTGAAAGGGGGGAGCATGGCTGCATCAAAAGGATCTGATGTGTGCTGGAGATATAACAAGCTTACCTGCCTCTTCCCGGAGTGTAAATTCAGGCACGCGTGTGCAAATTGCGGAGGGGCCCAACCAGCTACCAAGTGTCCACAGGGACACGGTATGGGGGCAGTTAAAGGAGGAAAGCAGTGAGGTGCTGCATTGTAAGGCGAATTCGCCTATAGTTTTGTTGGTTTTACTGCAATGGTTAAAATGTTATCCCGACAGTGAACGGGCGGAGTTTTTGAAGGAAGGTTTCAGCGTAGGTTCTAGGATCCCGTACGAGGGACCGGGGAAAGGGGGGAGGGTAAGAAATGCCCAGGCGGATGTGGTTAGGGAAAAGTTGGTTTCAGAAATACGGTTAGGGAGGGTGGTAGGGCCTTTTGAGAATCAGCCATTCGAGTGCATGCACTTGTCCCCTTTGGCGGTCATACCCAAGAAAGTCCCAGGAAAGTTCAGATTAATTTTGAATCTGTCTTGTCCGCCAGGGGAGGCTGTGAATGATTTCATTCCGAAATAGTTTCGCTCTGTAAAATATGCATCTTTTGACAAGGCGGTGGCGTTAGTAAGGGGAAGCTGGGAGCAGAGCTTTAATGGCGAAGGCTGACATAGAGGCGGCTTTCCGGTTATTGCCTATGCATCCGGATAATTTCCCATCGTTAGGTTTCACATTTGAAGGTGCCTTTCTACGTTGATCGTTGCCTGCCCATGGGTTGTTCCATTTCTTGTGCCTTTTTCGAAACATTTAGCACTTTCTTGCATTGGGTGACTACGAAAGTTACACAGCACGGAGAGATGTTGCATTATTTGGATGATTTATTGTTTGTAGGTCCTGAAGGGAGTTTGGTTTGTCAGGAGCAGTTGAAAGGTTTCGTGGAGATATGCAGAGAGTTAGGAGTCCCGATAGCGGCAGACAAAACAGAAGGGCCAAGTTGTCAGATTTCCTTCTTAGGGATCGAATTGGATTCCCAGGCCAAGGTCGCGTTTACCAGTGGAAAAAATCATTGTTAAGGGACTTGGTGAGTTTGGTAAGAGGAGCGAAGAAGGTTATCTTGTGTCGCATGCAGTCACTTAATTTTGCTTGTAGGGTGATTCCGATGGGGAGGGCATTCATTCATAGATTATCTTCTTCAACGAGAGGTGTGAAGGCGGCTCATCATTTCATTCGAATTAAAAATAGTGTGAAAGAGGAATTGGCTGTTTGGGAAATATTCCTGGCCTCGTTCAACGGAGTTCGCATGATCCCTGCAGTGGAAGCGACCAATAGTGAGTTGCAGTTGTACTCGGACGCGGCAGGAGGTGTTGGTTTCGGGGTATATTTTCAGGGTAGTTGGTGCGCTCAGAAGTGGCCAGGGGAATGGGTTGCCAATGGGATCACTAAGAACATCACGTTCCTCGAATTATTTCCCATAGTGATTGTGGTAACCATTTGGGGCCAACAGTTGCAAAATAAGAAGGTAGTCTTTTGGTGCGACAACTTAGGGGTCATGCAGGTCATTAATAGACAATCAGCCAGTTGTTTGAATGTTTCAAGATTGATGAGGGAGCTGTTATTGTTGTGTTTGCAATTAAATATGACAATAATGGCAAGACGTGCTGGGAACTCAGAATTTGATTGCCGATGCTCTTTCTCGTTTCAAGTGGGTTGTTTTTTGGGAGCTGGCTCCGGGAGCGAGACAGACAGGAGAGGTTTTCCCGGATCATCTGTGGCAGCTGGGAATGAGGAAATGTGGAATTTAATTCAGCATCCGTGGCACCCGCCACTTGGAAAGCATATGCAGCGGGCAGGGGGAGTAGTGTTGAGTTTTTTTGCAAACGGTGGGTGCAAGAGGGACCTGTGAAGGTGTATGATGTAGTGCGTTTCATTATGTGGGGGAAAAAGGGCAGGGGTATTCGTTAGATTCAGTGAGAGCTCAGTTAGTGGGGTTCACCTTTTTCCAAAAGTTAAGGGGACGGGGTAATCCCGTAGAAAGTTTTTTGGTGAGTATGTGCTCAGGGGCTGGGGACGTACCGGGGGGGAAGGGTGGAAGATAGGAGAAGAACCGATAAAGTATGAATAATTGGTTGTGATAGTTGAAAAAGTGGGGGCAATATGTTGGTCGCAGTACGAGGCCTTGTTGTTTCGAATGGCTTCATATTAGCCTTTTTGGTGCTTTTCGGGTAAGCGAGTTGGTGGCTCATTCGTCTGCTAGTTCAGGGGAGGGTTTTGCAAGTGGAAGGAGTGCGGTTATTTGCAGAAAAGGTCAACTTGTGGTTACATTGGTCAAAAACAGATCAAAGGGATAAAGGGCAATGGATAACACTGGTAAACGTGGCCGACGGGGTCGTTTGCCCAGTAAGGATCATGCATGAGTTTGTGAGAGCGAGACCACAAAGGAAAGGTTTGTTGTTGATGCATTTAAATGGTGCGCCCCTTGACGATATTTCAGTTTGCTACGGTTTTGAAATTAACGGTTAGGTCATTTAGGGTGGCAGAGTGAGTGCTTTACACCGCATTCATTCCTGATTGGAGCGGCAACCATGGCTGCAGAATTGGGCCTTACTGGAGCGCAAATTCAATCAATAGGGCGTTGGAGGTCCAAGGCATTCCGGTATACGTAAGAAGGTAAAAGGGGTGATGGGAGTTGAATTCCAAACCGGTAAAGCTAGTTTTTGTTTTTCAGAGACGGAAGGGGTGAAAGGAAGAGTAGAATGTGCCTGGGTAGTGGGCCATTCTTTCGTGCGTTGGGGATTTCATCGAGCGGAGAGGTGTCCATATGGAACAAACCTGGAATTAGACGTTCATAAGTTCAAAGTCATTGGTTTTTTAAAGGGGGTATGAAATGGGGGCAGCTGACAAACTTTCTGCAGAGGTTAATTGAGATACACGGTTACCCTAAAGTTTTAATTATTCATTTGGGGGGTAACGACGTGGGAGTTTTCTCATGTAGGCAGTTGTTGGCAAACATGAGAAAGGACTTAGTGGGCATCATGAATGCGATGCCAGGGACCAGAGTATTGGTCGGATATCATAGTGCGAATTACGTTTATGGAAGAACGGGGTTAAAAAATTAAATAGGCAAATCAGGAAATGGCTGCAGGAGCAGGGGGATTTTGGGTGCAGCATGATTGGTTGTGGGAAAATTTGAAAGGTTTGTTTAGGCATGATGGTGTGCATTTATCCGATGTGGGGGTGGATTTGTTCGATAATACTCTGCAAGAAGGTTTGGAACAGCAAATGTTACGCAAGGGCAGGGCCGCAGTGGGGGACAAAGACAACTAAGTGGTCTTTGTTGTGGCGTCAGCCTGAGCCCTAAGTTATAAGTTTGTATTGAATGATAAAAGGAATTGGGGGGGGGGGTGAGAATCTCGTGTAGTTTGGGGCTGCTACACGGGATGGCCAAACAGCAAGGGGGGGGGGGGGGCGATGCTCTGGCCGCATGCTTACCCTCGCTGGAGCTGAGGCGGGGTATAGTAGAGGAGTGGGGGGGGGGGGGGCGACAACACTGCTTATCATTGGGACGATGGTGGTAAACGGAGGATAAGAAGAAGGGGAGGGGGAATGGGGGGGTTGGATTATTGTATTAATTTAAGGGCTCAGGGCAAGACATTTTGAATAAACTGCGGTCTGTTGTTTAAGCCATTACTTGCGTGATGTCGTTTGTACAGGGGGTGGGGGAGATTCTAGCGAGCTTAAATCTTGCATACCTATGTTAAGGATATAGCTGCACTGGAGAAAGTGCAGAGAATGGCGAACAAAATGATAAGGGGCATGGAACGGCTGCCCTATGAGGAAAGACTAAAGAAGTTAGGGCTGTGCAATTTGGAGAAGAGACGACTGAGAGGGGATATGATAGAAGTCTACAACATCATGAAAGGACTTGATCAAGTTAATGTAAGTCGGTTATTTACTCTCTTAGATAATAGAAGGATCAGGGGACACTCCATGCAGTTAGCAAGTAGTTCATTTAAAACAAATCGAAGAAAATTCTATTTCATTCAGCACACTGTGAAACTCTGGAATTCATGCCAGGGGATGTGGTTTCAGCAGTTAGTGTTACTGGGTTTAAAAAAGGTTTGGATAATTTTGTAGAGGTTAAATCCATAAGCTGATATTATGGTAATTAATAAGCAATGGTAGCTTGTGATCTATCTAATGTTTGGGTACTTGCCAGGTACATGTGATTTGGATTGGCCACTGTAGGAAACAGGATACTGGGCTTGATGGACCTTTGGTATGACCCAGTTTGGCATTTCTTATGTTCTTAACCCAAAAAAAATATTTGCACACCTCTAATAGATTGATCCATAAGATCTTAAAATCAAGAATTTACCATACTGGGTCAGATCAAGGGTCCATCAAGTCCAGTATCCTGTTTCCAACAGTGGCCAATCTAGGTCACATGAACCTGACAAGATCCCAACAGTAAATACATCCTTGCTGCTATCACACAGGATAAGTAGAGGCTATTTCTTGTCTACTTGGTTAATAACAGTTTGACTTCTCCTCCAGAAACTTGTCCAAACTATTTTTAAACCCAGCTATGTTACCTGCCTTAACTACATTCTCTGGTAATGAATTCCAGAGCTTAATTTTTCATTGAGTGAAAAATAATTTTCTCCAATTTATTTTGAATGTGCTACTTACTAACTTCTTTGTATTTTTTGAAAAAATATATAACTTATTTACATTTAGTCATTCTATTCCATTCATGATCTTATAGACATCTATCATATCCCCCTCAGCTGTGTCTTCTCCAAACTAAACAGCCCCAACCTCTTTCGTCTCTCCTCTTAGGGGAGCTGTTCCATCCCCTTTTATCATTTTGGTTGCCCTTCTCTGTACCTTTTCCAATGCAACTATATCTTTTTTGAGATGAGGTGACCAGTACTGCACACAGTATTCTAGCTACTACCTCACCATGGAGTGCAACAGAGAAATTATGGCATTCACTGTTTTATTCCCCATTCCTTTCCTAATAATTTCTAACATTCTGTTTGCTTTTTTGACAATTGCCGCACACTGAACTTGGGATTTCAAAGTGCTGTCCGCTATGACATCGAGATCCTTTTTCTGGGTGGTAACTCCTAATATGGAACTTAAAATCATATAACTACAGTGTGGGTTACTTTTCCCCATGTGCATCACTTTGCACTTATCCACATTAAATTTCAAGTGACATTTAAATGCCCAGTCTTCCAATCTTGCAAGGTCCTCCAGCAATTTTTCCACAATCTGCTTGTGATTTAACAATTCAGAATCATTTTGTATTGTCTGCAAATTTGATTAGTTCATTTATTGTTCCCCTTTCCAGTTCATTTATAAATATTAAAAAGCCCCGGCCCCAGTACAGATCCCTCAAGGCACTCCTTTTTCTATCCTTCTCCACTGAGAAGACCGACCATTTAGTTCTACTCTGTATTTTCTATCTTTTAATCAGCTTTCAATCCACAACAGGACATCACCTCCTATTCCAAGACTTTTTAATTTTCTCAGGAGTCTCTCATGGAGCACTTTATTTATTTATTTATTTAGAGATTTTTATATACCGCAGTACGTAAAGATATACATCACTGCGGTTTACAATTAACAATAAATTAGCAACAAGGCTTTACAAATAACAGTATTAATAAGTATTAATTACAAATAACAGGATTAACAGAAAACAGGCTGAGTCGACAGAAGACCATCCATTAGAAGAAAGTTTAACCTACAATAATGAACTTGTAGTAATTAGAATCATTTACGAAACAACGATATAACAATCGAGAATATAATATAATAAACGGTGCTGTGAGGCAATACAAGCTCTAAATTGAACAGAAGATAATTCTATTATATAAAACAATCAAAATATCATGATAGGGATAGAGCGGGCGTAAGGGGGAGGAAGAATAATGGGGAGGGATGGTGGGTAGGAGGGACATAGGGCTGCGAGTTAGAGGGGTGAGGCAGTTGGAGTGGAAATTCAGTTTAATTGTCAATCAACGAGTGAACGCTAGTTCAAATAGCCATGTTTTGAGGTCATGTTTGAATTTCTTATGGCAGGGTTCAATACGTAAATTAGTGGGCATTTTGTTCCATAAATTGATTCAGCTATGGAGACAGCGCGGTCTCTTGTGGGATAAGTTTAGTTGGCGCAGCTGCAAATTTAGCTTGATGGATTTTCTTATTGGTCTCTTAGAGGTGCGGAAAACAAACTGCTCCGAGAACCATTGCATCTCTTGGTTATAGACCAACTTATGAATAAGGGAGAGTACTTTAAAGCTAATTCTGGAAGCTACCGGAAGCCAATGTAAGGACATGAGAGCTGGAGTGATATGCTCATGGTGGCGGTTATTGGTAATTAGTCGAGCTGCTGCGTTCTGTAACATCTGTAATGGTTGTCTTTGTCAAAACTTTGTCAAACTCTTTCTAAAAACTCTAAATATACTACACCCATCAGCTTACCATTATTCCCATGTTTATTAACCCCTTCAAAAAAAAATGTAGCAGATTGGTGAGGCAAGATTTCCTTTGGGTATATCCATGCTGTTTGTGTCCCATTGAACCATGTCTTTCAATATGTTCCATGATTTTGTTCTTTAGAATAGTTTACATGATACTTCTCTGCACAGAAGTCAGACTCACCAATAAATAGATTCCTGGATCACCCCAGAGCCATTTTTTAAAGATCAGGGTTACATTGGCTGCCCTCCATTCTTCTGGCATGATGGACAATCCCAACAATAGGTTACAAATTATCAATAAAAGATCTGCAATTTCATTTTTGAGTTCTTTCAGAACTCTGGGTTTAATACTATCTAGTCCAGGAGATTTGCTACTCTTTAGTTTGTCAATCTTATTACATTTTCCAGCTTCGCTGTGAATTATATCAGTTCTTCTGAATCATCACCACTGAATACAGTTTCTGGCAAAGATACCTCCCCACCACTGAATACAGTTTCTGGCAAAGATACCTCCCCAACATCTTCTTCAGTAAACATCAAAGAAAAGAATTAATTCAATCTTTGCGCGATGGCCTTATGGCAAGGATGGTTATGATATCGTGCAAGTAGCTAAATTGAATTTTCATTTAGACCTCCCATTTGCCCTTTCATAAAATTTCTGCTTTGTTCAGTTACTCCAAGAAAGCCAGACCCCAGCACCATGCTGGAATCCTCATGGCTCACCCCTCCGCTACAGGTGTCAGTAACCTGCAATAAGGGTACTGTAAAAGTGTCAGCACATAACATTTTTCTGTAAACAATGCAGTAATTCTAAAACATGTCAATCCCATTTCTCATAACAGCTGTAGCAGCATGCTTGAATGTGGGGAAGAGAATTTAAGTACCTTTGCTTATCTCATATGAAGAATGCATTTTACTATTGTGTACTGCTGCAAAAGTGTTCCGAATTTGCTAGGGAGTTAGCAATCTGTTCTGAATCTGATGCTTGATGGGAGGAGCAATCAGATAGTAGTTAGCAATCCGTTCGGGATTTGTAGTTATATATGAGAGTTGAGGGTGGACCAGTGGCAGATGACCACGCCCTGGGGGAATGATCCCAAGAGGGACCACCAGTCAGGCTCAGAGTTAGGAGACAAACACACACTAGTTCTTTATTAGACAGTATACTGAACCACCAAAGATGGCAGTAGTGAGCTGGTAAGCCTGGCTGTAGTCCCTCAGATACTGGAACAGTGATCCCTGAAGGCTGAGCTGAAGAGAGACTGAGATATAGTGAGTAGGCAGGGTATGCAGATGGTAACACTCACACAATGTTCCAATGAAGCCCATGAGCTGGAAAGTATAGGCCCTCGAGGAGCGAGTACCTGGTTCCAGGGAAAGCTCAGAAAGAATGATGGTAACTCACTGATGTAGCTGATATAGTTGGTAGTGAAGACTTCCAGGCAGAGGAGTATACGAAGCAAGTCTGGGATCAGGGCCCTCAAGGAGCGAGTACCGGTTCCAGACTGTCACCTGAAAAAACAAGGAGAGCGCGAGGCCCCCGAGGAGCGGGTACCTCTGGTTAGTCCGAGGAGGCAGAGTAGCTTAGGTAGCAAAACCCTTGCTAACTCGATGTGTTAGCAAATTCCAAGACATTAAATATCCGTTGTGGGTGACATCATCTTCGGGGGACGCCCCCCGAGGTTCGCGGCCAATGCCGGTACTTCAATCAGGGGCCGCACTCGCGCCCGTAGGCCTCCAGGAAACATGGCGATTGCAGCTTCGAGCCGGTCCCGGGAACGCCCGAGGACAAGTGGCAGGAGAACGCCGCGGTAGCCATTCTTCCCGCGGATGGAGAGGGAGGCACCAGAGAAGTAAGGAGGGTGGAGAGAGGGCATCAGGCACCGACGGACACAACAAAACGGCCCTCAGCTTAAGCTCAACTATGCTTGCGATTACCTGTGCCTGACTTTGAAAAAGACTGCTTTATTTCCAATCCACCGCCCAAAAGATAACTTGCAGCCCCAACTCTGAAAAAGACTGATTAAACTTAAGACTTGGCTTTTCAAACAAGCTTTCGCCTAGAGCCAAGAACACGAAGAAAAGTCTTTTCAAGCCCACAACGAGTTATTCAGATCTATTTTTTCTTCCTTTGTTAATCAGAAATTTACACATGCTGACTTCAATGTAAAAACTTGTTACTTAGTTTTTTGTTCAATGTAAAACTTCTTTTATTCTGTTCTATGTTAACCGCTATTTGTAGCGATAGTTACTGTTCTTTGTGAACCGGGGTGATATGTATATTATACAGGAACTTCCGGTATATAAATTATTTTAAATAAATAAATAAACCCTTCTTTGGTAACTAAGTAGGAATGTGTGCATTATATACATATGATTGCATCACACTTGATGACTCCCACCTTCATCTTTGTCAGACCCAGAATTAGACATAGGCAACATAGACAACAGCCTAGGGTGCCAAATATCTAGAGGAAAGAGAGGCCTGCTTCTGCTTGCAAAAGGACCATGCAGGCACAATTTTAAAGGGGCATTGCAATGGCACTCTGCCTATGGGCAAAAGAAATCTTAAATCCAGCCCTGCTCTTTGTACATATATTTATATATTCACTTAATACCAATAGTTAAGCTGATATATTGTATAAATATACTGTTGTTCATTAGTAGGAGTTCTTCCAACAATCTTGTGGCTTCCTTTCCTATAGAAGAAAGACTCTAAAACAGTAAAGTTCACCTGGGAGGTGGTGGGATGCCCTCACTGAAAATCTGCCTCAACTCTAGATCTACATAATCTTTTTACCTTTATTCTCAGAATGTTTCGCATCGGCTCAACTTGATTGACTGCCTACATTAAGATTGAGGACACAATGTTTGCTGTCAAAGTAGCTAATCAGAATGGATTGATCTTCCCCCAAAGTTTTATTACCTCCCCGGTAGTTGTTAATTGTTTTTTTTCATGAACCCTTTTTGTTCATTATTCTTCTGCAGACATCACTGTCTCACTTCCTCCTATTAAGCTGATAAACCCCAAGGCTTCCTCTTGTTTACATACTCCAGAAATTCCCAGCTCAAATTTTCTTAACTTCATCTATTCCCTACCTTTTCTTATACTGCAGTTGGTTTCTGACTTATGCAGCCCTTCAGCATGTCCAAATACAATTTGCAGGTCAGTTTAGCAAAAGCTAATTAAGATGTGCATGTATTACCCCACTGTATTGCTCCGGGTTTACTACTGTATAACAAACAGTCATTTCAAACCCATGTGTTAGCTCCTAATGCATATTGTGAGCTGCCCCAACATTAACATTCCTGCATCCCACAGAACTGAATTGCTTAATCTCAACCTTTTATTTTCACAGGTGAGGACTTCCTGCCTGTCCAAGCTAGCTCTGTAAATGAAATACCCTACACCAGATCTATAAACCTTAGATGTGGAAATGTTTTATTACAGGAAACCATCCTTGAATTAAACTGTTAATTCAATGAAAGGCTATTGGTATTATAAATAGGGATGTGAATCGTTTTTTGACGATTTAAAAAAATCGTCAGATATTTTTTAAATCGTCAAAAATTGCTAGAGTCGCAATACAATAGAAATTCCCCCGATTTATCGTGAAAAATCGTAAATCGGGGGAGGGGGGAGGGCGGGAAAACCAGCACACCAAAACAACCCCTAAACCCACCCCGACCCTTTAAAACGAATCCCCCACCCTCCCGAACACCCCCAAAATGTTTTAAATTACCTGGTGGTCCAGTGGGGGGGGGGGGGGGGGCCCGGCGCGATCTCCCGCTCTCGGGCCATCGACGCCATTTTGGCTGCCACTAATATAAATGGCGCCGATGGCCGATAAAAAAACCCCCACCCCCGACCCTTTAAAATTACCCCCTTAGCCTCCCCCACTCTCCCGACCCCCCCCCCCCCCAAACTTTTTACACATACCTGGTGGTCCAGGGGGGCCGCAGGAAGCGATCTCCCGTTCCCACGCTATCAGCTGTGCTAAAAAAAATGGCGCCGATGGCCCTTTGCCCTTACCATGTGACAGGGCAAAGGTAGCGCCGGCGCCATTTTGAATATTGGCAATACGGCCCGCGTGCAGGAGATCGCTCCCGAACCCGCGCTGGACCCCCAGGGACTTTTGGCCAGCTTGGGAGGGGGCCTCCTGACCCCACAAGACTTGCCAAAAGTCCAGCGGGGGTCTGGGTGCGACCTCCTGCACTCCGGCCGTATTGCCAGTATTCCAAATGGCGCCGGCGCTACCTTTGCCCTGTCACATGGTAAGGGCAAAGGGCCATCGGCGCCATTTTTTTTAGCGCAGCTGAAAGCGTGGGAATGGGAGATCGCGCCCCGCGGCCCCCCTGGACCACCAGGTATGTGTAAAATGTTTTGGGGGGGGGGGTTTTATCGGCGCGGGCCTCACTAAAAAAAATTAGTGATGTGAATTGGAATCGGAACCGATTCCAATTCACATATCGTAACGATCAGATTTCCCCGCCCCCCCAGCCGAACCCGATCGTTAAAACGATCGGGCACACAATTCACATCCCTAATTATAAATTAAATCAATATTTTCCAGATACTTTAAAACTACACATTTCTTATATTCCACCAAGTCTTAATTTAACATCAAAATAACCTTCTCCACAAATTTTAACAAAACAAAATTGAACTATTACTTTCTTGTACTGTATGCTCTTGCCATTTAAATTAACTCCTTGATTCAAGAGACAGTTTCTAGTAAAAAGTTAAAAATATCTCATCCTAGATATATAAATTCTCTTTGCAGCACATAATGTTAGATAGTTATATATCTGCCTATAACACACAGACATATACTTATAACTTCGCTCCCTCCTCCCACTAACCTCAAATCCCTTTGGTGCTTGGTATTTGCTTTACTGCTCCTGGTTAGTTGCCAATGCCCGTTCTACAGGCTGCCACAGTTCCCTACTAATTCCTGAACATCTTTGCTCATATATTAAACAAATTGATAGCATCTGTCAACCTCTCTGTCTTGACCCCCACCATGCCACATCTGTCTGTGTTTCTCACATGTCCCTCAAGGCTCTGGATCTCCCCACCCTCAGTGCTACACACTAAGCAGCCAGCATCTGATCCTGCCCCCTACAGAAAATGAATAAATAAGTAAATTAGTGCCTCTGCCTGCCAAGAGTATGAGCTCCTTCATGAGTCGCAGCTGCCTCAGCCAACTGGCCAATCCGAATGCAGGATACTACAGTGGTGGCACAGGATTGGCCAGCTGACTGAGGGTGCTGCACAGGCACTACAACCAAGTGCTGGCGGCTTCATCTTGAAGAAAGTCTACCCTGCTGGTGTTGTTGTGTATGTCCCACAGCCCAGCTCGGGTTGACCTGCTGCCTTCTCCTGCGCCACAGCATTTGCACACTCCCTGCTGGATCCCTCCTCCCTATTGCTTCTGTTTTTCCCCATCCCCCCCCCCCCCCCCCCCCAGTGCTACACAGTAAGCAGCCAGGTCAGGTGCAGGGCCGGCCTGTGGGGAGCCGTGGCAGCAGTGACATGCCTGAGTGTGAGAATTTACTTGGGAGAGAAGAAGTGGCCAGACAAAGCCTCAGCCTGCTGCTGGTACTGCTGAACTGAGGTGCGGGCAAGATCTGTGGTTCAGCCTTGGCAGGGGAGGAGGGAAACAGTGTTGTGGTCTAGTCTGGAGGGGAAGGGGAAAGTGCTGGGGTTGGACATGGAGGGGCGGGGGGAGTGTTGATTGGAGCTGCAGAGATGGCTTTCTGAGACGTTAGAGTGAGGGCAGGGGAAGAGAGAGGTGTGGGGAGGAGAGCTGGAATAGAAGGGATATTGGTACAAGATACAGAAAGAGAACAAAGGGGGTTAAATTTAGCACAGAGGATAGGGTGCTGTGCCCATTCCTGAGAACTCTCTGGATTTGTCCCCAAGACTCCAGAATTCTGATGGAATTGCCGGGTCTCCAGGCAAAACCCACACAATTCTTGATAGAGCAAAAAAGAGCCTGTACAGGCCCCAGAAGAAGAAATCATCTGGACCCACACAAGCAGAACGGAGGAGTGTCAACCGCCTGGGTGGGTGGGAAGAATGAAGAATTCCATTGGCCCACATGGCTGAAAGAAGGTGGAAATGTCAGCCCGTGAGACCAGCTGAAAAGGCAGCATCGGCCCGAGCGGCTGAAGATGATGTTGCGGTCCCGGGCTGTGCCCCGGTCCCTCCACGTACCTCGGGGAAGGTCCGGGCCACTGCGGCGTCTTTGCGGCCTGTACAGATCTCCCTGGCTTCTGCCCGCAGCGCTCCCTCCTTGAGGGAGACGCCGACGATGCTTCGTGGCTGGCTCCACCCCCTAGACGCGTGCACATGCAGGGGCTCTACATTTAAAGGGGCCAGGGCGGGAAGGATCAGCACAGCCTGGGGTGACGTCAGACGCTCTCAGGGTATTTAAACCCTGCATCTAGAGCCACTCCTTGTCTTGCAATGAGGTTCTCTCTGTCCCAGAGGTTGCTAGTTGCTGTTCCTGGTTCCTGATTTCAGCTCGTCCACTGGCTTCTAACTCCGGCTTGTTTACTGGCTTCTGACTCCGGCTCATCCACTGGCTTCTGACTTTAGCTTCTGTACCTGGCCCGTGACCAACTTGCTCTCGGTGTCCTGTTCCTCTATGTCCAGGAGGTCTCGCCTAAGTCCAAGTGGCTCGGGTCCTCACGGGCTCCTCCTGGGGGGGACCTCGGGCTTCCAGTGGTGAAGTTCCAGTTGGCCTCCTGCTGGCTTCAGCTTCTCCTCTCTTCAATCCTCTGGAACTCCTCTTCAGACACCGGCCCACAGGAGACCGTACGTAAGTCCAAGTGGCCTGGGTCCTCACGGGCTCCTCCTGGGAGGACCTCGGACTTCCAGTGGTGAAAATCCCTCCGGTCTCCTGCCCTGTGCCGCCTCCCGGCTTCGACATCCACTGTGGGTCTTCCCACGGTGCATCATCATCTGTCCCAGCCGGCTCAAGGGTCCACAAATTCAACAGTTTGCAAGGCCATGGACCCGGCAGACCTGGCTGGCCTTCAGGCCATCCCCGGAATTGCCTAATGGATGCAGCAGCAGCAACACTGTCTAGATGTCCTGACGGCGACCGTAGAGAGGCTGGCTAACCGTTTGGACGCCACATCTTCGGCAGCACCTCCAGCACTGGCTTCTATGCCCTGTCCTGCTCCTACGACCTCTACCCAACTGCCAGTGCTGCACAGATTTTCTGGGGAAGCGAAGCAGTGTCGCGGCTTCCTCAACCAGTGCTACATACTGTTGCGTCCGGTCTTCGACAGCTTCGCCCCGCTTGTTGGACCCCTATCTCGGCTCCTCCCACTTACCTGGGCAAGATGGCTACCGCAGCGTTGTCAAGCCGACTTCTCTGGCGTCCCCGGAATGGCTATGGTTCAGCCGTACGCCATCGCTCTTCTCAGGTACCTGCTAGGGTGCACGCACGCGCAACCCACATCTACGTACGCCCAGTGGCGCGAACCTAGAGGGCCTTCCCTCATCTGACGTCACGCCAATCCGGGTATATCTACTTCTCAAGATTGCTAGCTCATTGAGTTGGCAAGGGCTCGAATAGATTCAAATGGACATGAACTGTTCCTGTCTGCGCTACTCTGCCGCTTCTCTGCTGCCTGCAGGAAGCTTTCCTTCTGCCCTTC
This sequence comes from Rhinatrema bivittatum, assembly GCF_901001135.1. Lineage (NCBI taxonomy): Eukaryota > Metazoa > Chordata > Amphibia > Gymnophiona > Rhinatrematidae > Rhinatrema > Rhinatrema bivittatum. The sequence continues at coordinate 540,944,796 of NC_042617.1, read as the reverse complement.
GGGGTTTTACTACTAACTTGGGTACCCACTCCTCGGGGGCCCTCTGTTCTCATTTCAGGTGCAATTCAGGGAACAGGTACCCGCTCCTCGAGGGCCTGCTCTCCCTGCCTCAGTGCCTGTACCTACGATAACTATCTGGTGGAATCGCATCCATAACAGCTAACACTGAGTGAGTACTCACTCTCATCTGTCTCATCCACAGTAACTCCTTGCTGCGGAACCTCCTGACGTCATCTTGGAGAGAAGGGCAACCTCTGCCGAGGTCCCTGGGACTACAACTCACCATTGCCACCTGGTGGCTACTTCAAGCTGTATAATAAAAGAGTTCAATTCCGGTGTTTTGTGTATAAGAGTCTAGCCCAGTGCTGTGGCTCCTCACGGGGCTCCTCCCCATGGGCATGGTCATCTCCACTGCACCCAAGGATCCACTGAAACACACGTAATAATAACACATATGCTTTACCCTGCTGCCTGCTCAGTTTCCGACTGACCTAGTAAAGACCAGCTATGTCGTGTCCTTGTTAGACTGGGCCTCCCCGTTATGGGCCTCCTGGCCTGGGCCTCCCTGTTATGGGAATGTAAGGATCCCATTTTTGGAAACCTGGAACAGTTTGCTTCTGCCTTTCAACATATTTTTGATGAGCCTGCCCGTCTCCGAGGGTCTGCGGCCTGTTTCGCGGCATCCCCGGGAGGGGGACGCCACCTAGAAACCCTGCCTAGACGCCTTCTCCCTAGGCGCGCGTGCGCGCGCAATCCGCTCTTATGAAGGCCATTTCCCGCCACCGGAAGCTCCGCCCTATCCACGACGTCAGACGCCGCGGCCTATGTAAGGCCGCTGCGGAGCCCAGGACTTTGCCTTGCAACGGGGTTTCTTGCGGTTTTCAGTTGCTCCGTGCCCCGGAGTGTGCTATTGCGTTAGCAACTCCGTTCCTGCCTGAGACTTGTTTCACTCCATGCCCAAGTCTTGCTTCTGTCTGGCTTGCTTGCAGTAATCTGTTCTGCTTCAGTTCCAGCTTGGTTCCAGCAGCCAGTCCTGCTTCAGCTCCTGTCTGGTTCCAGTAGCCAGTCCTGCTTCAGCTCTTGTATGGTTCCAGTAGCCAGTCTTGCTTCAGCTCCTGTCTGGTTCCAGTAGCCAGACTTGCCAAAAGTCCCTGGTGGTCCAGTGGGGGTCCAGGAGCGATCTCCTGCACTCGGGCCATCGGCTGCCAGTAATCAAAATGGTGCCAACAGCCTTTGCCCTTACTATGTCACAGGGGCTACTGGTGCCATTAGTCAGCCCCTGTCACATGGTAGGAGCACAAGATGGCGCCGATGGCCATGTGACAGGGGCTGACCAATGGCACCGGTAGCCCCTGTGACATAGTAGGTCAAAGGCTATCGGCGCCATTTTGAAACCAGCAGCTGAGGGTGTGAGTGCAGGGGATGGCTCCCGGACCCCCCGCTGGACCACCAGGGAGTTTTGGTAAGTCTTGGGGGGGGTCAGGAGGGTGGGGGGGGTGGTTTGTTTAAATTGGCTCCTTTAGGCAGCCGAATAATTTGGCCAAGATTTGTTGTATTCGTGGAGAATCGTGATACTTTTCGCTTCCCCACGAATACAACGAATAGGGCCCTATACGTTGCGGATTCCCAATTCGTAGGGAACGAATGCACACCCCTAGTCATGCCCAATATAAGAGAAGTCAACCAACTCCCACCTGGGCTGAGAAGGAGACAGCAGCCTCCTGCTGGCCCTGCTACACACTTCCCAGGACCTCCTAACACACCAGTGTGTCCCAACACACCTGTTGAGAACCACTGGTCTGATGTACACCAAGACATTATTTATTGATTAGAATGCAATAGTGGGGCTCAAACCTGTATGCCTACTATCCACCCATATTAACCTTGGGCACCCCCACAAAATCATTTCTGGCTACGCCACTGTGTGGGAGGGGATGACATTGTTTGGGCTGCAACAGGCTCTCTCTGTCATCTCCCCACAACCCATCCTCCATTTTATTGTATGCTAAAGCAAACTAGCATGCACTAAATGCAAACAGCATCTGTGTGAGTGAGCCAGAAAGGAAAAGTATGTGAGACAGAGGGAGATGATAGGTGTATAAGTGACTGAATGAGAGAGGGCTTATGAGGTGCAATGGAGGGAAATGGAGGGTATGAGCGAGTGTAAGAGTGTGAAAGTGACTATCAGGCCAATTCAATAAAAGGTACAGAGAGCCGGCGCTCCGAGTTGAGCGCCTGCTTTACCGACGCGCGCCCAGACACCTCTCCTAGGTGCGCGATTCTCTATTTAAATGAGGCCAGGTGCTAATAAGCAGGTGCTAGGGACAATAGTGCGCCCCTAGCGCCTACTTATTAGCAGAAGAAGCGACTATCAGCGGGTCCGACAACTGACGCTTAATTTTACTGGCATTGGTTTTCGAACCTGCTGACAGCCACGGGTTAGAAAAATGGACGCCGGCAAAATTGAGCATTGGTGTTTCGAACCCACTGACCAGCGGGCAGATTTTTTTTTAATTTAAATTTTTTATTTTTGGTGCCTCAGACTTAATATCGCTAGGTTATTAAGTCGGAGGGTGTACAGAAAAGCAGTATTTTCTGCTTTTCAGTACACTTTTCAGGGTTGCTTAGAACTTAAGCAGGCCGTACATTTTACTTTCTGTATTTCGGGTGACTAAATAACAGACTCATCAATATGCATTTACATATGATGAGCGCTATTAGTTTCAGGGGGGTTAGCCATGCGTTTTCCATGCACTGTTATTATATTATATTCCAAGCGCACCGTTCTGTATCGGCCTGTATGTGAGAGACAGACTGAGTTTGTGTAAGTGTGAGTGACAGCCTGAGTGTCTCCATGACAGGCTGTGTGTGTGAGACACACTATTCCACTACCTTTTTTACTTATCATTTTAATATTCAATATAGCTCTATCTATCTATAATTCTAATTTTAATTGGGTTGTAATGAAATTGTTGTTTTTCTAATGGTAGGGGTGGAAATTGTGAAGTAATTGCAGTTTACCTATCTGTTGTAATGGTATGTTACTGAAATTCTTATATTTGGGACCATTTGATTGTACCTGGTTTTATGCAGACTTTTCTGGGGATAAGACTTAGTAAAATTGTAAAATAAATAAATAATAGTAGTATAAAAGAACACTGGAAAAATTTGACACCCTGCATCCAAAGTTTCAGAATTTTCACAGCTGAAAGTTGGAAACCCTATCCCTCATCGTCTTATGCGATCCCTTCTGATCTCTCTCCCTCCAGTCCCTCGTTGTCCTCTAGAGATGCGATTTGGCCAAATCTTTTGGTTCGGCCTTCATTATCAGCCCGCAGCAGGAAATTTCGTTTCAAGCGGTTCGGGCCAAATTTTTTTCGGCTGTCCTGAACCGAAAATCCCCACCCCCCACCCTTAAGATTTAATTAATTACAATCCCCCACCCTCCCGACCCCCTCCAAACGCCTAAAGTCCCTGGTTGTCCAGCGGGGGTCCCAGGAGCGATCTCCCACTCTTGGGCCATCAGCTGCCAATAATCAAAATGGCGCCGATGGCCCTTTGCCTTTACCATGTGACAGTGGCTCTCGGTGCCATTGGCCAGCCTCTGTCACATGGTAGGAGCAATGGACGGCCGGTGCCATCTTAAAAAATGGTGTGGGCCATCCATTGCTCCTACCATGTGACAGGGGCCGGCCAATGGCACCAATAGCCCCTGTCACATGGTAAGGGCAAAGAGCCATCGGCACCATTTTGATTAATGGCAGCTGATGGCTTGAGAGCGGGAGATCGCTCCCGGGACCCTACTGGACCACCAAGGACTTTCGGTAAGTCTTGGGGGGTTGCAATTAATGACGTTTGAAGGGTTGGGTGGATTTGGGTTTTTGTTTTTTTTATGTGCCCTTCCCTCCCCCCCCCCCCCAAAAAAAAATGATAAGAAACCAAACAAAATTTTTGTGGGTTTTCCTATCATTTCGGTGACCTCCCAAAACATGACAACATAGGAAATATCGTGTATATTTCCTATTTCGTCGCAAACGAATGCACATCTCTACTGTCCTCAGCCTCTGGTTTTCTCTGCTTCCTTTTTATTCCCACCACAGATTTTACCACTCTAAGGCAATGTATTCAAACTGTAACTTCAGTTGGTAACTGAAAATTGCCCTTTCTATGCTCTCATTCCAAAAATGTGTGTGCTACATATAAAATTCATCTTCTCTTAGGTCCTGTTTGTTTCTTAATGAGAAGGATTACCTTTATAGGCCACCATAAATACCTATCCAGTTGCATCTTCTCTTCTGCTCCTGAACAAGGTTGGCACAGTGTGATCTAGTGATTCTCAGCTGGAATGAGGGTATATAAAAATCCCAAATAAATCAATAAATAAAATAAATCTTCTTGGTGGAACCAGACTAGGAGTCCTACATTCCGGGTTCCTTATAAGAAATGCCAGGATTGTCCTAACATTAAAAGAAACAACCAAGATCCCCAGCTGTACCTCTGGCACACTAAAGTTTTTTGCTGGCTCCTTGCTTCTGTCTTGCTGCTGTTATTTGTTGGCGCATCCTCCTGTCTCGCACCTTCTGTCTCCCTTTTTGTTTCTCCTACAAGTAACCTGCAATGAGCAACTGAACCTGGCAATGCCGATTCCCCCTCCTTTCTGCCCTGCGCCTTGGGACTTTGATCCAACTACCCGCTTTGTCCGGTGCTTCGAAGCCTTCCCCCACCTCTCCCCGTTTTCACTGAAGGATGGAGGACAGCGTATTAAGGAAACAAACAACAAAAGAACAACTGTCTGTGCTCTTCCTTCTTCCTCCTCCACACAGACACCAGAGCGCTTGCTCTCTCTCTCTCTCTCAGACACGTTAAGCCCCTTCCTCCCCCTCTCTCTACCAAAACCGAGAGCTCGGCGGCTTCCAGATCAGCTGTTGCTCCCGCACCTCTCCTCGGCTCGCTCTCCATTCCCCTCCACCTGTGCTCGGCCGGCTCCCCACCTCTCGCCTTCGCTTCGGGCAGGGAGGGAGCCGGCGGCCTCCTTCGGGAGGCGCGAGGAGGGGGGCGGCACTTCCACCCAGCCTGGGCGGTGCACGTGGCCATGCCGTGCCGGGCGGGCTGCCCTGCGGCTCCGGCCAGCGCCCCCCAGACGGGAAGCCGCTGCTGCTAACCAGGGGAGGAGGGGGAGGGCGAGAGCCGGCGTACGGGGGAGTGCGCCAGGGGCCCTCAGGCACGAAGCATCCCTTGCTCACGGCCGCAGCGGCCACCAGAGCTTACTGCCCGGCTACAGCCTTTCACCTGCTGGAGATCAGAGGACGGGATGTGGAAGCGAGCTGACGATGCCAGGCACTGACTGAAAAAAAAAAAAAACCGAAAGAAACAACTTTTCCCCCCGCTATTGGGCCAGCGCAGGCATTACAGTCTCCCCTCCTAAGTATCCTTTCGGAAAGCAGGTGGACGATAACCATTTCACTCCGTCTCACCAGAAGGCAGAGGAGACTCTGCGGCCCCCGTCCTGGGATTATCCGGTTTTTGCACCTCGGAGCTGCTGGCCGAGTGCCTTCCTGGAGGAAGCCATGGGTTATTGCAGCGGCAGGTGCACGCTCATCTTCATCTGCAGCATGCAACTGGTAAGGGACGCTTGGCTTCTTTTCCTTTATAATGTTGGGAATTTATGAGAAACAGGAAGGAGAGTAAAGCTGCGATTAAAACAAGTACGAGCTTGCAGGGTGTTGTAAAAAAAAAAAACCCAAAAAACAAAATAAAAAACTGAGATTGCAAAGGTACTTTTTTGTGTGAAAGGGCTGCAAAATCTTGCTGGTAGGTGTTTTGCATACCCACATGGGGGTAGGAACATCCACCGTGCTTAAAGAGTCTGTGCCGTGTTTCCTTTCCAAAAGGACTGTAGGAGGCCTGTGATGCTGTGCACTGGGCTGTGGGGCACGGCTCTCTAATGGGGGCCGTGCTGTTGACCGATGGGCACTGAGCCAGGGGATGGGCTAGTGGTATGCATTAAGGCATCCAGCATTGCCTTCACCCTGTCCGTGCCATGGATAGCAGCCGCTGACAAGGTTTGGTCCATGAGCTGACGCAGCTGTCGTTCGGTAACATTGCCGAAGTTCTCTCGTGGCGGTGCTGCAGGGGTCGGTGCTGCAGGGGTCATGCCCCGTGGAGGGGGCTGCTCCGGTACATAGCAGCCCAAATGGCTGATGCTACGCGGTTGTCGTGTGCTTGCGGATTTCCTCTTCTTATTCCTCTGTGTCTTGGTCTTACGTTTTTCGACTTCTGGCGTTGCCGCGAAGTTTTCCTGCAATTTGCTTGGCTTCCGACGTGCTCGCTTGGCTGGAGCCTGAGCCTGGTCCGGCATAAGTGCGGACGGGGCAGAAGCCATAGCAAACTGAGTGGTAGCCATGCTGTGTAGACATATTAAATGGTTAGATCCCGCACAGTTTTGGGGGGGGGGCATATGAATAGGTATCCAAACGTGGGTGTGCGCGCACACCTGCTAAGGGGGGTGGGGGGGCGCACGTTTGGGCCCGGCAAGTTTGGGGGGGGCAGCTGAGGAAGGTGCGGGGGGGGGGCGAGGGGCGGCCGGACTCCGTTGGGAGGCGGGAGTGCCGTCGCATGGGGGGGGGGGGTCCTGGGGAGTAAAAGAAAAGTAATAGTAAAAGAAAATCCTGAAAGTCCATGTGCTGACCTCCCAAAATGGCCGCTGCCATGTGCTGACCTCCCAAAATGGCCACTGCCATGTGCTGACCTCCCAAAATGGCCACTGCCATGTGCTGACCTCTGCTGGCAAGCCCTTCCCATAAGAACCACAATACCATGCTAAGATGGAAGCCGACCTTTCATTAATATTTTAATTTACTTTGTATAGAGCTGCATAGCGCAGCCTAAATCATATCTATCAAGCTGAGGGTCCTGTACCCCTTATAATTCAGTATAAACGTGCACATGGGACGGCTGTCCCTTTAAATGGTAACCAAATACTAAATATCACCTTTAGGATTAATATAAAAAACATCCTGTTAACCTGGCTGAGCACTCAAATGCCGTACCGCTGTCCCATAGACATATCATCAGAATTCCCAACTACGGGATGCTGGCTACTTTTTAATTGTCAGATTACTTAGGTATAACAAAGCACATCCACAGGTTGTTGAGGTAGCATGGTAGACATGAAGCCTGCCCACTTCCTAGCAATTTAGAGAGCGAGGGGTAAAGCAATACATAGAAAACGTCGATTTTAAAGTAAAGCAAGCCTACAAGATCAGTGCTCTAACCACTGAGCTACCAAGCCTGCTACTGCCAGCCATGTGCTCTAACCACCTATGCATTCACCATGTGTAGACCCCTTCAATGGCGTTTCTTAAGGGGCTACAAGTGAAAGATAACCAGCCCTGCACTCGCTGCCCTTTCAATAAATACAGCAACATGCAGAGCAAGCATTGTGCTGAAAGCCAGCCATGAGTTCATAAAATATATATATAATAACCGGTAAAGTGTGGCCATGTGCCCATGGCGTTTCACTAAATATATATTAGTTAAAATATATATAACCAGCCATGTGCTAAGGCATTTCCTTAAATAAAATAACATTCCAGGCAGAAGCAGCCATGCATTCAAAGCCTTTTCATTAAATAAAGTACTGGTAATGCAGAGCCAGTTCAATGCAAAAGGGGGGGGGGGGGGGGGGTGAGCATACCTTCCAGACCTTAGCAACACTAAATTACCATTAATATTCTCAACATTTTGCCTATAAGCCACAAAATCTTTGTACTTTACCCAATGATGTAATCAAAGAAATTGTTCCTGCTCCTTTAGCTGATCTGCTCCTCTTACAGCACAGCCGTGCTGGAGGCAAAGTGAAAGTAAAAGCAAAACTGTTGTAGCACAGCCGTGATGGAGGCAAAGTGAAAGTAAAAGCAAAACTGTTGTAGCACAGCCGTGCTGAGATCAGCCTGTTGCTCTCGCTTCCAGGCTGCAAATGTGCTCCCCCCACCCCGCCCTACCTCTAAGGACCTGAGCTCAGAGACGCCGCCTTCCTTGTCTCATTGGCTCATGCTCAGGTTTGAACTGGCCCCTAATCCCATTGTCCGCCCATCTCCGCACCTAGGCTGTGCCCCCCTCCCCCCTCCCTCTTGCCTGCCGCACGTCTGCCCAGTTATACGGCCCATGCCTCGAGAGGCAGGGCCTCCTAAAGAGTCTGTGCCGTGTTTCCTTTCCAAAAGGACTGTAGGAGGCCTGTGATGCTGTGTACTGGGCTGTGGGGCACGGCCCCCATTAGAGAGCCTTGGCAGGGTCATCATCACGAGTTCTGGTGAGGGGCAGCTTTCTAGGGGTGTGCATTCGTTTGCAACGTATTGGCAATCCGCAATGTATAGGGCCATATTCGTTGTATTCGTGGGGAAGCGAAATGTATCACGATTCCCACGAATACAATGAATATTCACCGAATTATTTGGCCACCTAAAGGAGCGAATTTAAACAAACCCCCCACCTTCCTGACCCCCCAAAAACTTACCAAAACTCCCTGGTGGTCCAGCGGTGGTCCGGGAGCCATCTACTGCACTCACACTTTCTGCTGACGGTATTCAAAATGGTGCCGATAACCCCTGTGACATGGTAAGGGCAAAGGCTATCGGTGCCATTTTGATTACTGGCAGCCGATGGCCCGAGTGCAGGAGCTCGCTCCCGGACCCCCAATGGACCACCAAGGACTTTTGGCAAGTCTTGTGGTAGTCAGGAGGGTCCCTCAAAACTTGCCAAAAGTCCCTGATGGTCCAGCGGGGGTCCGGGAGCAATTTCCTGCACTCGGGCCGTCGGCTGCCGGTATTCAAAATGGCGCCGATAGCCCCTGTGACATAGTAAGAGAAAAGGCTATCGGCGCCATTTTGATTACTGGCAGCCGACGGCCCGAGTGCAGGAGATCGCTCCTGGACTCCCGCTGAACCACCAGGGACTTTTGGCAAGTCTTGGGGGGGGGGGGGTCCAGTGGGGATCCGAGAACAATCTCCTGCACTCGGGCTGTCGGCTGCTGGTGTTCAAAATGGCGCCGATAGCCTTTGCCCTTACTATGTCACAGGGGCCGACCAATGGCACCGGCAGCCCCTGTGACATAGTAAGGGGAAAGGCTATCGGCACCATTTTGAATACCGGCAGCCGACGGCGTGAGTGCAGTAGATGACTCCTGGACCCCCGCTGGACTACCAGGGAGTTTTGGCAAGTCTTGGGGGGTCAGGAGGGTGGGGGGTTGTAGTTAATTAAATTTTAGCCGGGAAACGAATAAGAATGGAATGCATGACTGGATCGGGGCCCCCCCTTGCCGAATGCAACATATCTGCCCCCCCCCCACAAATATGAATACCGAATGTAACGTATGCGGTCCCTCTGCACATCCCTATAGCTGTCTAGGTCCGATGGCAGGGAGCTTCTTGTGCGTTGTTTTGTAACGGAGATGCATGGGCGGGTAGGAAAATGCCTAGTTGGTGAAAAGAAAAAAATCTGTTGCGATTACAAATAGAGCTACAAAAAAAGAGTGTATTTTGGAATCTCGGTTCCTTAACTGTGTGGGTAGAAGTGAGTGGGGGTGCGGAGAAGGGCTTCAAATCAACTAACAATGAGTGGGAGGAGGGAAAATCGAGGAACCTACTGCTGTTGCTCCCGGCTGGTGAACAATGACTTTGTAAGAGAGAGGGATATTTTGGCCTTACAGCTCATTGCCAACAGTAGCTGTCTATGCCTGAACAGTGTTATTAGCAGGAAGAATAACGCTAGGATTCAAGGTTTCTGCAGTCAGTAAAGCAGCGATAAAGGGAGAGACTGACAAACGAAATGTGGCTCTTATTAAATGTCATTAGTGTTTCATCTTTCATGCTTTAAGATACATCACATTTCCATGCACTGGAATTTTTACAGAAAGTTGCCAGCAGGTTTAAAGTGCCTCTGTTTCTGGTAACATAACGAGCTTGCTTTATTTACTGTCTGATAAGTAATAGGCTGGAAAGCAGTGGGATTACAGGATGTTGATAGGTAACAATTATTATCAATTTAGAAATGTGCATTCTCTTAATTTAATTGCTCAGTTAACTTTCAGAATTGTTAAAATGCTGATTTTCTGGGTCCTTGCAACACAGACAGCATGAAACTCCAAGCTTTTTGTACCTCTGGACACAAAGCAACCATCAAATTGCCAGGAAAATGAAGTTGTTAATGAGTGAATGCTGGAGGTTATCCCTTTTTCCTTATGGGCCTGTCAAGAAAAGCAGCACAATTTCCAGCTTACTGTCTGCGAAAATTCCTAGAGTTATGAGAGTGAGTGGGTGGGCGTAGTGTGAACATATATGCTTGGTTTTTGGTACTGCTTTAAAATTCTGCAGATTGTTGAGGCTAATGTAAATAAATTGGGAAGTACCTTATGTTACTTTGTTCTAAAATTGGCAGCGCAATTCATGCACTATGTAATAAGAATGAGATCTGAAAACATTGGTTAGAGAGGCTGATGGGGGGAAAAGCTTTCCCACTAAAAACAGACAAGACACTTAAAAAAAAATGTACTAGCATGGACCACTTTGCAAGGCAACCATCAAACTTTGAAAAAAGATTAGCTTGTAAAGTGGAAAAAGCATTATGATCAAACTTTCCCTTACTTTCAGTTATTCTAAAACTTGTCTATCACATTTCTTATAGCATGCTAGAATGTGGGGAAGAGTATTTATGTTCATTTCTTTCACATGTAGGATGCATCTTACTATTGTGTACTTCTGCAAAAGGCCCTTAAAAAAGACTTTATTTCCCATCCACTCCCGAAAAGATAACTTGCAGCCCCAACTCTGAAAAAGACTGATTAAACCCTTCTTTGGCAACTAAGTAGGAATATGTGCATTATATGCATATGTATGCATACATACCTAATGACTCCCACCTTCATCTTTGTCAGACCCAGAATTAGACATAGGCAACATAGACAACAGCCTAGGGTGTCAAATATCTAGACCAAAGAGGAGCCTGCTTCTGCTTGAATTAGGACCATGCTGTTATGTTTTGGTATGGATGTGAACCCTGGGCCGGAGTGAGAGGTGTCACCGCCCAGAGGGAGGAGCCCCATGGGCCTCACCGCCAGTAGGCATGGTCTCAGTAGCTAGGACACAGTGTAGTATAGACTTTATTAGGGGAGAAAGAGAGAGCATAATCCGTGGAGCAGGGAATGCGGTAAAGGTGCAGCTCTTGAGCAGAACCTGTGGAGCGGGTACTGCAATCAAAGTACAGTTCCTTAGCTGAGGGGTAAACCCAGGAAGGTACCTCAGATGAGACAATCTGGTATTTTATTTATTTATTTATTTATTTATTTATTTGAATGTTTTTATATACCGGCATTCATAAGTACATCATGTTGATTTACATGAAACTGTAATAACAAGGAAATGGAAGTACATGTAACTGTAATAACAAAGCGGGGGGGGGGGGGGGGGGTGCATGAATAGAAAGCGTATTAAAGTAATGCGGGATTAACGACAGTTCGTGAGAGGGTAATAAAGTATATTAACGATAGGCATGATTAAACAACTGGGGATTAACGGTAGCTCAAGAGAGAGAAGAATAGCAATTTAACAATAAGCATGGTAAAACAACTGGGAGTGTTCCGGTAGTGGTCCACTAGACAGTCTTCCAATAGAGTGGTAAATACCTCTTGACTGCAGATCCGGTAGTGGCCCACAGTGCGGGGTACACCGAAGATGACTGAATGAGGCAGATGGTGTAGAGGAGGTCTGAAGTCCTGGAGCCCAGAAGTGCTTGAAGAGGAAATAGCAATCTTCCTGCAGCGCAGGGTAGATGTAGCGGATCCTTCTGGTGAGAATGCGGTAGTGGCCCGAGGCTCAGGGTACACCGCAGAGATAATCTCAGCAAGGCTAGGTAGAGATGAAGTGAGATGAACTCACAAGGCTTGGTTCCAGAAGGATAAAGCAGGAAGGCCCTCCGAGGAGCGGATACTCAGAGCGTTCCCCATCGAGACAGGAACAGGAAGTCCAAAGGAGAAGTGGATTCAGCAACAAGGAGAACTCTTTGCTAATTCATCTGAGTGTAGGGCCAGTCAGCTTACATTTAGCGAGGCGGTGACATCATGGGGAAGGATGCCCCTGAGGTTCCGGCCATGACGTGTATTAAAGATGGCCAGTGTGCACGTGCATGAGCTAGGTGACTCCAGGAACAAGATGGCGATGGGCATCGCCCATGCCGTCCTGGGGACACCAGGGAAGTTGGCGTTCGCTGGCGGAAGCCGCCACTCTTCCGAGAATTGAAAAGTAGCAAGAAAAGAGGTGAGCATGAGAGGTCACAGCCATCTGCAACTGACGGGCGCAACAGTATCCCCCCTTCTTAGGGTCCCTCCCCGGGGGTTTTGATTTCCTAGGATGGGAAACATGGAATTGCCATCTCAACTCCTTGTCAAGGATGTTGCATGCAGGCTCCCAACTATTTTCCTCCGGTCCAAATCCTTCCCAGGATATGAGGTAGTCACGGAGCCTTCCGTGTTTTCGAACATCCAGTATATCCTCTACCTGATAGGTGATGTCCTCTTCAGCAATAAGAGTTTGTGGTTCAGGTGTCTTCTTTGAGAATTCTGAAAGGATGAGTGGTTTTAGAAGGCGTTGTGGATGCACAATGAAGAAGGTAACTGTAGACTGTAGATGACAGGACCCAGGCGGTGATGGACAGCAAAAGGTCCAATGTATCTAGGTGCAAATCGAGCAGAAGGCAGTTTTAGGTGGATGAAGCGGGTACTGAGCCACAACTTGTCTCCAGATTGTAACTGTGGAGCTGCTCGATGGTGTGCATCATAGAATTTTTTTGCCTTTTGTCCAGCTTTTTGCAAAAGGTCCTTGGTGTGTTGGCAGGGTTGATGCAGTTCTTGTGCTGACACCTGGGCTGCTGGAGACGATACTGACAATGGCACCGGTAGAGGAGGTAGAAGTTGACGTCCATAGATGAGTTGAAAGGGTGATGACCCTATAGAAGCTGATGGATGAGAATTCAATGCAAATTCAGCCCATGGAAGTAATTTGGCCCAATCGTTTTGTCTGGAGTTAACATAGGCACAAAGGAATTGTTTTAGTGTGCGATTCGTTCTTTCAGTTTGTCCATTTGCCTGAGGATGGTAAGTGCTGGTAAAATCCAAAGAGATGTCAAGTTTCTTGCATAACACTTTCCAAAACCTTGCGGTGAACTGAGCCCCTGTGTCAGAGAGGATATCTCTGGGTAAGCCGTGGAGGTGAAAGATATGCCGTATGAATAGCTTTGCCAGTTCAGGAACTGAGAGTAGCCCGGGTAGTGCCACGTAATGGGCCATTTTAGAAAAACGGTCACCTGTGACCTAGATGGTGTTGTTGCCGTTGGACTTAGGTGGGTTGACGATGAAGTCCATCACTATATGTGTCCATGGTTCACTTGGAGCAGGTAGTGGCTGAAGAAGGCCCCATGGACTACCAGGAGGTGGTTTCTGTCTCGCACAAGTGGGACACGACTCCACGTAGGCCCGAACATCTTTTTTCATGGAGGGCCACCAGTAGTACCTTTATAGGGTAGCAAAGGTATGGGACTGTCCAGGATGACCTGTGAGCAGAGAGTCGTGGGCCCACCGGAGTATCTTCTTCTGGAGGGTCTGTGGAACTACTGTCTTCCCGGCTGGAACTATGTGGGTAGCAGAGAGAAGTACCCTAGCTGGGTCAATGATGTGGCGCGGTGTGTCAGGGACATCTTCTGTGAAAAAAGAATGGGATAGCACATCTGCGTGAGTGTTCTTGTCTGCTGGGAGATACTTCAGGAGGAAATCGAAACGATTAAAAAATAATGACCAATGGGCCTGTCTGTGGTTCAGATGCTGTGCATAACGCAAGTATTCAAGGTTTTTATGATCAGTGTAAACCATGATTTGGTGTTGAGCATATTCAAGCCAGGGGCGCCATTCTTCAAACGCCAACAATTACTAGTAGCTCCTTGTCTCCTATCCTATAGTTTCGTTCAGCTGGAAAGAAAAGCCGTGAGAAGAAGGAAAGGAATATACAGTGTGGCTATCATGTTGGCTAAGGATTGCTCAAACCCCGATGTCCGAGGCATCAACCTTGACAATGAATGGTCGTCGGGGGTCTGGGTGGCGTAGAAGAGGCTCATGAAGGAATACCTTCTTAAGTTGTTGGAAGGCACTCATGGCTTCTGGTGACCACTGAGAAGGGTTAGCTCCTTTTTGTGTCATGGCTGTAAGAGGCATGGTCAAGGTGGAATAGTGATGAATGAATGATCTGTAGTAGTTGGTAAATCCAAGGAATCTCTTTAGAGCCTTAAATCCAGTAGGTTGGGGCCAATCACGAATGCTCTTGATCTTTTGTGGGTCCATCCGAAAACCCTGACTGGACACCACATAGCCCAAAAAGGGAATGGATTCTTGATGAAAGGAGCATCTCTCCAATTTGGTGTATAAGTGGTGGTCTCTCAATATCTGGAGAACCTTGTTGACATCCAATTGATGGTTCTGGAGGTTCTGGGAAAAGACCAGTATGTCGTTAAGATAAACTACTACGCAGGTGTAAAGTAGGTCCCTAAAGAACTCATTCATCATGTTTTGAAACACAGCCAGGGCGTTGCAAAGACCAAATGACATAACTAAATATTCAAAATGGCCATTGCGGGTATTAAATGCTGTCTTCCATTCATCGCCCTGGCGGATTCAGACCAAATTGTATGCCCCTCTGAGGTCCAACTATGTGAATATTTTGGCTACTTGAAGCCTATCAAATAGTTTGGGGATCAATGGTAATGGGTAGCGGTCCTTTATTGCGAGCTCATTCAGACCACAGTAGTCAATACATGGGCGAAGGGAGCCATCCTTCTTACCCACAAAAAAGAACCCTGCCCCAGCAGGAGACTTAGACGGGCGAATAAAGCCCTTCGCCAAGTTCTCTTGAATGTAGGATGACATTGCTTTGGTCTCCAAGAGAGATAGTAAGTACACCCTTCCTCTGGGAGGCTCAGCATCGGGTAGTAGATTGATGGCGCAGTCAAAGGATCGGTGAGGTGGTAGCACGTCTGCCGCTTTCTTGGAGAATATGTCTTGATAAGCGGAATACTGCGGAGGTAGGCCCGGCAGCGAGGTAGTAGTAGACATACATGGCAATGGAGTCACAACCTCGAGACATCTCCCATGGCAAGATTCTCCCCATTGGGTTAGTTGCAGGGTGCTCCAGTCAAATTGAGGTGTATGCAACTGTAGCCACGGTAATCCAGGTACCACCCGGTGTATTGCTTTATCTTGGACTAAAAACAAGATGGTTTCCGTGTGGAGGGAACCCGTGCGGAGATGGATAGGTTGAGTGGAAAGTGAGACCTCACCAGGTAATGTTTCACCATGGATAGAAGACAAAAGCAACGGTGTGGATGTCCGAACAGTGCGAATTTGTAGGTGCTCCACGAGTTGTTTGAGAATAAAGTTCCCACCTGCACCGGAATCCACTAAGGTTAATGTGTGGAACTCAAGGGCTTCTGAAGTGATAGAGACTGGAAGGGTCAGTGGAGGAGATGGAGATGTTAGACCTAGGAGGAGTGCTCCGGCGGATCATAGATCTGAGAGTTTCCCGGACAGATTGGACAGATAGGCACAGCGTGGCCCGATTGGCCGCAGTACATGCAGAGGCCTAGTCTTCTCCGGTGATGCCTTTCTTTAGCTGAAAGATGACTGCGGCCCAACTGCATAGGTTCCTCTTCCTCTATGCAGGGTGCTGGTGTAGTCTGGGTAACTGGCAGTGGATGAGAGCGAGAAACCCCCGATGGTATCTTCTTGGGACTTTTAAGCTCCTGTGACAGTTCAGGTAGACGACGATCAATTCATCCAGCTAGGTCAATGAGAGAGTCCAGGTGTTCGGGAATTCACATGCTGCTAACTCGTCTTTAATACGAAAGTTAAGGCATTCCAGGAAGATAGCCCATAGACAACCCAGGTCCCAATGTAGTTCAGAGGACAGGGTTTTGAATTAAATGACGTAATCGGTCAAAGGTTTATTACCTTGTTGGAGATGCAGGAGTGCAGATCCGGTGACAGTTTTGTGAGCAGGGTCGTCAAATACAGAACGAAAGAGAGCAAGGAAGCCAGTTAAGTCTTTCAAAATTGGATCATTACACTCCCAAAGAGGTGATGCCCAGGCCAGGGCTTTCCTGTCTAAAAGAGTCAGTATATTCGTAGTTTTGGACACTACGTTTGAGAAGTAGGTAGGTTGCAGCGAAAAGTGCATACAGCACTGATTCAGAAAGCCTCTACATAACAGGGGATCACCTGTAAAACGTGTAGGTGCAGGCAAGGGTATGGAGTGCCATATAGGTAGTGCTTGTGAAGCAGAGGTAGGCTTGACAAGCATCAAGGCAGAGTCCAGTCGAGAGTTCAACTGATAGCATTGGCTAAAGTCTCCAGAGATCTTTGCTGGTCAGAGAGTCATTGGGCCAGGCCAGGGATGGCCTGGAGGGCTGAGACCTGAGCTGGGTCCATGGAGTTAGCAATCTGTTATGTTTTGGTATGGATGTGAACCCTGGGCCGGAGTGAGAGGTGTCACCACCCACAGGGAGGAGCCCCATGGGCCTCACCACCTGTAGGCATGGTCTCTCAGTAACTAGGACACAGATGTAGTATAGACTTTATTATGGGAGAAAGAGAGAGCATAACCCGTGGAGCGGAGAATGCGGTAAAGGTGCAGTTCTTGAGCAGAACCCGTAGAGCGGATACTGCAATCAAAGTACAGTTCCTTAGCTGAGGGGTAAACCAAGGAAGGTACCTCAGATGAGACAATCCGGTAGTGGTCCGCAGCGCGGGGTTTGCCAAACAGTCTTCCCAATAGAGTGGTAAATACCTCTTCAGTGCAGATCTGGTAGTGGCCCGCAGCGCACGGTTCGCCGAGGATGAGAGTACGAGGAAGATGGTGTAGAGGAGGTCTTAGATCCTGGAGCCCAGAAGTACTTGAAGAGGAAATAGCAATCTTCCTGCAGCGCAGGATAAATGTAGTAAATGCTGTTGGTGAGAATGCAGTAGTGGCCCGAGGCTCGGGGTACACCGCAGAGATAATCCCAGCAAGACTAGGCAGAGATGAAGCGAGATGAACTCACAAGGCTTGGTTCCAGAAGGACAAGGCAGAAAGGCCCTCCGAGGAGAGGATAGCCTAGGAATGCGGAAGAGCCCCCGAGAAGCGGGTACTCAGAGCGTTCCCCACCGAGACAGGAACAGAAAGTCCAAGGAGAAATGGATTCAGCAACGAGGAGAACTCTTTGCTAACTCGTCTGAGTGTAGGGCCAGTCAGCTTAAATACAGCGAGACCGTGACATTATGCGGAGGGGACACCCCCAAGGTTCCCACCATGACGTGTAATAAAGATGGCCCGTGCGCACATGCGTGTGCTAGGTGACTCCAGGAACAAGATGGCGGTCGGCATTGCCCACGCTGTCCCGGGGACGCCAAGGAGGTCGGCATTCGCTGGTGGAAGCCGCCACTCTTCCAAGAATTGACAAAGTAGCAAGAAAAGAGGTGAACATGGAATATGCCATTTTAACAGATGTTATGCCAAAGAGATCTAGGGCCTCAAAAATGATATGGTCTGCTTTTACCCGTTTTCTGACTCCCCGCGTCAGTCACATCCCGGACCCGTGGACTCTGGACCAGCCTCACACAGCTGCCGAGGATCTGCAGGACTTTTCGGAGGACCACTGATAAATTTTCTCTGCATCTCAAGGATCATGCTTTACAGACTTTTGTAGTATTTGGGGGGGGGGGGGGGGGGGGGGATGAAATCTGTATTCTGTATCTTGTTATCCTGTTTCTTGTAAAAGTTTAAAACTCAATAAAGATAGTTTCCAAAAAAGAGGTGAACATGAGAGGTCGCAGTCGTCTGTGACCGGGCGCAACACATGCAGGCATTGCCAAGGCACTCTGTCTATGGGCACAAAAATCTTAAACACAGCCCTGCTCTTGGTATATACAATTATGTATTACTTAATAGTTAATACTATTGGATAATTTGATATATTGTATTGAAAATATACTATTGCTCACTAATAGGAGTTCTTCCAACAATCTTGAGTGGCGTCCTTTCCCGAGGAAGAAAGGCTGCAACACAGTAAAGTTCACCGGGGTGGGGGGTGTGTGTGTGTGTGATAAGGTGCCCCCACTGCAAATCTGCCTGAACACTAGATCTACCTAATCTTTTTACCTTTTAATTCATGTATTCTGTACCTTTTCTTACACTGCAGTAGGTTTCTGACTTTTGCATCCCTTGCTGGTGAACTTTACTGTGTTGCAGCCTTTCTTCCTTGGGAAAGGACGCCACCCAAGATTGTTGGAAGAACTCCTATTAGTGAGCAGTAGTATATTTTATACAATATATCAACTTATCTACTAGTATTAAGTACCAAGAGCAGGGCTTGCAAATGCAATTTGCAAGCCAGTTTAGTAAAAGCTAATTAAGATGTGCATGTATTAGGGATGTGCAGAGCAAAATTTTATGTTCATATTTTTTATGTCCGAAAGGGGGTCCCACTTGCGGCCAATATGGACATAAAAAAAATCCAATGAGTTGGGTATATGTACATATGTGCAAAAAAAAAATTTAAACCCCCTCACCCTCCTTAATCCCCCCCCCAGACTTACCACAACTCCCTGGTGATCGAGCGAGGAGTGAGGACGTCATTTCTGCAATCCTTGGCGAGAAGCATGTGACGTCGGTGGCACGTCGAGTGACGCGGCGTCACGTGATTCCCGGCTCGTTCGCGCCGGACGGCTCGTTCGGCCCAAAAAGAACTTTTGGCCAGCTTGGGGGGGCCTCCTGACCCCCCCAAGCTGGCCAAAAGTTCTTTTTGGGCCGAACGAGCCGTCCGGCGCGAACGAGCCGGGAATCACGTGGCGCCGCGTCACTCAGACGCGACGTCACGTGATTCCCGGCGAGTTCGCGCCGGACGGCTCGTTCGGCCCAAAAAGAACTTTTGGCCAGCTTGGGGGGGCCTCCTGACCCCCTCAAGCTGGCCAAAAGTTCTTTTTGGGCCGAACGAGCCGTCCGGCGCGAACGAGCCGGGAATCACGTGACGCCGGCGTCACTCGACGTGCCGCCGACGTCACATGCTTCTCGCCAAGGATTGCAGAAATGGCGTCCTCACTCCTCGCTCCATCACCAGGGAGTTGTGGTAAGTCGGGGGGGGGATTAAGGAGGGTGAGGGGGTTTATATTTTTATTTTGGCTCAACAATCGCGATTTCCCACATATCGAACATATCTATGTTCGATATGTGGGAAATCCGATCGTTTATGTCGAATCAATTTTTTAAGTAAAAAAAAATATGAGTTGCGTTTTACTAATGCGGTCAATCCGAATGCACACCCCTAGCATGTATTACCCCACTGTATTGCTCTGGGTTTACTCTAACATGGGTATCCAAGACACTTGGCCCATACGTACTCTCTTCGCCTCCCTTACAATTTATTAACAAAACAAGACCTCATTTTGTGTAAATGGGCCGCAGCTTTATTGTGTAACAAATGACCTGAGCCATAACAAGGAACACCAATTCCCTCAACCAGATGTCTGGACGTCTCCCGCCATATCCCAGCAGGGGACAACCTGCAACCCACCTGGACTTCAGACTTCCTCTGGTGAACCACCACACCACCCAGCAAGGAGGGGCTCACATGAGAATTAGCCTCCCAAAGCCTTCCCCTGGACGTACTTCCAGCGTGCAGCCCCAGCACACCAGCAGCTACACCCAATTCAACATCAGCAGATTAACATCTATCTTGGCTATGCCCACTGCACCAACCAACAAATTGGCTCGAGTCTCCCACCACAGGCACGGACAACCAAAGGTAGTCTGTGACCTCCCACACAATAAAGCTATGCAGGCCTCAGACTGTAACAAAAGAAAAGAGCAATGTTTCCCAGTAAACAAAGCCCCCCCCCCACGCCCTGCCTGGGGGGGGGGGTTGTTTACTGGGAAAACATCTTCCCCGCCGCCACTTGTAATTTATAGTTGCTGTGCTCGCTCCTCCCTTCCCCCTCCCCCCCCGCCCCCCTATACCAGCAAAACTCATGCCGCCTCTACTTGTAAATAATAGTTGCTATTTGTAAATAACAGTTGCCACTTGTAATTTATAGTTGCAATGCTCGCTCCACCCTTTTTCCCCCGCCCCCATACCAGCAAAATGTCTGCCGCTGCTACTTGTAAATAATTGATGCATTGTTCTTGTTCTACGCTCCTCTTCTCCCCACCCAAGTTGTACTTCTCCCTGTTCAATGTACTTTTGTTGCCAGTTATATGTAAACCGATATGATGTTCCCACGAATATAGGTATATAAAAACATTAAATAAATAAATAAATAAATAAATAAATAAATAAATAGAGCCAAAGGTCACCATGCAAGGCACCACACCTCAGATACCATGACCAAGCCTGCAACCCTCAGCCCAAGCTTCAGAGCACCATACAACCATATGCCCCATCATTGCACATAGCCCTACTTACAGACTGATCTAATAAATCTATGTTCTCCATGCTCTTTGACCCTCCACTAAGCACCACATATTGCACCAACCAAAAGAGGTCCCCATTCTGCTACTTAACAAATCCACACACACTGAAGCCTCCAGCACTGAATGCCTCCATGCTTGTAGAAACCTAATCCAGTATTATCCAATGTATGCATCATCAGATGTACCACACTCCACTCCCAACGCACATATCTACCTATCTGAAAGAGACCCTATTACCCATTTACCCTGCCCCAATACTAACCCGCAGCCTTGTTTGCCAAATGCAACTATCCATCTGCAAACTCCCCCCCCCCCCCCATCTCCCAAGATGGCCAGAGAAGGCAGAGTTCATTACTGAATCCTACACATAATCCATGGAAAACCACAAATCCTGCCACCAACCAAGTAACCGCAACTAAGAGTCCCAGCTAAATAAACATGAGACCAAGCATCACCATCCCCTGCAGAACAGTCACAATAAAGGAAAAGGACCATTACCAAGTGAGCAGTCGCAACTGCTAACAGTCCATGCTACCATGCAGCTGTCACTCATCCCCAGGCAATGCACCATTATTCTGCCCAAAACTATAGACACAGAGAAAGCAATTAATGAAACCTATGGCCACAAAACCTAGAGCCAGACATGTTAGATGGGGGGGGCACGCACGTGCAATGAGAAACCCTGAGGCAATCAAAATTGAAAGACAACAAAGGAAACAGCCAACACCAGATAATCCCATTTTAAGAATACGGGCAACATGGACATCACAACAGGTCGACCTGATGCTTGCTCAAACAGCCTAATGACATGCCCTGATTCAAGGCAAGTGTGTGTGTGTGTTTGTGGGGGGGTTCTCCCTGCATCAACAACCCCAAAAATACAGGAGCCCCAAATGCCCTTTACTTCAGTCAGTACCAGCTGAAACCAGAACATAAGGAGAACACACGCTGAGTGACAGGCACTGCCAACATGAAAAGACCATAAGCCAAACCACTTCCATTCATCAGGCAAGTCACTCCAATTTTATTTATTTATTTATTTAGCAGGTTTTATATACCGTCATTCGGCTTCCAAATAAAGCCATCATAACGGTTTACAAACATGGGAAGGTTATAGGCATGTTAAAATAACAAAGAGAGGCATTTTTGCACAGATTTTTAAGTTTCTAAATAGATCTAGCACTCCAGATTGCACTAAGGGGTGCACAAAGGGGAGTACCCCTTTGTCGCACCCCTTCGGCGCGCGACGCCCAATGGCATGGCGCTGTTTAACGGATTGAGGCGAGCTGTGCTGGTATCTTGGCTCTTGGTCCTGTGTGTTCCTGTACCTCGAGTTCTTGTGCCGCTGCCTGCTCGCCTGGTTCCTGTTCTTCTTGGTCCTTCTTCCTGATTCTCCTGTTGTTGGACGGATTCTTCTGGCTTTGACCCCTGGACCGGCTTCTGACCATTCCTCTGGCTTCGACCCCTGGACCGGCTTCCAACCATTATTCTGGCTTCGACCCTTGGACCGGCTTCGGACCAATCTCCGGATATCTACACTTGAATTAACCTTGACCTGCTGGAGGCGACAGCTATCTGGATTACATGACCTGCAGGAGGTGCCTGCATCCAGATCTTCGGTCTTCAGGGAGTCTCCTAAGTCCCAGAGGCTGGGTTCCTACAGGTTCCTCCTGGGGGAATCGCGAGCTTCCAGGGTGAAGACTTCATTCCATGTCTACATCATCAGGCCTCACCTTCCAACGGTAGGGACCTAAGAGGGTTTACCTTCCTAGGTAGCGCTAACTCTACTTCGGACCAAGGGTCCACTGCCAGACCCGTAACAGAATACCAAGGCCATGGACCTGGTAGAGGCCTCTGGTCTGCAAGCCATTCCAGGTTTCACCCAACAGATGATGGAGCAACAGTGGATATCGGAATCCTTGGCATTTTCCATAGGTTGACTCCATGCTCGCATAGATGCAGTAGTTACAGCTCAAGCCAGTCCTCCACCAGCATCGACAGAATCAGTAATACAAACATACCCTCATCCGGTAATTCCACTATCTGCTCCGCCACGTTACTCCGGCGAACCTCGTCTGTGCCTGGGGTTTCTTGACCAATGCAACATGCACTTCCGTCTTCAAGCTGACCTCTTTCCAGATGATTTGACGAAGACGACTTCCATCTTGTCCCTGTTAGAAGGCAAGGTATTGGCTTGGGCCTCTCCGCTGTGGCACCATTCAGATCCAGTTCTACAGGATTTTTCTCAGTTTCTGGAGTTATTCCAAACTGTGTTTGAGGAACCCGCGGGGGCCGATCTGCTACATATCCATCAAGGAGGACGTATTTTCACTGACTACACGATTGAATTCAGAACTTTAGCCTCTGAACTCCATTGGGAGGAACGCTTCCTTCGGACCATCTTTCTTGAAGGACTGTCAGATAAGATTAAGGACGAGCTGGCAGCTCGGGAACTTCCTTCTTCGTTGAATGCCCTCATTGAACTAGCGACCAAGATTAACCGCCGTCTTCAAGAAAGGGCTCGAGAGGCTCTGGGTTCAAAAAGGCGTATGACAGTTCCTTGTCCTCCACACTCTTCTTCAATTCCCCGCACTTCATCAATCTCTGAAGGAACTACAGAAGAACCTGTGCAGTTTGGGCGTGGTCCTCTCTCCCCAGCGGAACGACAAAGGCGTCAAAAGGCCAGCCTTTGTCTATATTGTGGAAGTTCGGGCCATTTCATTGCTGGCTGTCCTTTATGTCCTGGGAAATTACAAAGTTTAGGGACCTCCGGGGAGTAACCCTAGGCATCACTTCGCCAGCTCTTCCACTTTCCTTTCCTTGTTACCTTTTGCCTCTGAGGTCAGAAATTCATCAAGCTGGCTCTAGTAGATTCTGGGGCCGGAGGAAATTTCATCTTGCAAGATATCGTGAGACAACTGCTCATTCCTATCCGTTCATGCCCGAGACCACTGACTATCTCCTCTATCCATGGAGACCCCTTGCCAGGGAGAATTACACACCAAATGGTTCCGCTGGATTGCTTCATTGCACCGAACCACATGGAACAACTTTCACTTTATGTCATCCAGAAAGCCATCCACTCAGTCATTCTCGGTATTCCCTGGTTGCAATGCCATAACCCCCAGTTCGACTGGACCTCTTTAAAATTAACTCATTGGGGTTCTGCATGTCACGAAACCTGCAGGTTTCGTGACATGCAGAACCTCTTCCAGTAGCTTTTTGTGTACCTCTATCCTGGAGGGATTACCTGTTCACTACAATCAGTATGCAGATGTATTTTCCAAGGAAGCAGCTGACATTTTGCCTCTGCATCGAGAATTTGACCGTACCATTAATTTAGTCCCTGGAACCACTCCGCCTCGTGGAAGAGTTTATCCCTTATCTGTCCCAGAGACTCAGGCTATGGCTGAATATATTCGGGACAATCTCAAGAAGGGGTTTATCAGACAGTCCAAGTCCCCAGCCAGGTCTGGTTTTTTCTTTGTTGGGAAAAAGATGGGACTTTGCAACCCTGTATCGTTTTTCGGGGGCTTAATGCTATTACTATCAAGGACCACTATCCACTACCATTAATAGCCAAACTCTTTGACCGCTTACAGGGAGCCAGGATGTTCTCAAAATTAGACCTGTGAGGGGCATACAATTTGATCAGGATACGAGAGGGTGATGAGTGGAAGACATTTTTTTTAATATAGGGATGTCAATTATGAATATCTCGTCATGCCGTTCGGTCTAACTAATGCTCCTGCAGTCTTCCAGCACTTTATTAATGAAATACTTCGAGACTTGCTCTATGTATGCGTGGTAGTCTACTTGGATGACATATTGATTTTTTCCTGGGATCTACAGATGCATCAACAACATGTTTTACAGGTTTTGCAATGCCTAAGAGAGAATAGACTTTTTGCCAAGGTTGAAAAATGCATCTTTGAAAAAGAATCTCTAACCTTCTTGGGGTACATTATTTCCAATCTGGGCTTCCAAATGGATCCCTTCAAGTTAAAATGTATCCAAGAATGGCCTCAGCCTACAGGGTTACGTGCACTCCAGCGCTTTCTGGGTTTCGCCAACTACTATCGTAGTTTTATCCGGACCTTTTCCAAACTGGTTGCTCCCCTCACTGCTCTAACTCGCAAGGGGGCGGATATCAAGGCGTGGCCTGTTGAAGCTGAAGAAGCCTTCCGAGACCTTAAGAAATCCTAGGATAGACGTCCATTTACAGTAGAGGTAGACGCACCTTATCGACAGCAGGACCTCATCAATGGAATGCATTACCCCCTGACCTCAGACAAGAATCTTGCCCTGCTGTATTCAAAAAGAGACTGAAAACATGGCTATTTAGCCAAGCCTTTCAGGACACTTAATCTTCCTTCGCCTGTAACCTCACTCTCCCAAGCGAACATTCCAATTGGAAACCTTAGTCCACTTCGCAGTTCTTCTGTTTGCTCTAGTTATCATCTCTTCTGTTTCCGAGATGATTTGAGAGGATTTTATTTTATGATATGTTAAGATGAGTTTTTGACCTGTTTTCCACTGATAACTGTTACCAATGTTCCTTGTACCGCCCCTGAGCGAATGTTGAAGTTACATTGTAAACCAATATGATCTGTATATTCTTACAGGAATGTCGGTATAGAAAAAATAAAAATAAATAAATAAATAAATAGACGCCTCCGCTGTTGGAGTAGGAGCAGTGCTCAGCCAAAATGACACATCTGGAACATCTCACCCATACTCCTAATTTTCTAGAAAATTCTCTCTGGCGGAACATAATTACTCTATTGGTGAAAAGGAGCTCCTAGCCTTTAAGCTTGCGCTAGAAGAATGGCGTCAATGGCTTGAGGGAGCACAACATCTTATAACCATTTTTACTGACCATAAGAACTTGATATATCTCCAAGAGGCCCAACGTCTTAACCCGCGCCAAGCTCGATGGGCGCTCTTCTCACATTTTAATTTCGAACTCCGCTATCGACCTGCTAGTAAGAACATTAAGGCAGATGCCCTGTCCCACTCTTTCTCTGCAGAAGACTCAGATGAGCCCATTCAGCATATCATCGATCCGGCTCGTATCATCATCTCTGCTACCTTTATGGTACCACCGGGGAAAACGGTGGTGTCAAAAAGGCTCCGTAGCAAAGTGCTAGCCTGGGCACATGACTTCCAGTTGGCTGGGCATCCAGGACATGACCGGACTCTGAATCTTCTTCAGCAATTTTATTGGTGGCCTGAGATGCGCAAGGATATTCGAGCGTACGTCGATTCTTGCCCAAGCTGTGCCCAACATAAAATTCCAACAGGAAAAACTTGGGGTCTCTTACAACTGCTTCCTACACCCACGACGCCATGGACTCACATTTCCACAGACTTCATCGTGGATCTTCCACCCTCTGAGGGCAATACAGTAATATGGGTAGTAGTGGACCGATTCTCCAAAATGGCCCATTTCACCCCTTTCCCTCCCTCCCATCTGCTCCTCGCCTGCCCTACACCTGATCTATAAACCTTAGAGGCACAAATA
This sequence comes from Rhinatrema bivittatum, assembly GCF_901001135.1. Taxonomy (NCBI): domain Eukaryota; kingdom Metazoa; phylum Chordata; class Amphibia; order Gymnophiona; family Rhinatrematidae; genus Rhinatrema; species Rhinatrema bivittatum. Next base: position 540,918,738 of record NC_042617.1, on the reverse strand, counting down.
TTTTCTTGAAGGAAACCATTCTTGAATTAAGCTGTTAACTCATTGAAAGACTATTGGTATTATAAATTAAATCAATCTCCTCCAGAAACTTTAAAACACATTTTCTTACATTCCCCTAAGTCATAAATTAACATCATAGTAACCTTCTCCACAAGTTTAATAAAACTAAATTGAACTATTATTCTCTTATACTGTATGCTCTTGTTTTTTAACTCCTTGAATGTTACAACTTATAGTAAAAAGTTAAATATATATCTCATTCTAGCTATATAAATTCTATGTGCAGCATATAATATTAGTTAGCTGTATATCTGCCTATACAAACATACATATACCTACAACCTCTCTCCCCCTTCCTCTAACTACAAAACCCATGGTGTTTGGTGTTACCTGATTCTTACTGCTACTCCTAGGTGGTGAAATTACTACTAGACAGATTCTCTTAGAGAAAGGTGTAGGTTTTTATTGCTGGGAGCCTACCCATTTGCATGCTCTGGTATAAATACAACAATTTCTTAAACAACGCACTATTGCTAACAGCAATTTAAGATTATTTGCTTTACTGCTTGTGGCTAGCTGCCAATGCCCATTCCACATGCTGCCACAGCTCACAACTAATTCCTGAACATTTTTCCTCATATATTAAACAAATGGATGCAATTATCTTGTTTATAAAAAATGTGACATTAACATAACTGTCCACCATTTTGTTTCAAAAACTGATGATCATTTTAGAAGTATCCCTTTCTTATCCCCTCCTCCAGTTTGTGTGTATGTGTCACCTAGAAGAGTTCCATCACTATGTTGTGACCCCGCTGCATCTCTCTGTCTAGTCCCTGGCCATTCCATTGCATCCTGAATCTCTCTCTGCTCTCCGTGGTTCTGTGTCTGTCAGCCTCTGCCTCTGCACCCCCGCTTTACCACATCTGTCTGCAATGTTCTCATGTCCCTCACCACACTGCAAACCTCTGAATTTATCTAGGGTCCCTCACTGTCCTGTGCCATCCCTTCTGATCTCTCTCTCTCTCTCTCCAGTCCCTCACTGTCCTGTGCCTCTGTCTTTCTCTGCTTCCTCTTCATTCCCATCACAGATTTTACCACTCTAATGCCATGTACTGAAACTGTAGCTTCAGTTGGTAACTGAAAATTGTCTGTGGTATACTCTTGTTCCATAAATGTGTGTGTTACATATACAATTCACCTTCTCCTAGGTCCTGTTAGTTTGTTTCTTAATGAGAAGGATTACTTTTATAGGCCACCCCAAGTACCTGACATCCAGCTGCTATGCATCTGCTGCACTGTGAACCGATTTCCTGTTCTGGACAAGGTTGGCACAGTGTCTTTCTGATACCAGACAGGGAGCCCCACATTCCTGGTTCCTCATAAGAAATACCTGGATGGTCCTTACATTAAATGAAACCACCAAAATCCCCAGCTGCAACTCTGGCAAACTGCAGCTTTTAGCTGGCTCCTTGCTTCTCTTTTGCAGCTGCTAGTTGTTGGCTCATCCGCCTGTCTCGCAGGTTTTATCAGCCTTTTTGACTCTCCCACCTCTAACCTACCTTGAGCAACTGAACCTGGCAATGCTGATCCTCCCCCCCTCCCCCTCCTTTCTGCCCTGCCCCTCGGGACTTTGATCCACTTAGCATTGTCTCCCACCAGAGGGGGTGCCAAGGGCTGGATTTGGAACCCCCTGAATTAAAACTAGGACAGGAAGGTCAAAAGCAACTGCTGTCTAATGCGCCCTTGGCCACGGAGGGGCTGCCATGGCGACTATAGCAAGAATCCCCCCCTCCCCCGACCACTCCAAGTCGCTTTGTCCAGTGCTTCCAGTCAGTCCCCGACCTGCCAGGACCTCCTCCAGCTCTCTCCCTTTTTCACTGAAGGATGGAGCACAGCTTCTGAGGCAAAGAAAAAAAAAAAAAAAAAGCAACTGCGCTCTTCCTCCTCCACACAGACACCAGAGCGCTCTCTCTCTCTCTCTCTCAGACACGTTAAGCCCCTTCCTCCCCCTCTCCCTACCAAAACCGAGAGCTCGGCGGCTTCCAGATCAGCTGTTGCTCCTGCACCTCTCCTCGGCTCGCTCTCCATTCCCCTCCACCTGTGCTCGGCCGGCTTCCCACCTCTCGCCCTCGCTTCGGGCAGGGAGGGAGCCGGTGGCCTCCTTCGGGAGGCGCGAGGAGGAGGGGGGCGGCACTTCCACCCAGCCTGGGTGGTGCACGTGGCCATGCCGTGCCGGGCGGGCTGCCCTGCGGCTCCGGCCAGCGCCCCCCAGACGGGAAGCCGCTGCTTCTAAGCAGGGGAGGAGGGGGAGGGCGAGAGCCGGCCCACGTGGGAGTCCGCCGGGGGCCCTCAGGCACGAAGCATCCCTTGCTCACGGCGCTTGTGCCCGGGAGATGCTGCAGCGGCCACCAGAGCTTACTGCCCGGCTACAGCCTTTCACCTGCTGGAGATCAGAGGACGGGATGTGAAAGCGAGCAGACGATGACAGGCACTGACTGAAAAAAAAAACAAACCGAAAGAAACAACTTTTTCCCCCGCTATTGGGCCAGCGCAGGCATTACAGTGACAGTCTCCCCTCCTAAGTATCCTTTCGGAAAGCAGGTGGACGATAACCATTTCACTCCGTCTCACCAGAAGGCAGAGGAGACTCTGCGGCCCCCATCCTGGGATTATCCGGTTTTTGCACCTCGGAGCTGCTGGCCGAGTGCGTTCCTGGAGGAAGCCATGGGTTATTGCAGCGGCAGGTGCACGCTCATCTTCATCTGCAGCATGCAACTGGTAAGGGACGCTTGGCTTCTTTTCCTTTATAATGTTGGTAATTTTTTTTTTCCACACTGCCTTCTCTGAGAGGCAGGAAGGAGAGTAAAGCTGCGATTAAAAAACAAGTACGAGCTTGCAGGGTGTTGTAAAAAAAAATAAAAAACCGGGATTGCGAAGGTACTTTTTTGTGAGAAGGGGCTGCAAAAACTTGCCGGTAGGTGTTTGAATAGCAGAAGTAGCTGACGGATGTCCTTAGCGATCTTTACGAATAACCTAAGCTTAGCATTCGTGGGCTTTGCTCCTTATCCGGTTCGGCACTGTGGATGGCGTGCATGTCATGTGTAAATAAAAGTAGAAGGCAAAGACTGATCGTAGGTGATGTTTGCATACCCACATGGGGGTAGGAACATCCACCGTGCTTAAAGAGTCTGTGCCCTGTTTGCTTTCCAAAAGGACTGTAGGAGGCTTGCGATGCTGGGCACTGGGCTGTGGGGCACGGCCCCCATTAGAGAGCCTTGGCAGGGTCATCAGCACGAGTTCTGGTGAGGGGCAGCTTTCTAGGTCCGAAGGCAGGGGCCTTCTTGTGTGTTGTTTTGTAACGGAGATGCATGGGCGGGTAGGAAAATGCCTAGTTGGCGAAAAGAAAAAAAAATCTGTTGCGATTACAAATAGAGCTGCAAAAAAAAAAAAAAAAGAGTGTATTTTGGAATCTCGGTTCCTTAACTGTGTGGGTAGAAGTGAGTGGGGGTGCAGAGAAGGACTTCAAATCAACTAACAATGAGTGGGAGGAGGGAAAATCGGGGAACCTACTGCTGTTGCCCCTGGCTGGTGAACAATGACTTTGTAAGAGAGAGGGATATCTTGGCCTTACAGCTCATTGCCAACCGTAGCTGTCTGTGCCTGAACAGTGTTATTAGCAGGAAGAATAACGCTAGGATTCAAGGTTTCTGCAGTCAGTAAAGAGTGAGACTGGCAAATGAAATGTGGCTCTTATTAAATGTCAATTGCGTTTCATCTTTCATGCTTTAAGATACATCACATTTGCATGCACTGGAATTTTTACAGAAAGTTACCGGCAGGTTTAAAGTGTCCCTGTTTCTGGTAACATAACGAGCTTGCTTTATTTACTGTCTGATAAGTAATAGGCTGGAAAGCAGTGGGACTGCAGGATGTTGATAGGTAACAATTATCAATTTAGAAATGTGCATTCTCTTATTTTAATTGCTCAGTTAACTGTCAGAAATGATAAAATGCTGATTTTCTGGGTCCTTGAAAGGCAGACAATATGAAACTCCAAGCTTTTTGTACCTCTGGGCAAAAAGCAAGTATCAAATTGCCAGGAAAATCAAGTTGTTAATGAGCGAACGCTGGGGGCTATCCCTTTTTCCTTATGGGCCTGTCAATAAAAGTTGCACAATTTCTGGCTTACTTGTCTGCGAAAATTCATAATTATGAGAGTGAGTGGGTGCGTATAGTGTGAATATGTATGCTTGATTTTTGATACTGCTTTTTCCAGTTCTAAATTCTGCAGATTGCTGGTGCCAATGTAAATAAATGGGGAAGTACCTTATGTTATTTTGCTCTAAAATTGGCAGCGCAATTCATGTGCTATGTAATAAGAATGGGATCTGATTGCATTGGTTAGAGAGGCTGATGGGTGCCTAGCCTTCCCACTAAAAACAGACAGGACCCCTAAAGATAAATGTACAGCGTGGATCCCTGTGTATGGCAACTATCAAACTATATATAAAATAAAGATTAGCTTGTAAAGTGAAGAAAACAATGTGATCAAACTTTCCCTTACGTTCCACAATGGTAAATTTGGAGATTTAAAACCTTAAACAGCTAGCCATGTTTTTCTCTGTATTTCATTGAATTGCATATGCATGCAACATTTCTGCAGCAAAGTTAGATTTATCTAACAAAAATGAATGTTTTAGCTTGTCCAAATATCTGTTTATCTACCTACCTATCTGTCTATCTATCTATCCACTCCCATAGATATTTGGACAAGCTAAAACATTCATTTTTGTTAGATAAATCGGACTTTGCCATTGCTTTGCAAAGTTTCAGTGCCATTGCTAAGGCAACAGTACAGCTTTGAAAGTTTGGGTCATGGGCATGCTGGAAGGGGAAATGTCTGATGAGGATCTGTGTGCACATCTACCCAAAGTGGAAAAATTGAAACTGGGCAGACCTAATGGGCCATTTTGGTCATTATCTGCCATCATTTACTAAGATACCATAGTTTTGTGCTGATCTTAACCTTGCCTTAACACCAAAGTCTTTAGCACTGATAATAATACTGTATTATTGTTCAATACAGTTAGAAGGTACTGCATATTTGACTGCCTGTATCTTCTCCTCTAAAGGCAATTGGCTCACATGCACAAATTATTTTATCCTGATTAATATTATATGCCATATTACTGCAATGCAAAGTCAAAAGAAGGTAAGATAAATAACATATTTTAGTGCGTTTTTCAATGTGAGAATCTGAAGCTACACATGGTGCTTTAGGACTCCAAGTCCCCTTTAGCAGAACATACATTTTGTAGGATCATAGAATAAAATGAAGATAGTACTTGTTAAGATAAGGAAAAGAGACAGCATTTGAATAAGATGGGGATTGAGTTGCTGATAAGGTCACTCGGGGTATGATGTCCTATGCTTTGACCCCCACCGCATAGAGATAGAAAGGAATAAATCTTTAGTGAATGAGTCACTCATTAGAAAGAATTTGTACTAATTCAGCTTCTTCTCAGAGGCTCTGAGGTGACTGCTGGCATTCCTTTCACATATTATTTTACATGCAAACATCTTCTTTTTAATAAGCATCATGATAAAAACATAAACATCAAAAGGATTAGTGCTAACATAAAAATGGAAAAACCACTATTGCCTCTGCTTTTGGGTCTTTTGTACAAAGATTTCAGAGGGTTGCATGGATGTAGTTTAAATTAAACTTTGCTTTTTTTGTTTTTGCTTCGGTTCCCTCGGTTCTCACCTATATCCCATCCCTGCTTCACAGTGCTTGGACTGGGGAAGAGCTTGCAGTGAACATCCAAATATTATTTAAGATCCTGTAATCCTGTTATATGAGCACAGCAGAGACAATAGAAGAACTGGACTAGAGGCTGAAATGATACAAAATAATCACAACAAATGCTTAAAGCCTTCAGTTTTGTGAAATGATTTCCACCCAGTTCACTATTGTAAGGATGTCTTTTCACAGTTTAAGTGTTGTAGCATATACAAATTCAGGGGTAAGCAACTCTGGTCTGTGAGTGCTGCAAACAGATCTGGTTTCAGGATATCTGTAATAAACATGCATAAGGTATATGTGTATGCACCGCCTCCATTGTATAGAAATCTATCTCATGCACATTCATTGTGGATATCCTGAAAAACTGATGCAGCCCTCAAGGACCGGAGCTGCCTACAGTTGTACCCATTGCTACCCATGGCTACCATTCTGGTTTCCTCTCAGACACTGGCCCTTGAAGTGGATGGGTGCACAACTCAGGCCTCTGATTGAATTTTCAGGGTAGCTCAAGATATGCAAATTCACTTGGATCTTAGATGAAATATATGCAGATATGTCAGAGGAATATTCATTGTGGCCATCCTGACAATCGGACCTTGTTGTGGCCTTCAAGACCTGGAGGTGTAGTTCACTCGCCAGTGATGAAACAAGTGTTGCAATACATTGTGATCTGAAGCCAGAGGCACCTGAGAGGCAGAGCCCTAAGAACATTAATATACAGATTTCACTGTCTCCTGGCTTTGCTCCTTCTTGGAGGAACTAAGCCCTGCAGCCTTTAGATAAGAGAGGGTGGTGCATCTCTTTTTAGATCTAATTACAGTGCTGCTCTAAGGATGGTTGAAGCTTGTGTCACAAGGCCAGGGCTGTTCCTGACTCTGTCTAAAGTTAACATCTGCAGGCTTTCCCTCCAGAGCCCTTCAATCCTAGGCTGTCCGAAGTGTGATAATTAGATGCAGAAATTGTGCTTGAGTTTTCATTGACCGCTAGGATGAGTCTTTAAAATTGTTCACACTAGTGAACAAAAATCACTAGTGAAATTCCAGATCATATTTCATTTCAAATTTTGCTGGTTATTTCTGTCTAGGAACAATAACATTTTGTTTTTTTTGGGGGGGAGGGGATGTAGTATGTGTCAAAATAAATTGCTACCAGCTATATAATTATACTAATCCTATGGCAGATACAGTGTGTCCAACTGAGCCACTTGTGTATTCACCATGCCCATCTGCAACAAACCTGTTTTAAACCACGGGGAATTTGAAGCTTTGCAGTAAATGATTCTGAAAATGGGCAAGAAGACCTGATAGTTGATAGCAATAAAGAATGCGTATTCTCATCCTTCACAAGAAAGAGTAAATCAATTTATTCACAGGTTTTATATTTTGATGGCAACGGTGATAATTATAATCATTTTATCACTCGATCACTACAGGGAATTATTAAAAATGCATGGTTGTATTTCTGTTCTTCATTAGTTGAGGTCATTAGCGATCTGGTTTGCAACTTCTTAGAAAATTCATGCCTTTATGACTTGTTTGTGCCTTTCAGAGAATGTCTTGGCTTTTGAACAATTCCTGCAAAACCTCAGTAGATATACTGTGCCAGTTGAAAAAGAAAAATGGAGGAGCCAACAAGTTGTGTTCGCAATTTTGAGAATATTACTCATAAAGAATTGCACATCACAATTCCCTCTTTTCTGCCGTCCCTATTCAGCTGCTAATTTTAGCACATGGGCACACGCCGGGGCAAAGCTACCCCGCAGTTGGCCACTTTTGTGGCTGAGTTTGTAAATAATCTCCGTGGTCACTAATTTATTGTAATATATGATGCACATGAAGCTTAGTAAAGTGGCCCTGGGATTTTACTAATGCAGAATGTAGAGCAGGTAGGTAGGTGATGAAGGTGGGGGCCTGATGGACATGAATACATAGAGAGTGAAAAAAATCCCAGTTCCTGGAGACTGAGGCTAGGTAATTATATGGTTGAATAAGCTGTAGCAGTTGAACAGTGGCCCACTGAAATGGATCAATTTGCCACGAATGCACTGACATCACGCAGAAAGAGAGGCAGGAGTGGGACTGGGCATGGGCCTTTTCCTCTTACTTGTATTTCTGCAGTGACATTCACCTGTGGATTCAGGAAAACTTGGGCAACTTATCTCCAGTCACTGGTCCAGTGTTCAAATAGATTCCTTATATATATATATCTGTATCATAAACGAATTGCAGAGCTTAGTTTTTAGGATGCGGCTCACCCCTGTCAGCAGACATACACAATTCTTTTCCATTATTGTTATCATTAATTTTGGTTGTTATTAATCATTCCATGATTTCGTATGGCAGGTACATACTCTTCATCCTTCAGCCTGGCATAATCTTTAGAAAACTACTTTGATTTATATTATGAAAAGTCTTTCTCTTGTAGCTGTCTTTAGCTATTTATCTCAAGCTGTATCTAATGTAGGTATAAATCAGCATCTGACAACATTACTTGGACAGGTTCTGTAATTGTCTGTTTTATTGTTAAACAGGTTAACTCTAGTCTTGCTGGCATGCTGCAATAAGGTGTTCAGTAGTGTTTTAAGTAAAGAAGCTTGTTTTACAGCCCTTTTGAGTTTTAGTTGCTTTCTGTATTCGGAAACGAATTGCAGAACTAGACATTCCTTGCAAAACTGTTGGAGCCTATTTTCCAGGATGTGAATGTGCCTACACCTATAAATCAATTACCCCCCTTTCCAAAATATCTCTGTCCATATTCCCTTGGTCCCTAAAACATGTGCTGAAGATTTGGTACAGATAGGATACTAAACAGAAAGGAATTCATATTCTGTGGCATTTAGATGTGTAACTTGTGTGTCTAAATGCTGTCTTTTAAATATTTTCCTACTTCTTCAGCTAAAATTTAGCCAGATAACGTGGGGACATTCCAGGGGCGTTCCAGTGAGAAGGCAAGTTAGTCAAATAAATTATCCTAAATCCAGTATTCAGAGTTAGCCAAATAACTTATTTGGCTAACTCTGGTCGTGCCATAGAGTATCCTAAAGTTGGCAGAATAATCGGATCTGGCAAAATTTAAGATGGTCAGCGATATTCAGTGGTGTGACTGACTGCTGACTGTTCCACCAAAGTTATCTGGGCACATTTTGCAAGCCAGCCAGTGGCTGAATATCACCCCCAATTTTCAAAGGGCTTAGGTGCCTAACTTTAGAAGTCCAGCTCGTAAATTGGTCCTTTTGAAAAGATTTTTGGGATAAGTATCTAAATTTTGGTTCCTAAAAAGTGGGATTGGAGTTAGGGCAGAGAAAAAGTCTAGTGCTTAGCAATGACTTTACCTAACTTAGGGGGTAATTTACTAAGGGGCGGATTTTCAGACTCCGCGAATAGGCCTACTTTTGTTTGCGCTCCAGGCGCAAACAAAAGTACGCTGGATTTTAGCAGATACGCGCGGAGCCGCGCGTATCTGCTAAAAACCTGGATCGGCGCGCGCAAGGCTATCGATTTTGTATAGCCGGCGCGCGCCGAGCTGCGCAGCCTACCCCCGTTCCCTCCAAGACCGCTCCGAAATCGGAGCAGCCTTGGAGGGAATCCTCTAACGCCCTCCCCTCACCTTCCCCTCCCTTCCTCTACCTAACCCACCCGCCCGGCCCTGTCTACACCCCCCCTTACCTTTCTCCGGGGATTTACGCCTCCCGGAGGGAGGCGTAAATCCCCGCGCGTCAGCGGGCCTCCTGCGAGCTGGGCCGCGACCTGGGGGCGGGTACGGAGAGCGCGGCCACGCCCCCGGACCGCCCCGGGCCGTAGCCACGCCCCCGTAGCCACCCCCACAACGCTGCCGACACGCCACGACGACCGGGACCGCCCCCGACACGCCCCCCCTCGGAGAACCCCGGGACTTACGCGAGTCCCGGGGCTCTGCGCGCGCCGGTAGGCCTATGTAAAATAGGCGCACCGGCGCGCAGGGCTCTTAAAATCCGCCCCTAAGCATTTTGCCCATAGACAGAGAAACGGAGAAATCCTGTAATAAATAGGTCCCTTAGGATCCTAATTCTAGACAAATAAATTGCAGGCTTAAATTTATTACCCTAAGTTTTATGTTCTTAAATTTAGTTGAATTCTCAGCTGAAGATTTAGGAGGCAATTTTCAAAAGGATTTGCATGTGTAAAACTAGATTTTTTTTTTTTTTTTTGCATAAATGGACTTTTGAAAACTGCTACTTTTATGTGTGTAACTCCTTTGAAAATTCACTCCATAGTGCTGAATTGTGTAAGTGGGCTTTTGAAAATTGGTACAATATATGCTACTTTTCTGCTTACAACTCCTTTAAAAATTACCTTCTTAGGGCCTGATTTTCAAAAACATCTACTCGAGTAAGTGGACTTTTAAAAATTGCTACAATATATGCCATTGAATTGTCCATAGGATTTACTCAAGTGCACTTTACTCAAGTAAATGGCTTTGGAAAGCTGCTACAATAGTAGTTACATTTATACATGTAAATCCTTTGAAAATTACCTCCTAAGATTCCAAAGTTTGTCTGCAGTTAGGCATCTAACTTAATACTGATTCACTATCAGCCGGATTTTAAATCCCTCGCGCACATAAAATCTGGCCTTTACACGCATGGCCGGGCCTTTTTGAAAATAGGCTCGGTGTGCGCAAGGCCCGGCATGCATATAAAGGCCGGCACATGCATATGTGCCGGCCTTCCTGCAAGGGGCAGGCCAGGGGGTATGTTTGGGGTGCGGCATGGGGGTGGGCCAGGACAGCGGCAACGCATCCCTTCCTTCCCCAGTTCCCTCCCAGTCCGCTCCAATTAAGGAGCGGACTGGGAGGGAACTCCCCTACCCCCAACCCTAGTCTCCCTTCCCCTTCTTCTAATTCCTACCTTTTTTTTGGGGGGGGGGTTTCCACCACTTACTTAAGGGCCCGACCTGAAGTAAGTTGCGCACGCTGGCATGCGAGGCTCTGGGACAGCGATCAATGCCTGGCCCACCCCCATGCCGCTGGGGTGGGCCACCCCCAGCGGCATGGGGGTGGGCCACTGTCCTAGATGCCTGGCCCACCCCCATGCCGCTGGGGGTGGCCCACCCCCAGCGGCATGGGGGTGGCCCACCCCCAGCGGCATGGGGGTGGGCCAGGCATTGATCGCTGTCCCAGAGCCTCGCATGCCAGCGTGCGCAACTTACTTCAGGTCGGGCCCTTAAGTAAGTGGTGGAAACCCCCCCCCCCAAAAAAAGGTAGGAATTAGAAGAAGGGGAAGGGAGACTAGGGTTGGGGGTAGGGGAGTTCCCTCCCAGTCCGCTCCTTAATTGGAGCGGACTGGGAGGGAACTGGGGAAGGAAGGGATGCGTTGCCGCGCAAAATTTGTAGAACTGTACCCCCCCTTGCTTGCGCGCCCCAAAGAGTTTATAACATGCACACGCCGGCACACGTATGTTATAAAATTGACGCGCACCTTTCAAAGTCTACCCGTAAGGGTTTTTCTCATAGATACAAAATGGAAGAAAAGCCTTAATGAATCTGGCTCTTAGGTGCTTAAATTTAGATGCACAGCTGGATTTAATTATCAGCTAGGGGTGTGCATTCGTTTGCAACGTATTGGCAATCCGCAACTTATAGGGCCATATTCGTTGTATTCGTGGGGAAGCGAAACGTATCGCAATTCCCACGAATACAACAAATCTTCACCGAATTATTTGGCCATCTAAAGGAGCAAATTTAAACAAAACACCCACTCTCCTGACCCCCCCCCCAAGACTTGCCAAAACTCCCTGGTGGTCCAGCGGGGGTCCGGGAGCCATCTACTGCACTCACGCCGTCGGCTGCCGGTATTCAAAATGGCGCCGATAGCCTTTGCCCTTACTACGTCACAGGGGCTACCGGTGCCATTGGTCGGCCCCTGTCACATGGTAGGAGCAATGGATAGCTGACGCCATCTTGTGCTCCTACCATGTGACAGGGGCCGACCAATGGCACCGGTAGCCCCTGTGACGTAGTAAGGTCAAAGGCTATCGGTGCCATTTTGAATACCGGCAGCCGACGGCCTGAGTGCAGTAGATGGCTCCCGGACCCCCGCTGGACCACCAGGGAGTTTTGGCAAGTCTTGGGGGGGTGGGGTCAGGAGAGTGGGGGGTTGTAGTTAATTCAATTTTAGCCGGGAAACAAATAAGAATGGAATGCATGAACGGATCGGGCCCCCCCTTGCCAAATGCAACGTGTCTGCCCCCCACGAATACCGAATGTAACATATGCGGTCCCTCTGCACATCCCTATTATCAGCCTCAAAATGTATTAGGGGACATACATACAAACAGAAGGTGATCTCGTAAGCCTTCTTCCTTTTGGAAAGTGGGTAAAAAAAAAAAACCTCAAACATCATCAGCCTTGAGAAGTCCTTACATGTCAGCTGAGAACATATTCCTATATCCCCTGAGTAAACATGCTTGGAAAGGTACACTAATAGACTACATAGAATTTCCAAAGGCATTCTTTATCTCCAGCATCTACACATACTTCTCTGCATCCCCATCCTCTTTCCCTTCCCCTCTGTGATGGGTGGCATGGATGTGAGCCCTTGTTGCTGTGATGTAATTGATGCGGCCTTGTAGGCGAACCTGCGAGGCCTACACCAACAGCTGCTGAATGCATCCTAAAGCAGAACAGGCTGGAACTTCACCTATACCAGCCACCTGCCTTGCAGGTTGTGCCCTTGGGTTCTGGTGGCTGGCAGGACTTAGGTGGGTCTCTAGGTCAGTCAGGTAGGTAAGAGTCCGAGAGCACACTGGGATCACAGCAGGCAGCAGACTTGAGGAGTCGAAGGCAGGCCAAGGTCAGGGCAGGTTGCGGTTAGACATGGTCAGGTCCAGACAAGAGGTCAAGATCCAGAAGGCAGGTCAAGGATAGATGAATACACACAGAAGACACTGGATGGCAAGGCTGGACGTGGAAGGCTGGGCAAAGCTGGATGAGGAGATAACCAACAGGAGCCAGGAACACAGACAGGAAGCAAGAATGAGCAGGAAACTTAAGCACAGGAGCAACATGCATTGCAGATGCGGAGACCCATTGCTGAAACAAAATTCCAGTGTGTGGCTGGGCCTTATATATCTAGCCACGTGACATCATCAGCTGGCACTGGCAGTTGGGATTCCCACCGTGGGCTCTTTAAATGGCAGCATGGTGCGTGCCCCGTGCACATACCTAAGGGAGCCCACAGAGGAGGAGTAAGAGGACTTCATGCTGGTGGCGTTCTGCTGCGAACGAGGAGTGCAGTGGCCTCCAGGCCGAGCCGGAAGGTGGAGCGTCGCAGCGGTGAGTGATGACGGTGGTAGGCAGGCCCTGCGACTGGTGAATTAATACCCTTTTTCTACTTCTTTTTGGACTGCTAGGACTTAAGAACCGCCAGCAGCCCTAACCCATCTCTCCAGGCTTCCTACTGAAAGTATCATTTTCAACTCTTTTGGGGGGTCTACCTCCCACATCTCAAATTTTATCAAAATCTGTCCACTGGTTTCTGCACTGACTCTAGGTCACAGAATGATGGACATGACCTGTCAACAAGGCATTCTTGTCTGTTTTTCTGCAGTAGATAATTCCTAAAAATGCACATGCAGATGTGTTTAAGGTTAGGTCTTGCATTACTAATCATATATTTGATTGCAATGTTTTTTATGCTGGAAAAAAGTCTTACCATCTTCAAATGTACAAGGAAAGAAGTTAATATTTATCAGCAGCTATATATAGAATTGAATTCCAAATGTTAGCAATCTATTGGGTACACAGTGCTGGTTCTTGCATTCAGCTTGTTTTTGTTTTACTGCATAAATTGCAAAAGACTAATGCCTACCTTGGAAAACAAGTATGCTTCAGCAACAATTGTTTCAACAGGAGCTATAACCTGACTTCAGCTGCATATAGCATATTTATTTCTTATACTAAGAACTCAATATAAAGAGAGCCTCTTAAGTGAACAAAATGATGAAATACATGGAGGCTGTCAGGCGGCTGGATGGTTGTAAGTAATGTATAAGAACAGCCTGGCCTTTGAAGTAAGTAGTGGATTTGGAAGTCCCTAGAAGACAACTCTCTCTAACTCACAAATCTACTGCACATGATCTGGCAGGGCTTTGCTTGATTAGCATCCTTTCCTAATAGAGGCTCATGACTAAATAGCCTGGAAAGTGAATTATCTGCAAGCCCCAGAGACAATGGTTGGAGTTGAAGTCAGCAGCAGAGCAGTACGCTGGAGACAGTCACATATTTGTGGCTTTAATGCTGTTCCTTGCCTTTGCTTTTACAGAGAATTATCCAGTTTCACAGGTCCTTAGATGTATGAAAATCCAGTCTAGATCACTGTCTTGGAAACATTTGACAGCTGGCAAGGATGAATAGCTGTCAAGATTCAGAGCACAAGAAACATGTTTACTTCCTTACTTTTAATTATTCATGTGGCTTTGTTTGATTTTCCTCTCTTGCTAGGTGCATTCATTGTGCAAACTATCCCCTAGATTTATCAAAATGCTATAAATATAGCAGAAATAGCACCCGCGATAAAAAAAAAGGGAGGGGTGCATAGTTAGGCTAATTTCCCTGCTCTTGTATCACGTAGGTCATTTCTGCAAGGCACAGTACATTTCTCATCTGCGCTATTTTTCGCTTCATGCACTGATTAACATATCGCAGGCACGTTGAGAGAGAGCCTTTACATAGGCTGTAATATGTCACTCTCTGTACCACTGTAAGAGGGGGCGCTTTTAATTTGGAGGGGGTTTAGGAGGGTAGGCTAGTCCTGGGAAGGTGGTTTTACATACATAGTAGGCAGTACGAACAGGAAAGTACACATCATCTTCAGTGATGTGTTTTAATTTTCATGTGCAGATATATATGCATGAAAAAGTGTGGTCTAGGAGCATTCTGGAGCAGGGCCATAAGTTGCTATTTTAAAAGATGCTTACGTGTGCGTACATTTGACAACTTACTTGCCTGTGTTTACACCTCCTAATTATCTGGCATAAGTGATATTAAACATGTTTATTGTGTGCTATTGGCTGGGTGGGAAGTCTGGGTGAATGGTAGAGAGAGATCAGGCTAAGTAACAGGAGGGGCTCGATGACCTGGAGAAGGGCTGGGCAAGCTGAACTAATTGGTAAACTGGTTAATTTCATTTTCGTGCACATGTTTCAGAATTGGCCGACTTACGTGCGTAAATGCCAATGTACTTGAATAAGTCATACTTTACACACGTGAATATTTTATGTACAAAAGTAATCTTAAAATAGGTAGGAAAAGCACATGGGCTCAATGCATTGATATACATATATTGCATGTATTCCCGCTTAAGACTACATACACATATGTTGTGGATACATACTGTATATGCATATTTGATAAAACATGTGTATATCATATGCACGTGTTATAAAATACTTGTGTAAACCTGCTCATGGCCACATACGTGTGTAATATGCTACTGTGTGATATTTGTTTGAAAGTTATCCTCCCTGGTTCTCTAAGAAAGCCCTGGTCCCTGCAACGTACCTTTTGCCCTTGCACTAAATAACTCCCCTCTGATGATTATGCAGGCTCTCATACAGACATATTTGGACAATTGCAACGGTCCTTTCATATGGATTCTCCAGACAAATTAATCACAAAGTTTCCAGCAGTCTAAAACTGTGGGGCTGGGGTGATGAAGTAAACATGCATCATCAATACTGGAAGAACTCCACTGGCTATCGATCAGATACAGAAAACAGGTCAAGGTCTTAAAGTTCCTTTTCATGTTTATTGATAGGCAAGATCTGAACCTAACTTATAAATTGGATTGATTGGTACTCCCCTCTTTGATCAGCCCATGAGGCATCGTTATATTTACCTAATTCTTCAGATTTCTACTTGGCGAAGAAAGAGGAAATTAGTGTTCTGTTTTCTTGGTCAGGCCTTTAATGATGGAATATGATGCTCTAAAGAGCTTCTCTTGGAGATGGAGTATCTTTTCTTTCAGGAATAAATTGAAAGCCTGTGTTTTTTGTGTGTTTTTAATTAGAGCTTTTATCCCATATTATGTATAGGTCTGCATTTTTAAATGAGAATCTTTTTTTGGGAATAGGTTGTGCTGAGAAACCAAATTGTTTGTGTTTATTATTTTATATAATTTGTTGCATGTACTGTAAACAATCCAGTGTACATTTGGAATCTTCAGGATATAAGAAATAGGAATACCCGGACTGAGAGAACGAAAGAAGAAAGCCTTCATCTTTTCCATGGTGCCTGCTTTCCTCCAGAGCCTTTGACAATTGGTACAATCTGAATAATTTTTCCTGCATGAAAATACGAGTGACTAACAGTAACTAAAGGACCCATTTACTAAATGGCATTAACACACATTGAACACTTGTTTTAGCATTTAATGTGCATTAACGTATTTGTGTCAATAATAATGCAAATGTTTTTTCCATTAACATGGGTTTTTGTGTTAAAATATGAGATGATTAATATGCACAAATTATATTACTCGGCTCATTTAAATTCAAAGATCACATTATCACAAAAATCCATATTAATGCCGCCATTAAAGCAACTACGTTTTTAGACATTTTTAACGTGCATTATTGCAGTGCTTTAATGTGATATTCATGTTTACATTGGGATTAGTCTAGCGCAGAGCTTTCCAAACTTTTCATGTTGGTGACACACTTTTTAGACAAACATAATTTCGTGACACAGTAATTCAGTCTACCAGCAAACCAGAAGTTAAAGGTTAAACGAACAAAATGTATTTCAACAATTTATGTATGTTTCCTTAAATATATACATAAATAAAATGTTTCACAACACAACCTATCTCATAATAAATATTTGCAGGCTTCCACTTCCTCCATGCTGATCTCGTACATTGTGAGATCGGCATAGAGAAAGTGCTACTCTTGCACATTCCCAAAGATTACATGTGCCAATCACTAAAAAGTAATTTTTTTTTTTTACCTTTGCTGTCTGATCTTAGTTTTCTAATCGGTTGTTCACAGGCTTTTTTTTCCACCTTTCCTTTCTTGTTTTTTTGCCAATTCCTTTTACAGGGTCTTTTTTTCTATTTCTTTTCTCTCCATCTGTCTTCCCTCAAACACACAATCAGGTTCTCATTCTCACACATTCTCACACACCCAGGCTCTCACTCACATGCAATCTCACACATCCACAGCTCTCACTCTCACATGCCTCTCTCTCATACATACATACATACTGTCTCTCTCGTGCACATGCTGTCTCACTCTCACACACACAGGCTCTCTCACTCCTACATGCTCTCTTGCTCAAGCACAGGCTCTCACTGGCACATGCTGTCCCTCTGCACGGGTTGCCGAAGGATGGGCTCTTCAGAGGCCCTGATCTTCCCTGGCCGTGACATGGGATCTGCAGCGGCCCTGCTATCGGGTTTCCTCCTCTTCTCGGGCCGTCGCAACGTGGGATCCGCAACGGCCCTGCTATCGGGTTTCCTCCTCTTCTCGGGCCGTCACAACATGGGATCCGCAACGGCCCATTAATGCTGCTCTTCTTCTGTACGCAGCAGATGCTCCTCCTCCTTCCTGCCCACGCGGCTCCGGCAACGTTTTTCTTCCAGGGCTGCACAGGCAGGAAGGAGGAGGAGTGAACGTGACCCTTTTCTTCGGGCCGTGGTGATGTAAGCTCCACTACTGCCCGCCGATCTTCCTGCTATAGTTCCCTGCTTCCGCCGGCCCTGTGGACCGGGCGACACACCTCCACACTACAGGCGACACACTAATGTGTCCCGACACACACTTTGGAAAGCTCTGGTCTAGCGCTTAAAGCAGCAGGCTAAGAACCAGGGAAGCCAATGTACGACACTTGCTTCTAACCTAGATGCTCGTTCTGATCTTGGGCAAGTCACTTCATCCTCCATTGCCTCAGGCACAAACATTTGGAGTGAATTTTCAAAGGGATTTTGTGCTTAAAACAGCATATATGCATGCAAGTTGCATGTGTGAGCGTATGTGGTATTTTCTATATGCAGCTTCTGCTGCACAGTTTACAAAATATCAGCGTAAATCTCAACGTGTCCGTGTATGTACACACATGTGGTATCGCAGATAGTTTTGAAAGTTGGGCCCTCCTGATTGTAAATCCTCTTGGGCAGGGAAATGACCACAGTGTATGAATTCTAACTCAACTTGAGCTCAAATTTGGAAAAAAAAAGTGAGTAATTAACTCTAAGTTCCAAATCTGAATGCATTAAATGGGCACCTAAAAGTTGACTGTGTGAATTACTGAACATGATGGTATGGCATATAAGAACATAAGAACATGCCATACTGGGTCAGACCAAGGGTCCATCAAGCCCAGCATCCTGTTTCCAACAGTGGCCAATCCAGGCCATAAGAATCTGGCAAGTAACCAAAAACTAAGTTTATTTCATGTTACTGTTGCTAGTAATAGAGGTGGTTATTATCTAAGTCAACTTAATTAATAGCAGGTAATGGACTTCTCCTCCAAGAACTTATCCAGTCCTTTTTTAAACACAGCTACACTAACTGCACTAACCACATCCTCTGGCAACAAATTCCAGAGTTTAATTGTGCGATGAGTAAAAAGAACTTTCTCCAATTAGTTTTAAATGTGCCCCATGCTAACTTCATGGAGTGCCCCCTAGTCTTTCTACTATCCAAAAGAGTAAATAATTGATTCACATCTACCCGTTCTAGACCTCTCATGATTTTAAACACTTCTATCATATCCCCCCTCAGCCGTCTCTTCTCCAAGCTG
Organism: Rhinatrema bivittatum; assembly: GCF_901001135.1. Taxonomy (NCBI): domain Eukaryota; kingdom Metazoa; phylum Chordata; class Amphibia; order Gymnophiona; family Rhinatrematidae; genus Rhinatrema; species Rhinatrema bivittatum. Next base: position 540,900,152 of record NC_042617.1, on the reverse strand, counting down.
AAAAGTCCTAACCTCTTTAGCCTTTCCTCATAGGGGAGCTGTTCCATTCCCCGTATCATTTTGGTCGCCCTTCTCTGTACCTTCTTCATCGCAATTATATCTTTTTTGAGATGCGGCGACCAGAATTGTACACAGTATTCAAGGTGCGGTCTCACCATGGCGCAATGCAGAGGCATTATGACATTTTCCGTTTTATTCACCGTTCCTTTCCTAATAATTCCCAGCATTCTGAGTATATTATACGTAGTGCAGAGTACTGGTGTGATGCAGTGGGCTAGGAGCACGGAGGAAACCTGAGTCGATTTCCAACTTCTGCTGCCCTCTCTCAATGGGACTTTGGCAATTCACTTTCTTTCCCTGTGCCACATGTGCCCAATTAGATTGGAAGCTTCTTGGGAACAGAAAATCTATTTTATCTGCTGTTCAATCTGCTGTAAGTTACCAGGTACTGTAAGTGCTGACATACATAACTAGAGCTAAAATTTCATTACCAGATATAACTGCAGGCTTACATGTGTACTTTAGGCATATAAACCTCTCGATTTTCAAAGACAAGCCGAACAAAAAATCTCAAAGTGTGCCAAAGATACGCGTATAACTTTGCCTGTTTGAATCCTTGGCTCAGTGGTACATGCATGATGAATTTGGAAAATGCTGAACATTTCAATTCTGCATGAAAGTCTTAAGCACATTCCAGAAATGCCACTTTTTCTGTACATTCAGAGTTACATATGCAATGATATTATATGCACACTATAAAACCTGCCAAAAATCCACTTGTGCATACAGACAATGTGCATGTGTAATGCCTCATTTTATATGTCTTAGGTCCCAAGTGAGCTTTAGAGAGTTTACCCCATAATGTTATGTATCCTTTGGAGAATTTTTTTTCCTTTTTTAAAGTTTGGTTATTACCACAAGGGGGCCATCCTTTTCCTTTCAAAGAAAATGAAAGGTGTGTTCTAAGTAAGAATTTTATATCAAACATGCAAAAAAAAAAAAAATAAAGATGAGATATTTTCAACTTTATTTTAGTGACTTTCTTCTTCCCTTGACGGGTCTCTATGCAATCTGCTAGCAGGAGTGTGATGTCCAAGGTAGAATGGAGAGTGCATTAAGGGGCTTCCTTCTACATGAGTGAATAGGGTCAGCCCATAATGTGCCAGTGCCAACTTTATTTATAAAATATATATAAGTTGTTTCCTTTCACACATGCTTGCTGTTGGGTTGTAAACAAGCCTAGTGACAGAAATTTTGGAGATGCAAAATAATACTTTTCTTTTCTTCCATTTTTTTCCCAACAGTGCAAAGGGCCTTTGAGAGTCACCTATGCTTTTTCTTTAAAAGGAAGGAAAGAGGGCTACTTGTGGCAGGCAGCATCTCTGTATTGAAAGTAGGAGTACGTTTTCAGTTCCTTCATACATTTCTTCCAGAGAGCTGTGGCTTCTAACTAAATCATGACTCTCACCAGTTTACATCTCTGATGGGCAGAGAAAAATCCCAGTTTGCTTTATAGTTAGAATTAGGACACTTGCTTTGATTTCCAAAATGATTTTTCATTCATACAATTGGGTATATATTGTGATGGCTCACCGTCCGTGAGGCCTCGGGAGCCACCCTTCCGTCTTCCGTCCTGAGCCGCCACCAGCGGCCAAGGTCCCTGGAGTTCGACAGGCTCACGTAACTCCCTGGGTCCGTGCCTCCGCTGGCCCTGGTTTTGCTGGGCCCCTAAGTTCCCTTCAAGCAGGGTTGGGGGTAAGCAGCCCCCCCCCAATCCCCAAAGACAACAGAGAGAGAGAGTGCTAGTTCCTTCCAAGCAGTTTATAAAGTAACAACTGGATACATTACATGAGGGTTGTCCCCTCCCCCTCCAGCCCTCCGGTCCTCTTACAAGCAGTGTTATTACAGAGTAACCATTTTTACCTCCTCTGCTCAGCTTTAATACAAGACCCAGCACAACAGGCCCCTTTAGAGCCGTCTTCCCGGGCTTCCCCTTTAGGCTAAGGAGTATACTTCACCCCCACATAGATTACTCAGTATCCATATACGAACTGGAGGACTCCTCTCCCCCTGAACCTACCTCCATCTCTTCCTCCTCTGACTCCGAAGAGCTGGGTTTTTGTGGCCAGCTCCACCAAGGGGGCACGCCCTCTTCCTCCACCTCCATGGACTCATCGGTGTCTGCCTCATTAACCTCTATGCCTGCCACCTGTTCACCTTCAGGCTTTCCTCCCCTGTCTGGTGGTGTTTCAGGGAAGCTGGGATTCGTAGTTCTTCTCTTCTTCCCATGCGCCCCCTGCTGTCTGGCTCTGGTATTCTTGTTGCTCTTATGGTAGCTTGTCAGCTCCTGCCTGCGGCCGGGCTGCGCTACATCACAATATCCATATATGTATATATCTATATATATATCTATATCTAGCTATCTATATATATATAAACTAGCCGTTAAGCCCATAACAACGGGCTACATTACATTTTTTTTTTCGGTCCATTTCCTTCCCCCTCATTCTCCCTCCCCCTCCCACTCCCCCTCATTCTCCCTCCCCCTCCCCCTCATTCTCCCTTCCACCTCATTCTCCCTCCCACCTCCCTCTCCCCCTCATTCTCCCTCCCACCTCCTCCTCATTCTCCCTCCCCCTCCTCTCCCTTCCACCTCCCCTCATTCTCCCTTCCACCTCCACCTCCCTCTCATTCTCCCTTCCACCTGCCCCCCTCATTCTCCCTTCCACCTCTCCCTTCCACTTCCCCCTCCCCCCATTCTCCCTCCCACCTCTATTCTCCCTCCCACTCCTTCTCACCTCACTCTCTCCTCCCTCCCCCTCCCCTCAGTCACTCCCCTCTCTCAATCCCCTCCTCTCCCAGCTCATTCACAATCCCTTCGGATGGCACGCGCGATCTGCCACCGCCGCTACTGGTACTCGCCGCCGCTGCTACGGGTCCCTGCCGCCGCCGCTACGGGTCCTCCCAGCGCCATTTTTGTCAACAGACAAACTCTGGCCGACGTGCCCGCGCATGCGCGGTAGAGCTGCTCTCCACTGCGCATTTGCGGGCCGTCGGTCAGAGCCCATTTATAAGGTAGATCTATATATAATTTGTCTATTCAGAAATATGAGACTGCAGTACCAGCAATGGCCACAAAGTGTCAGTATATTCTATTACAGTAACAGGCAGATTTTGAACACGCATGTACAGTTGGGTGCGCACACAGAGTCAAGCTGCAACTGTGAGCAACATCAGGCACCAGAGTTTGCTGTGTCAGAGGCGAGGCAGTTTCACCAGTAATGTGTAGTGGGAAGAGTGCATGATACTGATATGGACCAGACTACTGGACAGGCAGGCTGCACAGGTGGCAGCAGCACCAGCAGAGATAGGCCACAGCAGGATGGCCAGTAATGGGAATTGGTGGGGCTTGGCTACATGATAGCAAAGGGTGTGTGTGTGTGGGGGGGGGGGGGTGGAATTGGAATCATTGTAGTAGTGGCGAAAGTCACATCCTCAGCCACATTATGCATTGAAGGTAGTGTAGGGCTGTTGCCTGTGTTCCACTGGGATGACAGTAGGCACCCTTGGAGCTACACAGGCTGTGGGTGCCAGGCAGTAGGAGGAGGGATGGGAGGTGATGAGAGAGGGGGGTCAGTGATGTTTGGTGGTGTGTGAGAGAGGGGATTGGTTGGTGGGATGTTAGGGATCATCTGGAGAGAGCGAGGGGGGATCAAGCAAAATGTCAGAGGGGATTGGCTAGGGTGAAGTTAAAGAGGATCAGCTCAGGGGAGGGTGAGTCTGTGCGTGTGTAAATGCATGTGTGTGGTGAAAGAGATAGATTATTGGCTTCAGGGATGGGTGTGCATTTTAGAAGGTACCAGGGATGGAGATTGGATAGGAGAGAAAATGGATTTGGGCGTGTGGGTGAGTGGGAGTAGGACAGGTCCCAAGGGAGAAGCACCTTCACCCCCCCTTCTTCTGATCCTCTCTCCCATCCCAGTCATCCTATGTAGTTTTTATTCGACAATAATCCTGTTTTTCAAGAAACATTGTGGCAATAAAGACATTTTCACTGCAAATGTTTTGTGGGCCTCTGCTAGAAATACTTAGTAATGCAATCCAATAAAGCCAGTGACCAGGTAGCCCATGCTGAGACATTGCTGAATACTATTTATTTATTTATTTATTTTGTTACGAGCGCGCGCGGGCGCGGTCGTCTCGGGCGGGTGGTGAGCCCTTGGGCCACGGCAGGACCCCAGGAGGAGCCCAAGGCCACACCGTGGGAGGTGAGCTGAGCAGGCATGGTGAGCCAGGCAGGCAGGAACAGAAGCAGGGAGTCCGGCCCTCAACCGGACCTGCATGCCCATGGTAGCCAACACGGGGAAGTTGACTAGTGAACGGTCCTCCGACTGTTCCCGGCCCTTTCGGACCCGCCGCAGGGAACGGCAATGGGCAGCAGGCCGGACAGAGGCGAGGGCAGACAGAGTCCTTAGCAGAAGACATCAGACGGGGCAGAAGCAAGACGGAGACATCAGGTCAAGGGCTGAAGCGAGACACAGGAAAGGCCCAGGCGAGCAGGAACTCCGATGCTGGGATACTCACATCCGAAGCCCCCTCGGCTGGCAGAAGCTCAAGAGCCCGTGGGACGAATCCCTCCTGTTGGCCACTCCAGGGCCCAACAGGACAGAAGGCTCAGGAACCAGGTCAAGGCAGAGACAGGTAGACATCCGGACAAGGGCTGAAGCAGACACTGAAGACAAGGCTGGACGGGAACATTGCACTGTCCATCAGGGCGCCCTACTCAGCCCACCCGTGGGACTGAGTCACGGACCACCCTGTCCCAGACGCGCCCCACACAGCCTAGGGAGGCTGGTCGCGGACCACGCTGAGAAGGAGGGCGCGGGGAAGACCCAGGCGAACAGGAACTCCGATGCTGGGATACTCACATCCGAAGTCCATACGGCTGGCAGGCACAGGAACAAACAACTAGGCACACGTCAAGGCAGACATCAGGAAACATGTCTAGGCAGACATCAGGAAACACAGAGGACCTGGACCGGCAAGGTTACAGACAACTGTAATGCACAATCTGCAGGCCGAAGACAAGCAGGAGTCGGAGTCACGGACCGGAGTCAAGGCAGGCTGAAGACAAGCAGGAGTCGGAGTCACGGACCGGAGTCAAGGCAGGCTGAAGACAAGCAGGAGTCGGAGTCACGGACCGGAGTCAAGGCAGGCTGAAGACAAGCAGGAGTCGGAGTCACGGACCGGAGTCAAGGCAGGCTGACGACAAGCAGGAGTCGGAGTCACGGACCGGAGTCAAGGCAGGCTTGACGACAAGCAGGAGTCGGAGTCACGGACCGGAGTCAAGGCAGGCTGACAACAAGCAGGAGTCGGAGTCACGGACCGGAGTCAAGGCAGGCTGAAGACAAGCAGGAGTCGGAGTCACGGACCGGAGTCAAGGCAGGCTGAAGACAAGCAGGAGTCGGAGCCACGGAGGACCTGGATCGGCAGGGTTACAGACTACTGTAGAGCCCGATCCGAAGGCAAAGACACAGTGAACAGAGAGTCCTTAAATACTGGAGGTAGAAGGCAACTCCCTGGGAGGAGCTTGCCAGGACCGCCCACCGCTGGTCCTATAACTAGGGTAGAGAGCTGCGGGCCAGCCCCTAGGGAAGGGCGTCGCCCAACAGGAAGTCCAAACACTGAGGCATGCAAGCCACAGGCACGGCTAGGCCTCTCAGGCCCTGGAGCAAGTCCTGGATGATGCGCAGGCGAGGCCCAGGCTTCAGAGCGGCCTCTGGAGGAAGGTAAGAGACCTCCTGCAGCGCAGCAGCAGGGGGGATCGCAACAGTACCCCCCCCTCAAAGAATCCCCCCCCTCACAGAGGGACCAAAAACAAAAGCCAAGCAAGAAAAGCAAACAACCACACACCACAAGCAAGCAAGCAACCACCAACAACCACAACACACCACAAGCAGGCAAGCAACCACCAACAACCACAACACACCACAAGCAGGCAAGCAACCAACACGACGAGAGACCAACCAAACCCAAGGAAACACGGGGCCACGCGAACACGGGACCGAGGGAACAAGAGACGACGTGAACACGGGACCGAGGGAACAAGAGACCGAACGAACGGAGACCGCGCGAGCAGCGACCGAACGAACGGAGACCGCGCGAGCAGCGACCGAACGAACGGAGGCCGCGCGAGCAGCGACCGAGCGAACGGAGACCGCGCGAGCAGCGACCGAGCGAACGGAGACCGCGCGAGCAGCGACCGAGCGAACGGAGACCGCGCGAGCAGCGACCGAGCGAACGGAGACCGCGCGAGCAGCGACCGAGCGAACGGAGACCGCGCGAGCAGCGACCGAGCGAACGGAGACCGCGCGACCGACACACACAAAAACAAAAGAGGGAGCAAGGGAACGGAGAGCGAGGGAGCGGAGAGCAAGGGAGCGGAGAGCGAGAGAGCAGCGAGCAAGGGAGCGGAGAGCGAGAGAGCAGCGAGCAAGGGAGCGGAGAGCGAGAGAGCAGCGAGCAAGGGAGCGGAGAGCGAGAGAGCAGCGAGCAAGGGAGCGGAGAGCGAGAGAGCGAAGGAGCAGCGAGCAAGGGAGCGGAGAGCGAAGGAGCAGAGAGCAAGGGAGCGGAGAGCGAAGGAGCAGAGAGCAAGGGAGCGGAGAGCGAAGGAGCAGAGAGCAAGGGAGCGGAGAGCGAAGGAGCCCAGGAGCGAAAGAGCAGAGAGGGAAAGAGCGGAAAGCGAGAGAGCGAAGGGAGAAAGAGCGAAGGGCGAGAGACAGGAAGCAGGGGAAACAACGCGGGAACGAGGAGGACGGGAACCCACAAGCAGGAAGCAACAAGCGGGGAAAACAGCACAAACGAGCAACACAGGGAAAACAGACAACAAGCAGGAAAACCGCACAAACGAGCAACACAAGACCAACAGCACAAACGAGCAACACAGGGAAAACAGACAACAAGCGGGAAAACAGCACAAACGAGCAACACAGGGCCAACAGCACAGACGAGCAACACAGGGCCAACAGCACAGACGAGCAACACAGGGCCAACAGCACAGACGAGCACCCACGCAGCACACAGCACAGACGAGCACCCACGCAGCACACAGCACAAACAAGCACCCACGCATCACACAGCACAAACGAGCACACCACGGCAGAAGCAAGCAGAAACAGGCAAAAGCAAGCAGAAGCAAGAGCAAGAACAAGAGGGGGGGAGGGCGGGCAGAAACTACAGCAACATCAGGAGGAGCGCAGGCGCCTCCTGCAGGTCGTGGAACTCCATCCTGGGAACAAGGAAACGATGGTTTGGGCGCAGGCGCCTCCTGCAGGTCGTGGGAACCCAAACAGCTGGCGCCTCCAGCAGGTCGTAAGCAAGAGCAGAAGCTGGCGCCTCCAGCAGGTCGTAAGCAAGAGCAGAAGCTGGCGCCTCCAGCAGGTCGTAAGCAAGAGCAGAAGCTGGCGCCTCCAGCAGGTCGTAAGCAAGAGCAGAAGCTGGCGCCTCCAGCAGGTCGTAAGCAAGAGCAGAAGCTGGCGCCTCCAGCAGGTCGAGAAACAAAAGCAGACAGAAGAAAAAATCCTGGAATCAGACAAGTCCATCACGAGCACAGCTCACCGAGCTCATGGCCTTCGGATTCTGTTACGAGCGCGCGCGGGCGCGGTCGTCTCGGGCGGGTGGTGAGCCCTTGGGCCACGGCAGGACCCCAGGAGGAGCCCAAGGCCACACCGTGGGAGGTGAGCTGAGCAGGCATGGTGAGCCAGGCAGGCAGGAACAGAAGCAGGGAGTCCGGCCCTCAACCGGACCTGCATGCCCATGGTAGCCAACACGGGGAAGTTGACTAGTGAACGGTCCTCCGACTGTTCCCGGCCCTTTCGGACCCGCCGCAGGGAACGGCAATGGGCAGCAGGCCGGACAGAGGCGAGGGCAGACAGAGTCCTTAGCAGAAGACATCAGACGGGGCAGAAGCAAGACGGAGACATCAGGTCAAGGGCTGAAGCGAGACACAGGAAAGGCCCAGGCGAGCAGGAACTCCGATGCTGGGATACTCACATCCGAAGCCCCCTCGGCTGGCAGAAGCTCAAGAGCCCGTGGGACGAATCCCTCCTGTTGGCCACTCCAGGGCCCAACAGGACAGAAGGCTCAGGAACCAGGTCAAGGCAGAGACAGGTAGACATCCGGACAAGGGCTGAAGCAGACACTGAAGACAAGGCTGGACGGGAACATTGCACTGTCCATCAGGGCGCCCTACTCAGCCCACCCGTGGGACTGAGTCACGGACCACCCTGTCCCAGACGCGCCCCACACAGCCTAGGGAGGCTGGTCGCGGACCACGCTGAGAAGGAGGGCGCGGGGAAGACCCAGGCGAACAGGAACTCCGATGCTGGGATACTCACATCCGAAGTCCATACGGCTGGCAGGCACAGGAACAAACAACTAGGCACACGTCAAGGCAGACATCAGGAAACATGTCTAGGCAGACATCAGGAAACACAGAGGACCTGGACCGGCAAGGTTACAGACAACTGTAATGCACAATCTGCAGGCCGAAGACAAGCAGGAGTCGGAGTCACGGACCGGAGTCAAGGCAGGCTGAAGACAAGCAGGAGTCGGAGTCACGGACCGGAGTCAAGGCAGGCTGAAGACAAGCAGGAGTCGGAGTCACAGACCGGAGTCAAGGCAGGCTGAAGACAAGCAGGAGTCGGAGTCACGGACCGGAGTCAAGGCAGGCTGACGACAAGCAGGAGTCGGAGTCACGGACCGGAGTCAAGGCAGGCTTGACGACAAGCAGGAGTCGGAGTCACGGACCGGAGTCAAGGCAGGCTGACAACAAGCAGGAGTCGGAGTCACGGACCGGAGTCAAGGCAGGCTGAAGACAAGCAGGAGTCGGAGTCACGGACCGGAGTCAAGGCAGGCTGAAGACAAGCAGGAGTCGGAGCCACGGAGGACCTGGATCGGCAGGGTTACAGACTACTGTAGAGCCCGATCCGAAGGCAAAGACACAGTGAACAGAGAGTCCTTAAATACTGGAGGTAGAAGGCAACTCCCTGGGAGGAGCTTGCCAGGACCGCCCACCGCTGGTCCTATAACTAGGGTAGAGAGCTGCGGGCCAGCCCCTAGGGAAGGGCGTCGCCCAACAGGAAGTCCAAACACTGAGGCATGCAAGCCACAGGCACGGCTAGGCCTCTCAGGCCCTGGAGCAAGTCCTGGATGATGCGCAGGCGAGGCCCAGGCTTCAGAGCGGCCTCTGGAGGAAGGTAAGAGACCTCCTGCAGCGCAGCAGCAGGGGGGATCGCAACATTATTTAGCATTTTTATATACCGACGTTCTCGATACAAATATCAAATCAGGTCGGTTTACATAAAACAAAACAATCGCGGTGAGGCGTTACAATAAACGGAGTTTCAGAACATGAGAATAAATATTAAATAAACAACAGTGACTCATCAAATGACGAGAATCTATATAGTAAATAACATGTAATAAAATAGATAATGGTGTAAATAACTAACTTGAAATAAAATAACTAGAAATAAAAAAGATATGGACACGATTTGGCAAGTTAAATTTTGGCATATCCCAAGCTCTTCTGTTCCCTAAAAAGCTCTGTTAATTAAGGAAAGATTCCAATGAAGTGGAGATGGGTGTCAAATATGTTTTTTTTAATGGACAGAAAAGATTGCATAAAGGATTTGTATTTGATTCATTTCATTTTGATTAATGTGTGTTAATTTTTCTGTGCACACTAAATCAAATTAGTGCACACTAAAACAATTAGTGCACATTATGTACAAATAGTGTGCACTAAATGAAATTTATCTCATACTAAAAAAAATTGAGCACATTAAAATGAAATAAAAAAAACAAAGACAAAATTAAAACTGAAACGAAAAACAACATTTTTTGGCAGTACACCCCTAGATTACATTAGCATTCTGGTATTATGGGGTAGCAGATAGGGGTGTGTAGGGCAGAAAACTTCATTTTTGTTCTTCGATTCATTTTCAGGAGATTTTCCCCATTAATTTTGGTTCGTGGATTGTTTGATTCATGTGAAAAAAATGAATAGAGCAATACAAAGAAAAAAACCCACCTCCTAAAATAGCAAACCCGCCCCCCCCCCCCCCCCCCCAAAACTAGGCCTCCTTCCTGGAAAAATGCCAGGGCCTGGATTCCCCCAGCCCCCACTTACCCAGTCTGGTGGGGATCCACCGACAAAGCCTAGGCTGAAGCCTCGGAATTAGATAGGCGGAGCCCATGGTAGGTCACTGTGGCCTTGGTCTAAGCTGGAGCCAGAGCACAGGCCTGATGCTGCAACTTGTAGGCCACGTCCCAGCACCAGGGCCTTGGCCTGGACCCAGACCCAATGCTGCGACCTGAACAGAAGACTGGGTCCTGGCACCTGGGCCTGGGCCTAGGCTGGAGCTCGAGTCTAGGCCCCCCCACCGCAACCTGACCAAGAGGCTGGGTCCCATAGCCTGAGCCCAGGCCCAATGCTGCGACCAAACCTGCAGGCTGGGTCCCAGCACTGGGGCCTCAGCCTAAGCTGGAGCCTGAGCCTAGGCTCTACACCATGACCCAAACCAGAGGCCGGGTCCCGGTGCCAGGGCCTTGGCTTTGGCCTAGGCTGGAGCTTGAGCCCAGGCCCAATGCCACAACCTGATCTGGAAGCCGGGTCCCAGCGCCTAGGCCTAGACCCAGACCCAGGCCTAATGCCATAACTGGACCTGGAGACCGGGTCCCAACACCTGGGCCAGAGCCCGAGGTCAGGCTCAATGCTGTGACCTGACCAGAAGGCTGGGATCTGGCACTAGGGTCTCAGCCTAGCCTGGAGCCTGAGTCTAGGCCTGAAGCCACGACCTGACCCAGAGGCCAGGTCCCGGAGCTTAGGCCTGATGCTGCAACCCGACCCAGAGGCCAGGTTCTGGACCCTGAATGAAACAAATTAAATTAATTAGCCTTATTTGTTGCATTTTGCACTTTCGTTTTAATCAAATGCACATCCCTAGTAGGAGACTGTCATTTAGATTTCTGAGCAATGTTTCCTGCCATGGTTATCAGAGTTTTGCTGACATTTCCTGCAGGAGATTTCCCTGGTGAGTATTTTTGTTGAGATGAAGCAAAGGGTGCTCTTGATGGCTAGACTGAATGGCGGGAGGGTCAAATGAACTGATTACTTTGTTGACCCCATTTTCCTGATTTTGTAGCTTTCTAAAGTTAAAGGCTCTAACCCTGGCTCTGAAGATTGTTTGTTTGCCTTGGAGTACATTACCTAAGGCAGTGACAGTGGCTATTGGAGGTGAACACCTGAAAAAGCTTTTCTTCATTCTATCTGGGCTATTAGCTAACACAGTGATGGCGAACTCCTTGAGGGCCACAAACAGTAATCCTGCAGGAATTCTGCGCAAAAATAAGTAAAATTCTGCGCACAAAAACTTAAAATTCTGCAAAATTCTGCAAACTTTATATTGGTCAAAATAGCCCAATTTACATGACAGTCTTTAAGTAATTACATTTTAAAGTAATACAGGAAGAAGTTATTACTTAGAGATGTAGAATTTTAAATATTTGGAGCAGAATTTCCCTAGAAATTCACTGTAAGAGTGTCCCTTCCACTCACTCTCCCTACTCCCCTGGCCACTTTGCCCTCTCAGGCCCCAACTCCTCCATCTGCAAGTATCTCTATCCTCCACCACTAGGCTCAACCCCTTCCACTCTATCCCCAGTTCCAGAGTTTGATCCCGTTCTCAGTATTTCCCCTCATACAAGCTCCCTCTGTCCCTCCCTCTCTCACACACATGCTCCTTCTCTCTAGTACACATACACACACCCTCATACAGGCTCCCTCACTCTCTTGCACACACACATCCCCTCATTCAGGGTCCCTCTCTTTTGCATACACACCCACACAAGCTCCCTTTCTCTCACACATACATCCTCACACAGGCTACTATGTCTCTCTCTCATGCACCCCTTCACACAGGCTCTGTTTCACACGTACACAATCCCTTCACACAGGCTAGCACCCTCGCATACACACGATCCCTTTTTCATACACATGTGCTCCCAATCTCTCACACACATACACACTCCTTCACAATCTCCTCATATAGGCTCCCTCTCTCTGGCACCCACACTCAAGCACCCCCCACACACACACTCTTCCTCCCCCCTGCTCTTGCTCTCTCTCTCACACACTTCCTCCCTCCTCCTCCTTTCTCTCATCCTCCCTCTCCCTCTTTCACATCCCCTCCCCCTCCTCTCTCTCATCCTTCCTTTTCCTCTCTCCTCCCCTCCCTCCCCCTCCCTTCCCTCACACCCCTCCCCCTCCCTTCTCACATTCACACACACACACACCTCTCTACACACATTCACTCTCAGCGGGGCCTTCATCTTCGGCGCAAGTGGAGCGGGTCCCAAGGCACGTGGGGGCCTTCATCTTTGCTGAGAATGGTGTGCCGGGGGCCGCCTTCTTCGCCGCGAACGGTGTGCTCCTTTTCCAGCATGCTGGGGTCTCCTCGGATGTTTTCTGCACAGAATTTGGCAGTTCTGCACAGGGGGGGAATTCTGTGCAAATTCTTCGCTCCGCAGTAGTGCAGAATTCCCCCAGGACTAAAACAGCCAGGGTTTCAGGATATTTACAATGAATATGCATGAGAAAGATTTGCAGGCACTGCCTCCATTGTGTGCGGATCTATCTCATGCATGTTCGTTGTGGATTTCCTGAAAACCTGACCTGGTTGTGGCACTCGAGGACTGGAATTTGCCATCACTAGCCTAACAGAAAGGGAGTTGGTGGAGAGATGGAGGAATGACGAACCGACTCCTGGACACAGGCCACACATGTAAGCATATAATAAGGGAAAGGGAAGAAGCTGCTCCTGTTGGCAGCCAGAAAGCAGTTTTTTCAGGGCATCGTTACAAATGTGGTGAAAATAAAAAAAAATCATAAGACTACAATTACAATTCTTCCTACTAGAGCAAGTTGGTAGAAAGGAAAATGCTGATCGTTTCAGGAAGGATCCTGGTTGGCTTTATGAGGGTAATTTTGTGTATTCTGCATTTTGCATCTAATCTTCTAATAAAAACTACTGAGGCAAACTTAGGTTGTGTCAAGCGTGTGCACTGAAAGCACCAATGTACTTTGCATGTCTCATCTGTGTGGATGGCCAAGGTTGGTCTCAGGGTCTTAAAGTAGCATGCATACTTTTGAAAATCCCATGTATGCCCATTGCTTTACTCCCCTCTCCTAAGTGTGCTCAAAGAAATGACCCGTTTTGATTGTGACTAAAAGACTGTATGCCACTGAAGTCTTTGCAAGTTCTGAGAAGGGGATTTTTCAAACAGGCCAGTTTATGGCTTTAAAAATTGCCATCTTATTAGCTACCTCTTTAAGACTTCGCTAACATGTAAATAGCTGCCAATCATCATTTTAACCTGAAAAACGTATTGCCACATATTTAGAATGTTATCCTTGGTTATAGTTAGATAATTTCAATGTTGTTCATTGCCCATACAGCTATTTTTGTCAGATATCTAAGTAAGATCATAGCAATGGGTCCTGGATTGTTTTCTCTCTCAGTTACAGAGAATCTTTTGTGAAAAGAAAAACAAACAAACATATTTTGCCTTATAATTAGCATGTGAAGAAAATTCATGAAACAGATATTCATTTGTATTCTAATAAGTCATATAATCAAGGTGATTTAGATGAAAGCTCAGAACCAAGTGCCAGGAATGTTTTTCATCTGTAACTTTCAAAATTAAAACAACCTTCAAAGGCTGAAATGCTTGCCAGCTCCTAAGCATGCACTGTAGAAACAGTATACCTGATCAAATTCAATGAAAGATGCTGAAAAGCAAAAATTAACAGAGTAAAATGTAGTTCAAAGATCCCAAGTAATTGTTGATCATAATTTGGGTGTCACATAATGTTCTCAAATTGCTCCTGTTACCTGCACCATCTTATTACTTTTTTTATACTGATATTTGATGGAAATATCACATCAGTTTACATTGAGGTACTGTAGGTATTTTTTTTATCCCCGGAGGGCTTATAATGTAAGTTTTTGTACCTGAGACAATGCGGTTACACAAGATTACTAGGTGCGATAGCAGAACTCAAACCCTGGTTTCCTGGTTCATAGTCCACTGCTCTAACCACTAGGCTATTCCTCCTCCCTTCCATCTGCAAAGGAATTAACACCAGTTCATGATGGGTACATGTATTTCCTGCTATGGCTTCTTTCTCTTAAGATCTGTTTCCTTTTTCATTCCCTCCGTTAAGACCTTGCTCAATATAATGTTTTAATGCCTATCTATGATCAAGCAGGCAGTAGATGCAGTCACTACAAAAAGAGGCCAATAATTTCACAAAATCAACAAGGAAAGAAAAGCGGCTTTTGACATGAGTATTATAGACCTGATGGTCCTGAGAGTTGGCGTGGCTGTTTGTTTGTACATTTTTAGACACACACAGTCCTTACCCTTGAAAGCAGGGATGCAATAGTTGCCCTTCTGCTTATTTTAGCTAAATGTGTTACCGCACCCTAAAGCAATTTAGTGCATGTTAAATTGTGTTAGGGCACACTAAATGGGTTTTAGCAAGCACAGAAACCATTTAGTAGATGCTAAAATTAAATGACACAAAACATGAATAAAACAAAACCAAAAATGACACACATGGAAAATATTTTGGCCTTGAAATAGACCAGTCGAAACAAAAACTTATGTTGTGTTAGATCCTTCTATTTTCCTGCCAACTTATCTTAGATGTCACAATTCATGGTCTCAGATTGTCCCCTTGTATCATCATCTTTAAACTTGGGGAAAGTACTTCTATCTTGTTCTACTTGGATTTGAGCTGTGCACCAGCTTATACATAGGCACATGTGTTATGAAAAAGCTCTGTTTGTAATAGCGATATCCATTTTATATTTAAAAAATTACAAATGTGAGAATATGAGCTGAAACCTAATATATTCCCATGATTCAGAACTGTGTAATGTAGTGTTAACACTGTGACAGTGTTTTATGAGTGTCCCTTTACTACTTACAATTGTTCATATATTTTCCATAACATTCTTCTTTCTTCAGAAGGAAATCTAACACACACACACACACACACACACACACACATATATATAGATAGATAGATAGTTAGATATGTAGATAGAGATAGAGAGATTTTAAGAAAGAGGCATTGGGATTGTGTTGATTCTGATTTTGTGTTGTTATTTTAGGAGCGTGATGGGTTGTGTTTCATAATTTAGTATTGACGGCCAGCTTGGGCAAGTTTTTTAGCTGGAGATGTGGTAATCAATTAACAAATGAAATGAAATAAATGTACTGAAGAATATCATTCAAAGATTAAACAGTTGTCTTCATTGCTTAAAAAAAGTTATATTTTGAATAATCAGTATTTAGATAAGTATTCAATCGAGTATATCCATGTGAAGTAACATGTTGACATAGCTAGTGAATAACTAGATCTGTATGAACAGAAACTAAGAATTTAGGAAAGTATAGCCTACTCACTCCAGCTTTCGAGGCGGGGGTACAAAGTAACATCAGTAGAATCCGGAGAACACAAACATTTCTATAAAATATCAGGCACATGACCAGCCAAAATCACAACAAGAAACAGAATACCAAAACTGATATTCTCTCAAGGTAAAAGAACTGGTGAGACACTGAAAAAGGGGAGGAATAACATCCTGAGTAAGAACTCTGTGTTGACCAGGAGGAATCAATGGAAAAAAAGCAGGGTCCTAATCAAGTGAGGCTCCCTTCCTTATAACCAGGACAGAAAGATTCCGTCCGATTATTCCACCATCAGATTCAAAGGCCTGTTTAAGGAAAAAGGAGGTCATTTTAAAAGGAGTTGCACTGGTATCATGCTATTGTAGCAATTTTTGAAAGCCCACTTACAAGGGTAAAGTGCATCTGCACATATAAAACCCAATTCTAAGCATGTAAATGCTTTTTAAAATAAGGCCCAAAGGTTTTTAATGCCTTTAAAAATGATTGAGTACTATTCCTAAGAACATAAGAAGTTGTCATTCTAGGTCACACAGAGGGTACATCAAGCCCTGCATCCTGTTTCCAAAAGTGACCAATCCAGGTTACAAGTACCTGGCAAGTCCCCAAAACATTAAATAGATCCCATGCTACTAATGCTGGTAATAAGCAGTGGCCATTCCCTAAGACAACTTGACTAATAGCAGTTTAAGGACTTCTCTTGGACCTGGTGTGCAAATGTTCAGGCAATGGGCTCCAGAACAGGGGCCACCAAATGAGGATGCCCAATCACATGTTTCAACAAGATGGGCTGGCCATGGAGAGGGAACCCCCTTACAGATATTTCCTAAGCATGTTTGTAGCCTACAAAATTCATGATCCTGTTAAACATTTATCTGGATATTTGCAGCAGCTACAAGCAAATCAACCCACTGAGCAGAATCACCAGAAGGTTTACCAGATTCGTTTGAACCAGATACGTTTGAACATTGTAAAACTGTATCCGGAGCTGAGTGAGGCAAGCTGCAATATATTTGTAAACTAGATGCAGTGTTATACAGTGTTGCTGAGTGAGGCAAGCTGCAACATATTTGTAAACTAGATGCAGTGTTATACAGTGTTGCTGAGTGAGGCAAGCTGCAACATATTTGTAAACTAGATGCAGTGTTATACAGTGTTGCTGAGTGAGGCAATCTGCAATATATTTGTAAACTAGATGCAGTGTTATACAGTGTTGCTGAGTGAGGCAAGCTGCAACATATTTGTAAACTAGATGCATTGTTATACAGTGTTGCTTAGAGAGGCAAGCTGTAGTATATTTGTAAACTAGATGCAGTGTTATCCAGTGTTGCTGAGTGAGGCAAGCTGCAATATATTTGTAAACTAGATGCAGTATTATACAATGTTTACAAAAAATAAAAAAGGACTGTTCATGACTCAGATTTTACCTTTGATCTGAGCTAAACACTTTACCTAAGGCCTTGCTAATAGGAAAGATCACCTGGTATGTTGGTTCTTATAAATTGTCATTCAAGTTACAAACTAATTTAATTAACTGTCACAATGGGCAGGGGGGAGGAGACACTTTGAGGTGATAAAATCATTAAGAATAGTCTGAAAGCACTTAACTGTCAGTAAGATGACAGTAAAGACTGAAGCTTAATATCCACATAGCTTTTATGCGCTTTAGTACAAATTCTGTAATTTGTTTATACAGTAAATGCAGATAAATAGGGACCATTTATTCATATAAAATCTCACATTTCCTTGTTCTTCAACAGAAAAGAAAATCTTAGGAACAAATGTTCACTGACCCTTTATTCAAGTAGAAAATAATGCTTAATTTTAAGCAACAGTTTTATCCAAACTAAACAAAAAAAAACAGCTTTTAAATAGTCATTAACAGAAAAAGACAAATGAATGCACGTAATAGTAAACAGGTTTGAATTTCCATGCAAACTAATGTTAAACAGCATCATTACCAAAATTAGTACCTTGGAAAGCAGTTAGAATACACAGATTTATTAATATGCCCCTTTTATTTCAATTTTGTATTTGAACCCTGAGGAAATATAATTGCATTTTTATTCTTTCAAAAACAGAGTCACTGCAGTTGATTTGCCAAAAAGATTTCTTTGTATGGTCATTGCAGGGGACTGGTCAGTGTTTTCTAATGCTATTCTTCAAAAAAAAGCAGTAGCTGTTTGCAAATTATCTGCCAAAATCAGCTTCATCTGCATACACTTTACGGCAACTACTTAGGATTTGCTAAGGCACCATTTACTGCTCTTCAGAAAGTAAAGTAATTGCTTACAAGTTATTTATTATATAACGGGGGTTGATCCAGCTTCCTAGTGTATGTTACCATTTGAAGGTTTACAGTCAAAAATTGTGATCATCTACCTGCTGAATCATTAATCACATTCCAGTATGTGATCAAGTGAAAAACTGTGCTAAAGTTTATGAACTGAAAAAGTAAGACAGAGAAACACACGCCACCACACATACACAGAGAAAGAAGTGAATACAATTCATTAGGCATAGACCCGCAGGAGTTGATCCACGACGTGCGGGTTTGGTCTCCATGTGGCAAACAGTGGTTGAATAAATATTAGGTTCTTCGGAATATCTACTCTTGCAAAAGGGGGTGTTTGGCTGGCATTTGCTACATTTTCGAACCCTTCAAAAGTTATTTGCAAGAAGCTGCCTAAAGATAACTGGAGCAGGCAGGAGGTGCCGAGCCTGCTTGTACTTCAGGCTTCTCTCTGCTTCTGCTCCTGTCTCAAAAGGGTTATTCCCCCACTTTCATATTCGAGTCTTTGGGTAATGTTCCCTATAATGTTTCCCTGGGATGGGGAGGTGCCTTACTGTTGGGTGCATCATTTTTGCAAGTGAACAGCAGAGTGGGGAGTGCCTCTTTGGCCTACTGTCTGCCCCTTGCCTCTGGCTCTCCTTCCCCCAGCAAGTTTCCTGCCTCCTTTAGCACACTAGAAGTGCCCTGCTGAGACAGACAAAGATCAATCAGGCCCAGCATCCTGTCTCCAATAGTGGTCAGATCACTTGGAAGAATCCAGCCCATCCCAATAAGAAAGTTTACTCCTTATTCTCACTCACAGAAATATAAAGTGGAGACATCCAAGTCTATCTGGCTAATCTTTTTATGGCTCTGTGGTCCAGAAATTGTCCAGACCTTGTTTAAACTTAGCTATGCTATTAGTTGTGACCACATCCTCCAGCAACAAATTACACAGCTCAACTGTTTGCTGACTGAAAAAAAATACCTTTTAAAATTTGATTTAAATCTTCTACTTGATGGAATGTCCTCTAGTCCTTATTAAATTATAATACAGTACTCATGGTTTTATCAGTCTTTATCATACATCCTCTCAGCCCTCTCTTCTCCAAACTGAAAAGCCCTAAGCTATTTAGCCTTTCCTCATAAAGGAGGGAGCTGTTCCACCTCCTTTCTCATCTTCCTTTGCCCTCTGCACCTTTTCCAATATATCTTTTTTTGAGATGGGGCAACCACAACTGTACACAAATCACAAAGTGCAGTAGTACCATGGATCGATACAGAGGCAATGATATTCTTACTTTTTGTTTTCTGTTCCTTTCCAAATAACTCCTTGCTTTACTGGTAGCTGCTGCTCACTGAGCTGAGGATTTCAATGTGTTTTCTTTAAGGAAGCCAGGATCCATTGGCTGAGGGTAACTCCTAAAATGGAACCCAGCAGTGTGTTCCTGAAGTCAGGGCCCCCAGTCTTCTGCGATTCTTCTGCCACAGTAAAGGGCTGCAAAATTTGGCCCTTGCTATGGATTTGGCCAGGCCTGGCTAAATTGCTTGGTAGACTAGGGACCTACTTAAAAAAAAAATGCATTGGTGGCAGTGGGACCATGCTCGGTGCATTGTTCCTCTCATGCCTGTCTGCCCCGGAAGAGAATCATGGGTGGCAGTAGGGGTGTGCATTCATTTGCAACGTATTGGCAATCCGCAATGTATATGCCCTATTCGTTGTATTCGTGGAGGTCACGAAACGTATGGCGAACCCCCACGAATACAACGTATCATTAAAGAATAAACTCCCACCCTCCTGACCTCCCCCCCCCCCCAGACTTGCCAAAAGAACCTGATGGTCCAGCGGAGGTCCTGGAGCGATTTCCTGCACTCGGGCCATCGGCTGCCAGTATTCAAAATGGCGCCGATAGCCTTTACCCTTACTATGTCACAGGGGCCAACCAATGGCACCTGCTGCACATCCCTAGGTGGCAGTGTGAGTGGAGTAACTGTACCCTCCAGATCCCCTCACTCTCCTGCTCATTCAATGAAACAAATGGAGGAAAGAGTCAGCCTTGAGGTGCCTTTGGCACCACCACCTCCTCCTCCTCCCCCACTGTGGTTGAAAGTGTGAGGCTCGGGCCTGGCAGGGGAAGAGAAGGAGGCTTTAGAGGTTTTGCAAGGCTGGCCCTCTCTTCTTGTTTCACTGAATGAGGGGGTGAGTAAGGGAATCCAGTGGAGAGGGGGTAGAGTGACTTGGTGATCAGGTGGGTAGGGCTATGAATGAAGAGAGGGAGTGAATTTACCAGGGCTTAGGAAGGAGGGGGGACAGGGTGAACTGGAGATAGGTGGAGGGAGATTGGAATGAATTGGGGATGAGGGCAGGAAAGGGAGAAGGGAGAAGAAGGGATTGAATTGAGGACTGCAGGGTGAAGGAGGGAGGGACTAAGTGAACTGAGGCTGGGAGAATGGAAGGACAAAGTGACATGGGAATGGGTAAGGAGACAGAGTGAATTGGAGATTATGGTGGGAGGGATGGATGGGGTAAATTGGGGGTGAGGAAGATAGAGAGTGAACTGGGGGTGAGGAGATCATGGGGGGGGGGGGGGCAGAGAGAGTGAGCCAGGTTTTGTGATAGGGAGGGAATCAGGATGAATGAGAGGATTGGGTAGGGAGGAGAAAATGAAAGAGGGTGAGGAGTGAAAGGAGCTTTGGAAGAGAGGATAAGGGAAAGAGGATGGAGATGGAGATGGAGATGTGAGAAGGGGTTTGTAACTTCCTTCACTTCATCTCAATCTTCCCTTGTTCTCCTCCATGCCATCCTTAGTCTTCCATCTTTTCCCCTCCTTTTTCTCATTCCTTCTTCCCTCCTTTTCTTCCACCCCATAATACTCCCTGGTTTCCCACATTCTAATCTCTGATCTTTCCTCCTCCATCCCACTCCTGAACTCTTCTCACCCTTTCCTCCCATTCCGTTTTTTATCCTCCCTGAATCCCCATTCTCTGTCCTCTTCCATCCCTTCTTTCTATCCCTCCCAACTAAATTTCCTTCATTTCCCTCCTCTGTGATCTCCTCTCTTCCTTTTCCTACATCCCTTACTTTCCTTCCTCCCCAGCTCCTTTCCTTTTTCCTCTAATAAAGCACCATATAAATTAACTGGATACAGAAATGTCACAAACCAACTTTATGCTTATAAAGTTACAAAAACCATTGCAATTTGTAAATTTAGACCAATTTATGCATCGGGAGGGACCAATTACATGTGGTAAAATAAAGCGGCATTACATTCTTGAGAAATGTGTCTGCGAAAACAAAATCATTTGAACAATTGTTAGGACCAAAGAAAGGATGGTCCCTCCCGATGCAGCCTTTGCGAAACACGGTCCGTATCGGGGGGACTGACATTTCGATAAAGATTTGGCATTTTGTAATTATTGAACATTTCCTGTTTAAATTGTTTTTTCTGGTTTGCTTTACATGGACCTTTGCAATTGATTTTGCGACACACCTGTTGGATTGTGTTCATATTAGAGTGTTTGCCCATCGTTCCACACTTCATTGTGGATTTATCCTTTATGTGTACAAGCCATTAACAATAAATATGTGCTTCGGGATTAAATTTTGTGTCGGGCTTCGTTTCAGGTCAGGAATTTCATTTTTCCCGTGGTTCAGGTATTTTTTTTTTCGGGGGCCCTGATTTTTGGGTTAGCGCGCACAAATGGGAGTTAGTGAGCACTAACTCTGCCACTAACTCCCATTAGTGCGCTAATGCCCACCCAGATTCCTTTGCCCTTACCATGTAACAGACGGCCCTAGAGAGAGAGATCGCTCGTGGGACCCCACTGGACCACCAGGGCTTTTAGTAAGTCTTGGGGAGGAATCGGGATGGTGGTGGTGGTGGGGGGGGGGGGGTGTAATAAAGTAAATTTGAAGGGTTGGGGTGGTTTTGTTTGTGTTTTTTTTTAAATAAATCTGCCCCTCCCCACCCCCCGCACTAACCCGGAAATCAAATTTTTCCCAAAGTTCGGGGAAAATCCGTTTCGGGGTTCGCGTCCCCCGAACCAGGACGAATTAGGCAATTTTGTTGAAATTGCCTAATTTGTGATAAACGAATGCACATCTCTACTGATAGCCCCTGTCACATGGTAAGGGCAAAGGGATCTGGGTGGGCATTAGCTGGGGATTCTGGTGGAGGTGCTGTCCTTGGCTACTATTTTGTCTTTGTTAGACTATGGACATGAACAGATAATTATGTAGATGATGGGGAAAAGCAAGTTTGTGTGGGTGTCTGGTAACTTGTTGGGGGAGGGGGGGTGGCAGTTGGATACACGATGGACTTGCATGCCAGTAGTTCCTCATGTCCTTGATGGGTTTTTTTTTTTTTAACTGTAATAAATGTGTGTGAGTGCTGAGATTTGCCTCCTTTGATTTTTATGGAGTCATGGGCAATCAGTGTTTCAGAGAGTATACAAATGAGGATGTGGGAAAATGGAAGCACAGAATATGATGGCAGATGAAGACCAATTTCAATTGGTCAGTTTAGTTTTGCAATGCCACAGACCACAATTAACCTCTGGCTTTCCTTTCATTTCTTCAGAACTAAGGATCTTCTACACCTGTCCCAGCTTTTCTTGAATCATATTACTGTTCTTGCCTCCACTACATCCACTGGAATGGATTCACCACCTTCTCTTTGTAGATATATTTGCTAATGTTACTCTTGTCTACCCCCTGCAAGCCTCATATTGTGACCTGCCATTGCAGCACTCTCTCTGAAAAATGTTTATTTCTTGTGTATTATTTATTTTTATTTATTTATTTATTTAATTTAACAGTTTTTTATACCGACCTTCATAGTAAATAACCATATCGGATCGGTTTACATTTAACAGAGGGTATAACTGAAATAACAATTCAGGTAAACAATAGATAACAATAGATAGGAATAAGTAAAAAAAAAAAGTTACAATCAACAGGAATCAAGAACTTGGAAGCTTATATCTGAGATATTTGAATCTTTTTATTGTAAGTGTGGACAAACTTTGTTTTCTTGCCTTTAGACCTCTGACATTATGGCTTGAGGTCAAGCTCTCTTTTTGTGAAAGGATTCAGTGTCGCCAGAGTGACCATCCATGTTGGAAAATGCATTATGAGGCTCATGCATAGGGATATGAGCAGCTGGTGCATCCCTCAGCTTGGAGCAAGATGGGCCCTAGATGCCTTATTAAATGCTCATTTACTTCCTATCTGCTCTTATTCAGCCTCTTCTGCAACCTCTTCTTCAGGTTTGATTAGCAAATATTTGTTTTCACTGACCTGCCTAAATAGCTGTTAATCTCAGCCTTCATTCTGGCCTCAAAATAGGTAAACAAACCCAGAATTGCTTATGGATTCTCATTATGTGTTAAAGAATAATCTCAATTTAAATGTATGTTTACACAGATAGAGACAGTACAATAAAACACGGTGGTCAGACTCTCTCTGTCTCTTAGAACTGTAGTTTTTTTTTTTCCTGAAGGATCATTACAATTTACTAATGGTTTGCTATAAACCAGAAATCAGCACCATTACCGGAAGATTGTTTCTTTACAATTTTATTAGACAATGGTTTTCCAAAGATAAGTAGCTACATTGTCAAACTGAATATTTTATCACAGGAATTGAACTTTATCTTTTTTGATGTGCATATTTGTACCATTAAATCTTGGCTAAAGAACCAGCTCAGTCAGTTAGCTGTTGAAAGTACTTAGTTTCCTCACAGTCACCTTGACCCGTCAGTGAATGCTTGTTTGTCCATAGGAAGACTCCTGTCCTGTCTTTCAGAGATTTGGGGGCAACTTCCACCTGTACATTTGAGGGGGAATTTACTTTCATAAAGAAGGGGGAGGGGCTGGCCCAGTGGTTCAGCTGGTGTTATGCATTGCCATGTGTAAAGTCCCTGGTTTGATCACCATGTCGGGTCTTTCACTCCCTGGGTCGGCCAGGGCTGGGGATGCCATGGAGGCAGCATTCATATTCCCTGGTAGTAGTGAGGAGTTATGGTCTTTGCCTAAGGGTGACTCTTACTGGCTGGATTCTAAGTCCATGATTTCAGAGTTCCAGAAAGAGCACTGATGCATGAATCAGGACCTTCACTGCAACATGCAATGATTAGACTAAACATAAGCTGGCAGAGATTAAAAAGTAAAGGGAAAGAAATGTATTTTATTTATTTTTATTTATTTATTGGATCTTGTATACCGTCACTCGGGTTCCATCCTAAAGGCTCACAACAATAAATAATAATATACAATAAACACAATAAAATCAACTCAATCGACATAAAAAGTAAAATGAATTAAAACATTACAAACATCTGGATAATAACATCTCATAAAACAGATCAATAAACTCATTGGGCAGCTGCCCCAATCTCTTCCTATCTCCTGTAACTAATACATAATAATAGTAAAAAAATCTAACCTGCCTTCACTAAAACAAAATAAAAAATAACTAAAACTGTAAAACAACTTTAATTTTGGTTGGGGTAGGCCTCCTTAAAAAGCCAAGTTTTTAATACTCTCTTAAAATGTTTAAAATTTTCTTAAAATCCCCAAGTAGTTGAAAATGAAGGTTCCTGGTGCTAGATGCCAGCTATATTTCTGAATGAGCTGAAAGTACAAAGGAACAGGAGGAAACTTACCTGGTCAAAAAAATAAAGGAAGAGAAAAATAATGAAGGGGAGAATAGCGAGTAAACCTTTCATATGAAATGTATACTCTTGGATGGTGGCCTTCTCTGCAGGGAAGTGCAGAGAACAGAGCATGGGTAAGGACATGAACCCTGTCAAATGAATAACTCAAGATTACATGAATAAGCTAATGTAATACAGAAGCAGTGATGGGGTTTTAGATGGCTATAAAGTAATGGGGGTATGGATCAATAAGACACATTTTGAACACTGTTGAATAGAACTCTTAAAAAATGCTGCAGGCCATGTTTGGGATAATGGTAATGAAATGTGTGTTCAAATGCTAATTAGGAATTGAAAACTGATAAAAATAGAATAAATTACTTGAAAACTACAGTAGTTACAAAGGGGATTTTGTACATATGCTATTGCAGTATAAAAAAAAAAAAGGTCTTACGCCAGTTTATCAGGACACCCAAATAACAAATTAGACCCCTGGAGTGTGAGAATATCAAAAGATAATTAAGAGGTAAATACACTCCAAACAATTTGGAGCTGACTGGATATCAAAAAATCTAAATGTAAAAGAGATGTGGCACAGTCAATGATGATTATAAACATTTATTAGAGCAAAAAATCACAACACACAAAAAATTAAGAGATAAAATCCTGTCCAATAGCTGAGCACTCTTATGATAATACACAAAACACCTGGCAAAAATAATATCAGATCAGTCAGTTATCTCTCTCAATATATTGCTGCACAGATAATTAAAAAGTTGACATATTTCGCTTGTTTAAAAATATTGATGTTGAAACTGCACTCATTTAAACAAGTGAAAGTACATGCTCTACCAAAAAAACATGCTTATCCAGAACAGTACCCTTTATGATCTTGATGTGTTGCATCTTATTGCCAGTATCTCCTGGTTAGCATCAAACCTTATATCAGATTACATTTAAAAAACAGGTTTGTAAATTCCAAATGTGGTGAAAAAGCAGCAAGATCTTTTATCTCCAGTTAAAATTTCTAAAGTTCTAAATACCAGCTTATTCTTATTCAAAGCTCTAAAACAATAATATAAACTCGTGCCTCATCCTTTTAATACAGACTTGTTGATGTCGCAAACGTTCTTTGAAAACAATATATTTTTGCATACTTTACTCATCAATTTAAGAAATGCCACTTTCTAAACAACATGTTCAACGTTTTTAAAAAAAACAAAACATGGCGCTATGATGCCTAACAAGTTTCAACTCATCCATAGCTAAGGGGGAGATTTTAATACGTGCATGCGCACACATGGAAATGCTGATTTTATAATATGCTGCACTTCTCCAGTTCCCTCCTTCCTCACTTCCCTAACCCCCTGTCTAACCTTCTTCCCCTTCCCCTCTTCTCCCCACCTGCTAAACCTAACCTACCTTTACTTTTTTTAAATTTTGTTAGTTGCTGCTCCTCCGGAGCAGAAGTAATTTACGTGCGCCAGCCGGCTCGTGCTTCCCCAGGACAGCAGCTAATGGCAGCCTCCAGCCCTGTCCCTCCTCACCCCCAAGACTGCCCCTTTCTCTGGGCCCGGCACTTTGGTGCATAACAGGGGCTACGCATGTGGCCGGGCCCTTCGAAAATGCATGCGGCTCGCACAAGGCCCGGCCATGCACGTAACCCCTGCGCACAGGGGATTTAAAATTCAGCCGTAAATCGCCATCATGTTTAATTCGGTTCATTCCAGCTTAAAACTGTAACTTATAGGTTCAAAAGAAATTTTAACTTACTCTTGTTCTCAATGCATAAAACGCCATTTCTCGGACAGCATGTTGTTCAGCGTCTTGAAAACATGGGCACTGTGGCGTCTCATAAACGTAGCATATTCTTATACTCAGTTGCCGTCAAAAAATGTGATGAGGTACACGCAGTGAAATTAAAGTTCCAGTCAGCTCTTTGATTCTTAAAAAATGCTTTTTAATAGCTCATTGATGAATGACTATCAATATTTTAAATAAAACATCACAGATTTTGACTCAAGGCTTGATAATATCTTTATCTTGAATCATATTTTTATATAAACAAGATTCATAAGAACAGGTTCCACTCTATGTTGCTATTAAGTCCATTGGGTTCAACACTACTTAGTTTATAAATCCATCTTTGCTCCAAACAACATAATTCTAAATTATGATCACCTCCCCTGGGGTGAGGGGCTACGTTATCTAGAACTATGCATTTCAATTCTTCAAATTTTTGACTGTATTGCAGGCAATGAGAGACCATTGGTGCAGTGATTTTACAAAGTTTTAAGCAACTGCGATGTTCAACAACACAAATTCTAATGGATCTTGTAGTTTTTCCTATATATATCTTTAGACAGGGACATGAGATAAGAGTATATAACAAAATTGCTATTATAATTGAAAATATTTTTTATTGGTTATTTCTTACTATCAAACGGATTAGTGAAGGAATCTGTTTCTTACTATCAAACGGATTAGTGAAGGAATCTGTTCTCTCCATGATTTTACAACAGTTACAATGACTACATTTAAAATTACCTACAAATTTTCTTTGAATCAAATCCAAATGATCAATCTTAACTGCTGGTAGCATAGCAGGACACATTTTCTCTCAAATTTGAATCTCTAGAATAAGCAAATCTAATTATTTTATTTTCCATACAAGGGACTATGGATAACATATTCCAGTTCTTGATCAATATTTTAGATATCTTATGTGAAACAGTGGAATGATACAAGACACATGTAATTACATCATCTTCTGTTTCCTTCATAGTCTTATTATTCAACAGAAGATCATGATTGCTAAATAGTCCTCTTTTATATGCTTTCCTAATATGTTTATATGGGTATTCTCTCTCACTGAGTTTTAAACTCAGGATCTTGGATTCCCTCTTATAATCACTGATGTCACTACAATTACATCTAACCCTGAGAAATTGTGATACAGGTAAATTATATTTTAACTTTTTGGGGTGAGCTCTATCATATTTTAAAAAGCTATTGCGATCAGTGAACTTTCTGAATAATCTAGTGCTAAAAGTCCCGTCACTGTTCCTATAAATAAATAAATCTAAAAACTTTATAGTGGACAAATCAAATTGTAAAGTAAACTGAATGTGATCATTACAGCTGTTAAGCCACTTGTGAATTAAATGTAGTTCTTCAGTGGAACCATTCCATCACATAAAAATGTCATCAATATATCTTTTCCAAACTACAAATACAGGCGCAAGGTAGAGGGTTTTCCTAGAGCGCCTAATATCCTTGTACTGGCCCTAGATGCAGGATAGGATGGATGGTTGCGTAGATTTCTAGCTCTCAAATCTAAAGAAATATTAAGAAAAAAAGACTGAGAAGGGACTAGGAGAACTGTGAGGTGGGCTTTGATCTGTTTTCTGTATTCTTTTCTGATGTACTGTAACTGTGTGCCAAAAATCTTTTTTTTTCATTGATACAACAGTGACCACACAATGTAACTACGTAACACTGAAAAAAACTAGAAAAAAAGTCAGTAAGAGTTCTGTGTAAGAACATAAGAACATGCCATACTGGGTCAGACCAAGGGTCCATCAAGTCCAGCATCCTGTTTCCAACAGTGGCCAATCCAGGCCATAAGAACCTGGCAAGTACCCAAAAACTAAGTCTATCCCATGCTACTGATGCTAGTAATAGCAGTGGCTATTTTCTAAGTCAACTCAATTAATAGCAGGTAATGGATTTCTCCTCCAAGAACGTATCCAATCCTTTTTTAAACACAGCTATACTAACTGCACTAACCCCATCCTCTGGCAACAAATTCCAGAGTGTAATTGTGCGTTGAGTAAAAAAGAACTTTCTCCGATTAGTTTTAAATGTGCCACATGCTAACTTCATTGAGTGCCCCCTAGTCTTTCTATTATCCGAAAGAGTAAATAACCAATTCACATCTACCCGTTCTAGACCTCTCATGATTTTAAACACTGGAAGCAATAGTCATTGTACTAATAATGAGAGATTTAAACTGTAGAAAGCACAATAAAGAAGCAGGGTTTAATTTTTGCCTTTGAGTCTCAAAGAAGAAAAAAAGGATTCACACTTTGAATACAGTGTGTGTATTTGGCATGCTGTTTTACTAAAAACTGTCGTCATCATCTTCTTTGGAAAAACAGTACCACAACCAGGCACAGGCAGACACTGGCACTGCAGTAGAGTGGCACAGTTTTGAAGAGAGTGTGTGCCTCTGTGCACTGCAGTAGTCTCTGCCTGTGTGTGTGTGTGAATGACCTTTATAATCTCCATAGTGGTGTTTGTGAGAAAGTAGAGGCGTACACATTCTAAAACTATTTGTAAAAAGACAAACATCTTTCCATAGACACTCCAGTAGGGACGGTGTTAAATTTCCATTATGCCACAAGGAATGGAAGGGGAAGGCGTTATGGAATTAACGGCAGCAGGAGAGGAAAGGCATTACTTCCTTCTGGAAACACATCTATTAGTGCAGATACAAGTATATCTGGGAACAATAGTAGTACCAGTACTCCTCCTCCTGAGCTAAACAGAGATTTCTTTTTTCACAGGGGGAAACCACAGGCACAGGCAGCATAAAGCAAGAAGTAGCAGTCTAGATGAGGCTGCAAGAGCATGTGTGGTCTACTGCCATTCAGGTCGATACTGTAACGTGCGGTTGAAGATTTCCCGTCTGTAACGTGCTGGGAGCGCACAATTCGGACGCGTAAGGCGATCCAGCGATCCAGTCTCCAGTTTCACGCGTCCTTAGCACTTCTTAAAACAGATGCATAACCCTTTCCGCACGCAGCATGTATATGATATGTAAATGAACGAATTAGCTGTATAATGAAGGAATTAGCTATTCCCCTCCGATACTGTGACGCGCGCTCAGATTATCTCCTTTGTAACCCGCTATTTTGCCGCGTCCTTAACCTGTTAGTTTACTGCCTACCCTCTACTTGGTGTTAGTGTGGTGTTAGTGTGGTGTTCGAAAATTAAAACGGGAATAAAGTGTAAAAAATGGGGGTAAAACCGTAAAGTGTAAAAAACATTGCAGCGTAAGTTGTTATATATATGTATAAATACCTGTCACTTTCCGAATCCCCCAGGCATGCAGTCATCGAGGCGGCGGCGGGAGCCGGCGAGCGGGTGGGCGCGCATTGGATCCAGGTGGCGGTGGGAGCCGGCGGGCGCCCGTTCATCCAGGCGGTGGCGGCGGGAGCCGGTGGGCGGGTGGGCGCGAGTTCGATCCAGGTGGCGGTGGGAGCCGGCGGGTGGGTGGGCGCGTGTTCGATCCAGGCCGCGGCCGGGTGGGCGTGCATTCATCCAGGCAGAGGGAGCCGGCGGTGAAAGCGGCCTCCGGCTCCCTCTGCCTGGATGAATGCACGGCCCCCGCCGGCAGTGAATGAATGCCCGTGCGATTTCGGCGCTCAAGGCCCCGTCCGGTCTCCGGTGCAGCCCCAGTCCTGTCCCCTCCTCCCGAAGCAATAAAAAAAAAAAAACTGAAAAAGTAGCAAGGCTCGGGCCTGCTATGGTAGTCCCTTCTCCCTTCTCCTCTCCTCCCGATTTCGGCGCTCAAGGCGGCCGGGTGGGCATGCATTCATCCAGGCAGAGGGAGCCGGCGGTGAAAGCGGCCTCCGGCTCCCTCTGCCTGGATGAATGCATGCCCACCCGGCCGCCTTGAGCGCCGAAATCGGGAGGAGAGGAGAAGGGAGAAGGGACTACCATAGCAGGCCCGAGCCTTGCTACTTTTTCGTTTTTTTTTGGGTTTTTTTGCTTCGGGAGGAGGGGACAGGACTGGGGCTGCACCGGAGACCGGACGGGGCCAGGGCAGGTAAGCGGGGGCTGGGGGAAAGTTTGCTGAGCATCGGGGAACATAACTGTCCACTTCCTGGTACCTGTCATTTCAAATGTCATTTGAAATGACAGATACCAGCGCGGCCGTGAAGCGTTAGGCCCGCGAACCCAGGATACTGTATAGGCGCTCTATACAGTAAAATGGGTTGCGCGGGCCTAACGCTTCGCAGCCGCGGCATGCATTTGCATGCAATTTGAAGAGAGTATCGAGCGCTAGGTGAAGAGAACTGTGCGTGCGGGGGAACGAGGGTGCGCCCGGCACTGCCGCACTCTTTCTACCGCGGCCTTAGAGCATCGATCTGATTGTTAGCTTATTCCTGTGGTGCAGGGGCAGAAGAAGGCAGTGGAGGGTAGCAATGGCACTAGGAATGGAGGGGCAAGGACAAGGGCAGTGCTAAGAGTGGAGTAGCCAAAAGCAGGACAGTGCTTTTCCTTGATGCCTCCTGAGAAATGTCTGCAGCCGGTCCAGCAAGAAAGTACTGATCCAGAGGAATCATTTGATGGCTTCTCAGAATCAGAGGAGCTAGTAGCTGAGGAGAACATGGGGAGATAGCTATTAGCATGCTGTTCTCTACTGAGGTGGCAGAGGAGGCAGTAAGCAATACTGCTGGGGCAAAGAGCACCCCCCTCCCCCAGGAAGAGGAGGTAGCAGAGGATTTGAGTGACCATGGCCTTCTGCTTCTTGGTCCCCCCCTCAACCCCATCCCCAGCAGCAATACCTAAGCCTGTAGCGAGGGAGAGGAAGTGTTACAGTCCCGGGCCGCGCCCCGGTCCCTCCACTTACCTCGGGGATGGCCCGGGCGGCTGCGACGATCCCCCGGGCCTGCTCGACCCTGGCTGCAGCGCTCCCTCCTCAAGGGAGACGCCGTCGTTGCTCCGCGGCTGGCCACGCCCCCTAGGCGTTCGTGCACGCAGGGGCTCTGCTCTTAAAGGGGCCAGCGCGGGAAATGCAGCCCTGCCCTGGATGACGTCAGACGCTCCCAGGGTATTTAACCCTGCAACAGGATCTCTTCCCTGCCTTGCAACGAGGTTCACTCTATTGAGTTTCTAGTTGCAGTTCCTGGTTCCTGACTTCTGGCTTCTGACTCCTGGCTTTGACTTCAGCTCGTCCATTGACTTCTGACTTCAGCTTCCATCCTTTGGTTTGTCTTCGGCTTCTGACGCCTGACTTCGGCTCATCCATTGACTTCTGATTTCAGCTTCCGTCCTTTGGTTTGTCTTTGGCTTCTGACTCCTGGCTTTGACTTCGGTTCGTCCACTGGCTTCTGACCTCTCATCATCCACAGGTATCCAGTTCCGCGCCCTCCAGGGAGTCTCGCCTAAGTCCCAGCGGCTCGGGTCCTCACTGGTTCCTCTCGGGGGGACCATGGGCTTCCAAGGGTGAAGTCCTACTTGACTTCCTGGCACCGGCTTCTTCACTTGTCTCTCCCCGATACTTCTCTACGAATTCTCGGCCACAGAGAACCGCGCCTAAGTCCAAGAGGCCCGGATCCTCACAGGCTCCTCCTGGGGGGGAACCTCAGGCTTCTGGTGTGAATATTCTTCGAGACCCCTCTCCTGTGCCGCCTCCCAGCTTCGACGACCACTGTGGGCCTCCCCACGGTGCATCACCATCCGTCCCAGCTGGCTCAAGGGTCCACGAATCCAACAGGAAGTCCCATAAATACAAAGTGTGGAGGCACTTCAGAGTGAAGGAGGAATTCTGTTTTGCAGTGTGCATTCATTATTGTAAGTGCATCAGTAGGGGAACGATACTGGACCATCTTACAAACAGTGGCATTGAGCATCATGTCAAAAGAGAACACCCATTAGAATTGTCTTCAGGGAAGGACACAAAAACTAGCCAGTGGATACCATGTGCCAGTCAGAGAAGCAGTAGCAGCATCAGCAGAAATGTGCTAAAACAGGGGAAGTCAAGTCACTCAAGCCGATACACTGGCCTTTTCCTCCAGCGAGCTGATAGGCAAGCAGCCCCTGACTCGATGTTAGTATTTTTCATATCCTTCCCCCTTCAGAGAAAGCAGACTGCTGTCTGGCAGTAGCTGTGTTTGCAGCGATTTATTACATTTTAAACCTGTTGCATTGTGAACAAGTGTAGTACCAGCACTACTAGCTGTGCCATAATACCTAAGATAGAGAGGCATGACATCAAATGTGGTCACATGCTTCATCAGGGAAATGATTGTACTGGATGACCAGCCCTTACTGATGATAGAGAATGTGATTTTAAGCAGCTGCTGCAGCTGTTAACTCCCAGTTATGAAGTGCCCTCCCAGACAGCATTCAGCAAGCAGATTGTCTCTAGCCTATACACTGTGCCATGTACAAGCTGGTCTTGGTGCCTGAGGGTAATTCCTACTACTCCATCTGGGTTCAATTTTCTTGCCAGATATCCTTCCCCTACTGTACCTGCCCACTTTTCATCATGCCCTAGCCATACATTGCTTTCAAAACTTACTGAAATACTCCTAAGGATATTAGTACCATTCTTCATCTATGGTACTCAACTTCTTGCCATCTCTTGCTCTTTCCCTGGCTATCCATTCTTTTGCACATTTTTGGTACCGGGCCATGAACTGTAACTGATATTATGGCCCACTCGCAGTTCCACTGTACTACGCTATTGGGTACCTACCTACCTATGACATGCATAGCTTAGTCCATGACACGAACATATCCTGCTGGAATGGTGGATCAGCCAGATGCAGCCATACCACAACAGGAAGAGCATCCCCCTCTACGGTTGTCTGTATGCTCCAACTGAATGACTGGCAACTCCTGTGCCACTCTGCCTTAATATTACGCCCCTCATTCTCCACCTTCGGATCCTTATCCTACCTGGCCTTGCTGCCATGTGCAGATTTTACACCTTGCGAATCTTCACTTCTTTCTGCCATTTTAACTTCCTGGAATGTTCCAGCTCTTACATTTTGAGGTCTTCCTGCCAGTCTGGGGTCTACTGTGCACCTCTTCTATGTTTTTGAAACTTTGATACCACTCTGATTCTTGGTCCCTTTATCTGTACTTTGGGATTTTTTCTGCCATGTTTTCTGCTTCATTCCCCCTTCATAGTGCCCTAGGGTTCTGCTGCCACTTTTGGTGCCACTTTGCCTCTTATGATGCCATGTTCATGACACTTTTGCTGGGCTGGAATCCTCTTTGCTGGTTTGTACATTATCACTTATCTAACATACAGTAGCAGATTTGGGTTTTTAATTTTTAATTTTTGCAGAACAGAAATAACAGTTTTGAGGGTAATTTAGAAAGGCTGTTCAGGAGGTAGAGTAATGCTTTACCCACCAAAATGGCCTTTCAGAAAATTGTGCAGTTGATACTTGCATTACATTTTGCACACGCACACACAGTATGCATGCATTTTTATATGCAAAGGGGAGAAGCATTTCAGGAGCGTAATCTCAAGTCTGGCCATGTGCTGAGATAGTTTTCAAAGCAGACCTATGCACATAAGTTCACTTTGAAAATTGGTGTAATCTGTGTGTATATTTGCTGGTTAGCTTATGCACAATGTTACAAAATTACTCCCATTCTGTGTGTATATATATATAAGAAATGTTGACTGCATCAGCTATGGAGAATAGCCTGCCATGAGAAAAATAGTTCAATTGAATCTCATTTTGTACTTGTTATGATAAATTGCCTCACAGCATTCCTGTATGTCTTTCTGTGACAGTACTAAAGTCCCAAAAAAAAATATATCATCAGATTGTATTTCTTTGCAATGAAAAGACTGCAGTGCCATCTGCTTTAACCTGGCAGCAATCTCCTGCAACCGTGGCTTTTACTGCTTCAGTTCACCAGCAGCTCCAGTTAAATCACTGGAGTCATGCAGCAGGTTGCCATGGCAAACCTAAGGGACCGCCACTGAATGCTGCCATATTGAAGGGGATAGCATTCAAAGGTATATTTAAGGAATTCACATGATTTCAATCTCAATCCCCTCCAGGCTCTGGCACTCATTCTTATTTTCAGTTTACTCACTGAGGTCTGTGCTAGGTTCAGGGGTACAGAGGGGAGACTGAAAATAAGAATGGGTTGGGTGGAGGGGATCAGGGTTATTTTTATGCTTTTAATGTAATATCCAACTTATGGAATGTTGGAAAGAATTATATAAAATGGATCAAAGTCCATGTGTTTGCCCATAGGCAAAATAACTCTCCAAGAAAGGGAAACTTGGCTTGCAGGAAGAAAATGTGAATACTTTTTTGGATAAGTTCAATAACCAGAAACATCGGGTTAGTATTTTCAGAGTCTGAACTACCAAAAAAGCAAAACATTACTGTTCATGGGACACAGTTTGAAGCTGTAGAATGTTGCCCAGTGGCCTTCCCTCTTCCCGTAGAAACATTGATAGGAGGGATAGGTAAAAATAACTAAAGAGGCTTAGGAAGGAGGGCACAAAATGGCACCTTCAAAGCCACCTCTTCCCACATTTCCAAAGTTACACCCTCCACACAAATGTACACCCCACCATACAAACTCATGTTCACACACCCACCCATCACACCTTCCCACAATCCATACACGTGACTCCTACACCCGTACCTCCCCCAAACTCCAGACACTTACACATCCCTCACAGCCACATATTTCCATATATACACACACACTCATGCCACCTACACACACACACACCTACTCCCACACTGTCGCTGACCGCAACCTACATTCAAATCCACCCTCCTACATCCACACACCCACATACCTCCTCACACTCACACTCACCCCCTTTCCTAAACCCACAGCCTCCACACACACTTTCACCGCTCATACAAACACCCTTAACCCCCCACACTGTATATATTAACTGTACATCCTCTCATATATACAAGTACTCATACATCCCTCCACCCACCTGCCCGCCATGCATTCCCACATAATCCTATAGAACCATCATATGATCCCCCACATCTTCCCAGACACACAAAATGACAGCCCACACAAAATCCTATAATCTCACACCCACACAACAAACCCCACACACTCAACATACTTTTGTACCCCCACAACACACATAATCCTGCAATGCACACAACCACAACCACACCCACATACTGTTTTCTGCTGG
The DNA here is from genome assembly GCF_901001135.1 of Rhinatrema bivittatum. NCBI lineage: Eukaryota > Metazoa > Chordata > Amphibia > Gymnophiona > Rhinatrematidae > Rhinatrema > Rhinatrema bivittatum. The sequence goes on along the minus strand of NC_042617.1, from coordinate 540,864,742 downwards.
TATTCAGGAAAGCACCTTCAGACAGCTTTATGATCTAAAAGGCAAATTTATTGATAGCAATACAAAGACAATATAGACAATTTAAAAAGAGGAACAAGGAAAGAGGAAGTCGTTGTTTCTCTGGAGGCGCAGGTCAGTGGCAACTGGGCATCAAGCTTGCTTCTCAGATGCGGAGCTCTTCGGCTGGAGTTTTTAAACTTTTTGCACTGTCCAATAGAAATACATTGATGCACATCCTGGGTGTATTAATTTCAGTCAATATCCAATTATGTACGTTGCTTTATTGTCCAATCAGGCACCGTCTCTGGGGTGTTGCCTTCTTCCGGTAATGAGCTTTGCCAAAGCACATGGTGGTGAAATATGTTGCCAGCAGAATCAGGAAATACACATTCAGGCTTAAGGCCTATATACATTCCCCCCCTTGAATCGTTTGGGAACGATTCACAAATAAAAGGCTGAGATTGTATTTCCTGGAATGAAATGGTCATAGCATCAATTTAGTATGACCCACCTTTTTGGACTGTTAAAAATGGCTTCCATATTCTTTATGGTGTTGACTCATTATTTTTATATAACTCACATTCACAATCACAATCACAATTGTTCAGGCATACTCATTTTGTTGTTTTATTGCCATTCAATCTCATATTCATTCTTCATTCAGGTATTGTTCTGGCCTTCTTCCAGTTGATCCAAGATTCTGTAATGTGGTCCTATTAGCAGCATATGAATCAATAGATCTACTTAATGATTGATTATTGATTGTAAATGAATGGTTAGATTAGTTGAAACAATAATCCATCATTCTACTCAGGGTTAATGCCACTGTCTTAGGTTGCCCAGGGTACGCAATCCTAATGATTTGCTACCTGGTGCTTACCCGTCATCGTTAAGCATAACAGCCTGAGGAAGTAACATTGCTGCTGATAAATGAAAGGCCTCCTTTAATATGGTATAGGAGTTCATAGTTGTCTTCACAGTAATGCAGGATGATGTCTTAGGCCATTAAAATAACAAACTTCATTCATTCTCACAATTAACCATTGCAAACCCACTTTAGAAATGTAAGCCACTTTAAACTGTGTTTCCCGTCAATTAAACCAAATTCTGTGGAAATGCAATCTTTTCCCTTGCAAAATCTCATCCATTAGTTTCAGAAGGAGATTAGCTTCAGAAGGAGATGTTCATCATTAGACGTTGTCTAACTGCGGTGACTTGAGAGTAACTTGAGAGTATTTGAGACATAGCAGAAGCAATAGTTAGAATTAATTAATAGAAGCAACACCATGCTTGGGAGTACTAGTACTTATGTCTTAGCCTACCATGCATTTGAACATTTTGGGAATATAAACAAATGCTTAAAATCTAAATTAGGAGTAGGATGTCGAAGGAGACATCCATATGGATGAGGGATAAGAAATCTCTGTAACCAATAGGATAGTATCTGCAAACTCTACTAAATGTGATGTTTAAGAATAGGGAAATCAAATGAATGTCATAATTCTGTCTTCAATCACCAAGAATAACTATATAAACATTTGGGACTACATTAAACCTCTAGAGTCACTAGCCATGCATGTTCTCTTCAATTTGGGCATAGCTATAGCTGGTCTGTGCAGCCTATTCACATGAGCTGCCTAGGAACGGTGTGAAGGCTGAACTGACAAACTATGCTGCGGCACACTGCGCCGGTCTGTCACTGACACGCAGATGTCTGAACAAGTCTGGACTAAAAAGGGCAGAGTATATCAACTGGAGATGAATATAACGTGGAAAGCAATAATAGATGGCAATTCAAACCAGTTATCTATAATTATCTATGGAACCTAGAGATGAATGATCATCTCAATTAATCATATAATGGATATGAGAGAACTGGGAATAGCAGCAAAACTTTAGTATTTTAAATTAATGTGGTGTGTAACATGTAGGTGTATGTAGATGTATATAGATATCCAAATCATGGCATTTGCAAAATGGCATATGGGCTTGGAGTATATGGCAATCAATTATCATTGACATTTGACAAAGCATATTGTGGTGCAATGCATAACAGTTAGTCTTTGTGTAAAGAGATGACAATAATTGAAAATGGATCTAATCTGATCAGGGCAATAAGATTCACACAATCATGAGAACTGCATTAATGTAGAGTACAACAACATAAAGGCAAAATATAATCAAGCAAGAGTAATAAAGTTCAATGATGAGTGGAAGATGAATTCTGTGTTAAGGCCGAGACTTCCACAAAAGGGATGGGAAGAATGGAGTGAGTCCCATAAATGTTGTTTTCACGCTTTCAGTGAGATGTATCAACTTTTCATTCATCACGGCCTAATGAGGATATGTGCTTCTTTAATAGTTTCAGATACCTAATATGGTAAAGTAGCATAAAAGCAAATTAAGCATTTAAAAAAAGTCATCTGTGGTAAGCTAAACCACAAATAACGAATATTTCAGACATTACATTAAACATATGTCACGCTGGACTGACATACACTCATCCATCCAACAAATGTACATTCCTTGTCTTCATCACAGAGGACGAACAACAGATAACATATAATTTGAGCTCAAAATTCATATCAAAAATGTATCAAAAGAAAAGTGGATCAAAAATCAAAAATTCAAAAATGTGTATGAAAAATAAAAGTTCAGAACTCTGTCAAAAAGGTAGAAGTCCTATCCAAAAGGTAGAAGTCCTTGAAGACCTGAAAAGTAAATACTAGCATACAATTGAAATATCAAATTAGCAAATATTGTACATATAGATTTCCAACCAATAATATTAAATAAATTTAATCAATAATGTTCTGAGCTTATAGTCAATGTGTCATGTCAAATAATTAGAATAATTAGAACTCAAATATCAAATAATTAATACTTAAATATGCTACATTTTAAACTAGGAACTATTTCTCCTTTTTTTTCTTCCGTTCGTAGCACAGCTAGTGCTGGCAGAACAGATAAGCTGTACTCTGCATGTTTGCAAGAGACAACTTCCCCTTTTTTTTTCTGTTAAGATACAGTTTGACTCTTTAGTTAAAAAGTCCTTTCAAATTCATAATTCTCCTCTCAGAATCATAATTCAGCAGCTCAGATTCTAAATTTTAACACTAGTATATGTTCTTGTCAGTACTCAAGTTCAGTATTAAAGGAATGTGAAGTCAGTAACGTAATAAAGAATCAGTATGTAAAGTTGAGAGCAAAGGGGATTTATTTTTGTGGGAGACGTGTCTCGCTCCCGCCTTGATCCCTCTTATACCACAAATGTACAGTGTAAAGCAGAAAGGAAATAACATGTTGTAAGAGAAAGGTATCGCATGCGCTTGGTGAACACCTTAATAAAAATACATTCACATTGAAAAGAGGAACTTAAACTTATAACTTAAAACTATATGGTACCATTTAAAAATTAACTTACTTATACTAAACATGCTTATACTAAAAATATACCTGCAAATGGTAACACAAATAAATCTTAATAGCTTGAACAATAAGACCAATAAATACATTAATATGGGAAGCCTAGCAATCTGTTATATCTGTCCACAAGCTTATTACTTTTAGAGCGTTAAACATCTGTGATGGCACTACAAAAGTTCTCAATCAGATAACAACTGACTGACCACATGCATCTGATCCCAGTGCACGGCTGCTGTCTTCTGTAATAGGGACAGCACGTAATTAGTCAGACAAAGTCTATAGAGACATATCTATTTATTTTTGGATTTTATATACCGGAGGATTTTATATACCGGGGGTTCCTGTATGCAACGCGTGTCACTCCGGCTTACGTGACAGGCATCGGGTAGGCTGGCAAGGATTTACTGGTCTTATGTACACAAATATCCTAGGTAAGCAAATTCTTATTTTAGCTTCTTTGTCCTGAAATGAATATTGCAGTAAAGCAAGCAATAGCTATAAAAGTAAGGCTCAGAATAAGGAGATCATCCTAAAGGATGGTCGTATTAAATGTGGTTCCATTTAAAACTGTGTTTTATATTAAGTTCACACTGTGTTCTGTCCAAGCTTCACTAAGGTGGCAATGTAAGGTCCTACATACGCAGATACCTTCTCTGATAGGTGTGAACTCACTTTATCTGGGGACATGTATGTTGGCTATTAAAGCCTGGTGTTGTGGTAATGAAGGGGCGTATTGGCTCCGACTGCCACTGCTCCTCCAGTGATTAGGGTCAAATTGTGGTGGTGGTGGTGGTCTGCTCGGTCCCCCCCCTTGCAGCATATCTGCCTCTAATATTCCCTCTTGGGGACGAAAAGCTGTTGTTACGTTTATAATGGCAATCCCTACTATAATGACCATAATGTCCGCATTGATAACACTGCACGTCTGGTAGACGGCGTTGTGGTGTTGGCCAATCTGGAGTGTATCTGCCTTCCTCTCGTTCCCATATTTCTCTATCTTTCTCCCAATCCCAGGGTCCTGTGTTCTGACCTCGGACTGCTGGGCGTCCCCTCCCTCTACTTTGAGGCCTTCCTCTCTGATATTGACCATCATCGTAAGATTGATAAAAACAATCCTGACTATCTGCAGCCCTACTGTTCTGTTCGTCAGTTTTCTGTTCCTGAAGCTGTTTAAGCTGCAGGGCACAGACCTTAGTTTGTGCTTTCATCAGCTCTTCCTGTGGCTTCTCTCTAGCTTCCTCAAACTTCCGCACATGGTGTAAGAATTGATTGTGCATTTGAGTCCAGTACATATCAGTTATGCCTACCACGGAAGACAAAGCTAACCGCAATTTATCAGGCAGGGTCTGCAAAAACATATGGCAGAAAAAAGGAAGTGAATTAGGCTCATTGTAGGGAGCATTCATTTCTTGACTGAAAACTTCTTGAAAAGAGTGTAAATGATTATCAAATGATGTAGCTTTTGGGTTCCACCGAGCTGCAGACAAACGGGTGAAATCTCTCTGTTTGGGGTACAGGTGCCGAAGGGCCTCCCATACATCAGGTCTGTGGGGGTTAAAGGAATCCCCATCATAGCACTGAGTTTGCATTACCTGGGATCTCTTACATTGAGACCATACAGCATTCTGTTCCAAACCAGGTGTCTGAGCAAAAAGAGCTTTAACGTCTCCTAATGCTAGTTGCATCCCTATTGTGTGTTTCTCCAAAGCTTGTATCCAGCCCTCTGCACCTCGAGAGAGCAGGGGCAGCTTAGAAAGTATGGTATGCATATCTGTGAAAGTCCATGGGATATAAATTGGGCGTGGGGCTCCATCAGAGCTAGTTTTGGTGACTATGGGCAGCGCACGTAACGCGTCTGTTACTGGGGTTGGTGGCAGGAAGATCTTTTTATCCTTACGTTCTCCCCATGGGGCCTGGGTTATCTGGGTTTTCTGTGATATGTCAGGAAATTGTCCCTCATATTTCTCCCAAACTGCTAAACCATCCCTCATGTATTGCCATTGACTAACTGACCAGCAAGGGTCTGGATTGTCCACTATGGCACTCCTAGCTGTATTCATATCATCAGTTTCCAGAGACCCTTGGAGGGGGTAAACCCTCATCTGTGGGCTCAAAACAAGAGTCCAGCCATGTAACATGTCAAGCCAGATGATAACATATGTATCAGACTGTTCCATTTTTGTCACGTACTGCGCTGGGGTGAGAATAGTAGTGGCAGAGACCGGAAGAACTCTCGTGGTCTCATGTCTTTCATCTTCAGGGGCGAGATGTCGCCTTCGCCGCCTCACCTTGTCAATTAACTCAGTGTTGAACAAGGGTGAATCTATGTGTAGATTCAGTGGTGCATGTATGTGCGGGGGAGGTGGAGCAGGGATATTTACCTCCGACACTGGAGCTGTTGGATCAGGATTATCTGTCGTCAGTATCAAACGAGGGTACGGGGTAAGCACTGGAGGCTTACGCTCTGACTTGGGTTCAGACTTGGGTTCAGATTCAGCTGCACTAGTTGCCTTGGCCACTTGTGTAGCCTGTGAGGAGTCATTAACAGGAACACAGTGTAGGGTACCTTCGACCTTAACAGTTCCAGACATAGGCATTTCCGGTACCGAGGGACTGTTTTGCAGTTTCACCTCAGCCGGTGCTGTAGGGATTAAATGGGAATAACCGATTGCGGTTACCACCTCCTCTAAAGGTGGTAAGGGTCCTGTACTCTGCACCAGACATTTGGTACCGGACATTTGGGAAGCAGCATCTGTAGTGCTATAAGGGGGCGGGGGCATGCTTTTCTTACTAATTTCTTCCTCTTTCTCTAGGAAAGCTTTGGTCATGACAAACCAACTATGAATTTGGACATGGTCTGCCAATTTTTTTTCTTCTTTCCCAGGCTTTCGGTACTTATTTTCCAGATAGGTCATAAGCTGTACAAGTAATGGCGTGTCAAAGGAGCCTCCTGCTGGCCAAGCGAGGAAGGCATCCTCTTCTGCCCACTTTACCCACTTAGAATGGCACTTACGAATCAATTGCTCAGTAGGTTTATGCAGAGCAATAACTCTGTCCAAAGGATTTAACTCACTAGCCTCTCCTACCATCTTGGGATCTCTCAATATTGCAGACCAAACTACGACACAAGTATTAATAATAAATTTCGTGTAGCCACTCCCTTATGAGAAAGAGTGGTTCAACCTTACCTTAATTGTAGTTTTCACCGTACCGTGAATTCACGCTTCCGGTGTGCTGTACTTCTTCAAACACGAAGGTATTCACAGCGGGACTAGGGAGAGATAGCCTGCAGACAGACGAGTACTGAAGACCTATCTACTCCTTTCCGTTCGACTGGTTACCGGTTCCTACTTAAATTACTTGGGCTCCAGTGCGTTACCGCCGAAACAACCGGGATAGGGCCAAAAGGCAGCGTCAAGTCTGCCAATTGTTTTCGAACTTATTAGTACACTAACGGAAAAACCTATGACTCACTCGTATAAGACAAGTTTTTACTTACCTCTCCAGTCAGCTCCACGTATATCCACCGTAGAATGCTTGATCTGAGGGCTTCTTTGTGTTGTGCGGTACGTGATTCCGCTTCGGGGTCCACCTGACACTCCGTCCCTGTACGTGTTCCCTCGGGGGTTCAAGGCAAAAGTCCCAGGTGGTTATGTCGCAATATTCAACTTGGGCTTATTGATTGGTACTGTACAAGATCTGCCAGATAGCAGTGCGCGCTAAGGTCTAGGAGATATTGGTGGAGAGATAATAAAAGTTAATGAACAGTTTTTTTTTCTTTTCTTTGAGAGTAAGACTTACTTCCTCAAAGTGGTTACTGAAGTGCTTCAGGTCTCAAAAATCTCAAAGTAGATTCAGGATGCTTCAGGGCGGTTTTCCACTCCCGATCAATGGCACCCTCACTTCCTTCGATGCTGGCAATGAGGTATCCCTGAAGGTGTGCTAGCCCGCGATACCCGCATCAGGCATTAGGCTTTCCTTTCCGTTTTCCGGCTCGAAGGACCATATGTTTTCTGCTGGTATTCAGGAAAGCACCTTCAGACAGCTTTATGATCTAAAAGGCAAATTTATTGATAGCAATACAAAGACAATATAGACAATTTAAAAAGAGGAACAAGGAAAGAGGAAGTCGTTGTTTCTCTGGAGGCGCAGGTCAGTGGCAACTGGGCATCAAGCTTGCTTCTCAGATGCGGAGCTCTTCGGCTGGAGTTTTTAAACTTTTTGCACTGTCCAATAGAAATACATTGATGCACATCCTGGGTGTATTAATTTCAGTCAATATCCAATTATGTACGTTGCTTTATTGTCCAATCAGGCACCGTCTCTGGGGTGTTGCCTTCTTCCGGTAATGAGCTTTGCCAAAGCACATGGTGGTGAAATATGTTGCCAGCAGAATCAGGAAATACACATTCAGGCTTAAGGCCTATATACAATACCCATCCCTTCACAATCAGTTTCACCCACTCTAACATATACATTTCTTCACACACCTCACCTACACCACCTCTTCCTAATAAATGCTAGTAGGACAAGGGGACACTCCATGAAATTAGCATGCAGCACATTTAAAACTAATCGGAGAAAGTTCTTTTTCACTCAACGCTCAATTAAACTGGAATTTGTTGCCAGGGGATGTGGTTAGTGCAGTTAGTGTAGCTGGGTTTAAAAAAGGTTTGGATAAGGTTTTGGGAGGGTCCATTACCTGCTATTAATCAAGTTGACTTAGAAAATAGCCACTGCTATTACTGGCAATGGTATCATGGGATAGACTTAGTTTATGGGTACTTCCAGTCTCTTATGGCCTGGATTGGCCACTGTTGGAAACAGGATGCTGGGCTTGATGGACCCTTGGTCTGACCCAGTATGGCATGTTCTTTTGTACATCTCTGCCATAAACCTCTCTTATCCACACACACCCTTCTACAATTCTGTGTTGAAAGTATTCCCAAAGTGATGCTTTTGCATTTTTTTCCTACTTTTTTGAAATGATATACTTGTCTAATTTAAGGAGTTAGGCAAGTAGATCTGTATCTGCTCAAAGGATTTAAAAAAAAACAAAAAAAACACTGTGTGCCTAAGGGGGTCATTTTCAAAAGCGATCGCATGTGAAAAGAGACATTTTGCATGTGAAAAGTCCCTTTTCGCGCACGATCACTAAATGGGGGCGGAGTCGGCCCCAGAAGAGAAGGAGTCGAGGTGGCACCGGGGCTGTCGCTGCGCAGACATTGCTGGCGGCGAAAGGTAAGGACCCGTATCGCTGACAGACACGTGCCGAATAACTACACCTTTTATGGTGTAGTTATTTGGTGCGAAAGCCGGCAGCCAGCACACCGCAATGGTGCGATGGCTGCCGGCTTTCGCAGGCCCGCCCCCCGCTTCGCCCCCCCCACCCCCCCGTTACTGCCAGATTCTCTAAGGTTTGCGACCTGAGAAAATCCAGCTCTAACAGGCTGATACAGTACAGTGCGCTCCGACGGAGTGCACTGTTTACCTGCCATTGGACACACGTTTTCCCTTACCCCTTATTCAGTAAGGGGCGGAAAACGCGCGTCCAACCCGCCGAACCTAATAGGGCCCTCAACATGCAAATGCATGTTGAGGGCCCTATTAGGTATTCGTGCGCGATTCAGAAAGTAAAATGCGCAGCCAAGCCGCACATTTTACTTTCAGATATTAGCGCCTACTCAAAGGTTGGCGCTAATTTCTTCCGGCACCGGGAAAGTGCACAGAAAAGCAGTAAAAGCTGCTTTTCTGTGCACCCTCTGACTTAATATCATGGCGATATTAAGTCAGAGGTCCCGAAGAGTAAAAAAAGTTTAAAAAAAAAAAAAAAATTGGAAGTCGGCCGGCGGCTGTCGGGTCGAAAACCAAACGCTCAATTTTGCCGGCGTCCGGTTTCCGAGCCCATGGCTGTCAGCGGGCTCGAGAACCGACACCGGCAAAATTGAGCGTCGGCTGTCAAATCCGCTGACAGCCGCCGCTCCTGTCAAAAAGGAGGCGCTAGGGACGCGCTAGTGTCCCTGGCGCCTCCTTTTTCCCGTTTCTACCGCCGGACCTAATTTAAATACTGTATTGTGCACCCAGGCGAGTGGCCTGTGTGCGCGCCGGGAGAGTGGGTATTCGCCCGCTCTCCCGCAGACTTTACTGAATCAGCCTGTAAGTTAGTTGTCTAGATTTTAGCTGGCTACATTAACTTTAAGTGACCTTTTATCCACAATCTAGCCGGGTAGCTTATGTCTGGAAATATATCTACACTTAATTAATTACAATTTATGCATGCTGACCCCCATAATTTTCATTGCCAAATAGTTGTAAACAGTTTTCAAGGAATGACAGGGAAAGTCACAGAATCTCTTACTTTTAATAAAGCCACCCTAGATTTTCCCACGGGTACCCATGGATCATTCACAGACAGGACCATAGCCAAGCAGTTTGGTAGCTGTAGCCAAACGAAAAAAATGCACTCTCACCCTGTACGTAACAGATGACACCACAAAGCTTGGAGACTCTGCAAAATGTTTTGGTTTTATTTTTTAATTTAAAACATAACTATTATTATGATTTATAATCTATGAGTAGACAATTGTGACCTTGGTCCCAAAACCGTGGCCCTTAAGTCTGGTTAGATGTGTTTCCTAACCTCGACCACAACTGACCCTTAACCTCTACTGAACTGATTACTAATCTGTACCTTGATAAGCAGTAAGTGTTATTAAAAAAAAAAAAAAAAAAAAAGGCTTGTGTACCTTTAAGGCATGATAATGTCATACCTTTTTTTGCTGGCATTGAATTATGATTTTTGATTATATTAAACTGACTAGGTTCTAGAGCTCGTTAAGAACAAAGCAAACCCCCCCCCCCCCCCCACTACCAGACACCACAAAACCCTGCTCAAAACACACTGAGAACTTTGATGGCAAACCAGCCATGCCATAAGAGCACTAACACCCGGGACTGCAAGGCCAGTGGCTTCTGCTAGCTAAAGCCCTTTGCCCAACAGGTTCCTTTCCCCCACTCACCTGGCTGACCACTCTCCCACTTCCTGAACAGTTTTCCTTGCTTGGTCTTTCGCTGGATTTCTCTATTTGCCACGAGTCCAACATATCTTGTCAGCTGTATGCTTCTCCTTCACAGCTGGTTAGTTTTCTATCCCACTGTCTTTTTTTTTTTTTTTTCCTTTTTATGAATGGGATTTGTGCTTATCCTGCTTTAGAGGATTTTGTCAGGCTCAATTACTTTTTCCAGTGCACAGTACTTGTATGTGGTCTGAAACAGCAAAATGCTCCCTCCAACTCCTTTCACCATCCAGTCACCTCTGCAAATGGAAACGTTTGAACTGAGGTCACCCTGAGATTTGGTGTAGATTGGGGGAAGAGGTGCATGCACCTTGCACACTCTACGCTCACATCCTTTATATGTATTCCACCCAACAGGGATGACTCCGGCATTTTTTCCTCTATCCTCAAGCTTTACCCCAAGCACTTCCCCCTTCCCTCTTCCCCAGGACCTAACCCAGCACTCTCTCCTTCCCTAGCCATAGTTACACAGGTGTTAGGGCAAAAAAATGTTATGGCTTGCTTTGAACATGAGTTTGCTCAGTTCAGGACTGGATGTTGGGTTTAGAGCCACAGAACAGCGGTGAGAAATCCAGGCTCAGACTGCTGATTACCTGGCATGTATGCCCCTGACCCCTGAGGATCTGGATTGGTCCTCACGATATTCAGAAGTTATGCTGGGACACCTGGAAGGCCAAGTGACAGTGTGGCATCCTGGAGGAAGACCTGTGAGAGTTTCTCCCCATGTATACTGATGTGGTATGTGACGTGAAAATCTTGAAGCTGTGCTAAGACCTGTAAGTACAAGTTGAGTCTCAGGTGTCGATTGTGTTTGTCCAAGTAGAGAAATTACTGTAGAAATTGATCTGGACTGGATAAGTGGATTGGATTTAAGCTTTACCCTAATAATGAGCTTGAAACCTTGATTGTAGTTACCTGTTTTGTTTTGTTTTTGTACCTGCAGTGCATCATAAGTCATGGAAAATTTATATTATTGCCATAACTAAAAATAAAGCAACATTTAGACACCATTCCCAGTGTAGTTTGCATGGCAGGAGCTGCCAACCTGAAAACAGGGCATGTGTAAGGAATCATACTCAGCAGGGAATATCCATCTGCTAACTGCTAACTGCTCTAGCCCCTCGCCTACCAAGTCGCATGTAGGGTAAGGGAGGGGAGGGACTGAGTGAGGCAGAGGCTGGAGCCTACAGAGCAGAAAAGAGCCACTCTGTTCACAAATTCAGCCCCTTAATTCTTATAAATATTTCAGTCCTCCAGCAGCATCAGAGTGCCTTTCTGGCAGTGACACCTATGTCCCAGGCCATATTGGCCAGTGGCCTTATAGTAGGCGCTATGGCTTTGCTCATAGATTTGCCTAAGTCCTGCTGACCATCTGCACCAAGGGCTCAACCTGCAGGAACAATGGCTGGTATAGGTGAAGTTCTCATTGGTTGCTCCCAGGCACTTCTGCCTGGGGTCAAGGTAGCCAAACACACACACACACACACACACACACACAGGTTTGCCTGTGCAGCCCATTCTGCTACCTCTCTGCACAGGGGTGCAACTCTCCAATAATAGTCCTAAAGGACTCCTGGAATGGCTGGAGGGCTGACACCCTAACAAAGATGAATTTACCAGTTTGAGACAATGCTCATAGTCTGCGTGTTCTTGACTCAAAATTATCTAATGGAGACTCTGATTACAGCAAGCAAGCCCTAGTTCTCAGATAACATATCCAATCTCTAGAGGCTAGAGTTGCAGACTTGGAGGAACTGAGGCAGACAGAGATGTATATAGAGACCAGTGGAGCAGTCCCAAGTCCTTTCTCTGGTTCTTTGCAGGACCATGGTTATCTGGAAGGGCAGCAGATTCTTTGTGTGGCAGGAAGTAGTCCAGTAGCTAGGACCAGTCCTCCCGGTGATGCATTACCTTCTTACACCAAGGATGTGTCTCAGGTGGAAAGGCTTAGTATTGCTGTTATGGTTGACAATTCAACGATTAGGCATGCAGATAGATGGGTGACTGGTGGGCATGAGGATTGATAACTTGCCTACCTGGTGTGTAGGTAGCAGACCTCATACATCACCTAGATAGGATTTTAGAGAGTGCTGGGTTGGAGTTAGCTATCATGGTACATATGTGTTCCAGCAACATACAGTAAGAAAGAGGAGGGACGCTCTTGACGCCAAATTTAGGCTTCCTTATCTTCCTGTTAGACCAATCTTTACGTATGAAATTTCTCCTCCTTCACAACTAATGGAGACAGAGGATGTACCTCTTATAGGACCTCACTCTGAGCTTATAAGGGAGGTGTGGTCCTGGTCCAATCCCAGTAGTCTTTGTCTACAGCAGTTGTGATAGGTAGACAGGTTCTAGCTCCCAGAATTTTGGTTCGTTCTTGGCCTGGTTGAGCCCTCTGACTCCTGGGGCAACAGTCCTTTGATGCTGCTCCCCGGGTAGAGGTCCACACCTGGATAGCCAAAGGAAAAAAAAAAGAACAAAGAGAACCAGTTGAGTTCCTTTGGGTCCCCTCATAGTTACCTTAGGGGTCTGTTGAGTACCTTGGTAGAGAGCTTCCCTCTCCTCCACCCCAGAGGACTGGGAACCCCGGGGGTGTGGTAAGACTATGCGCTGCTCCACCTCACCCCCTTTCTATTTCTTCTGCTGCGGCCTCTCTCTATGCTGCTTTTTCTCCGCTTTGCTCTGGGCAAAGGGCTTCCTTAAAATTATATAAAAAAAAAAGAAAGGCAAAAGGGCAGGAAGCCAGAACTCCTGGGGCTCAGGGGCTGGATCTGCCGACATCGCAGGACCCTCGGAGGGGTGAGTACACTTTCATTGGTTGGCCCCCCCCCCCCCGAGGCCCTGCAGGAGAGGGAGAGAAGTGTCGTGTAAGCACCGCAGCTGCTGACAGAAAGCAGTGGCACAGCAGTAACACCCGCAGCGAGTGCTTGGGGCAGGCCATGGCTTGAACGGCCCCTAGCTGCTGCAGGCGGGAGGGTTTCCCTGCAATGAGGGCCTCACCAGTGAGGAAAGAGAATTGACATCTGTTTTTGGTTTCTGAGTAAGATGCTGTGCGATTTGGTGAAGTGGAAGTACTTTGGATTTTGCCTACTGAATTAATATGGGAACAGTTTGTTGAACTTACCCCTTTTTTTGAGGATGTTTTGTTCCTGTTTTGGTTAATCTGAAAGGCAGTATGGATCTATTTATAAGAATGGCAGGAACTAGAGGTGGACACGCAGCAGCTGACGGTCAAGACCAAGGCACCAGAACAGAATCCAAAGGTAGAGATGTGGTCCTACAGGCAGGGTCAAGGCAGGCAGAGTTCATGCAGCGTTAGGGGGCAGGCCAAGGTCAGGGCAGGTGGAGTTCAATCACCGACAAGAAGCAAGCAAGAAGTCAGGAGAGGCCACAGACAAGGCAGCGTTAAGGGTCAGGCTGGGTCACAGGTGAAAGCAGCAACAATGACAGCAATGCACAGGAATACATGGAACCAAAACCTGCTGTTCAGGCTTCAGCTTCTTTTATAGGAAAGCAGTGATGACGTCATCGGGATGCACTCACAGGAAATCTTGTATGCTTGGCCTACAAAACTGCTGAGTTCATGTGGCTCCTTAGATAGAGCTGCAGGAGGCATCAGATGATCAGGATGCCAGGAATCACGCTAGACTCAGAACCTTGACCACCGTGCAGCACCCCAAGGCCAATAGCATATTACAAAGAACATTTTAAGTCCATTTCTCGGTTGAAGTCATTTTTGTGGTGCACAATGTTATCTGCTTTGTTTATGATCATAAAAAAATCCCACAGTAAACTGATATCGATAATAGTGGTTGCTTAATAATGTTAGGTTTGTCGGACCATAATGTCAGGAGTCTAGTGATGTGAACCTCATAAGACTCTTTGGGATTAATGGTCCTTTAATTTTTTGATATTTTTTTTATATTTATGCAGTAGTGTCCATAAACATGGTATGGTGCCGAAAAGAAACCCAAAAGTCAACTTAGCTGCATAATATTATTGCACAGACCACCCCCCCCTTTATTTTTTTCAATACATATGAAACAATGCTCTGCTTATGCGTAGTAATGCTTTCCCCTGGAGAAGCTGACTCTGTGAAACAGTTGAGAATGGCTGCAGATATTAGCGAATGATTGTGGACACTTATTAATGGTTCTTGTTTTCAACTCTGTTCTTGATTTTTCTTATGTTTTGTTTTGCTTATGTTTGCAAGTGGGTATGATCAATGTATCTTTATTGCCCATATACTTTTTGTAAGGTTTTTGATTGATTACATTTATAAATATATTTTGTGTATATTTTTTTATTTTATTTGTGTATGTATCATTCCTTTGTTCTGGATGTTGATTGGGGCATCCTAACTGTAGTGTCATCTAGAAGCAGGGAGATCCTGGATTGTCTGCAGGAAGAACTGTTCCAGCAACTGGTAACAGAACCAGCAAAGGGGGTTATACGGGACCTGGTGCTTACATGAGGAGTGTTTCTGATGTCGTAGTGGGGGAGCTCTGGAATCCGTTGATCACTGGATGGTGTGGTTCAGTATTAGAGCACAGGCTTTGGTGGTTCATTGTAAGGCAATGGGCCTGGACTTCAGGAAAACTAGCTTCGTTAAAATGGGGAAGTACTTCACGGATTCATTAACTGTATGGAATAAGCTAGGGGAAGTAAAAGATCAGTGGGCAATACCAAAAGAAGATATTGAAAGGGCAACAAACCTTTTAGTTGGAAAAGTAAGTAAGAGTAAGAGAAAAAAGAGGCTTCTGGGTCAGTAACTTTTAAACAGCCGTGCAGGTGCACATGTACGCACATACGCCAGCTCGCACGAATGGACACGCGCATTTTATAACATACGTGCATGTCATACCATTGCCTGTACGTGCATAAATGTGTGCACAATTTCATATGGATGCATGCAAATACCACCTCTACAGTATAAGTGGGGAAATGTTTAGTAGATATGCATGCTGAAGCATTAGGCTCTTTTCCCAGTTCGCTCCCAGTTCGCCCCAGTAAAGGATAGGACTTCCTAACCCCCCCCCCCCCCCCCAGCTAGATAGCATCCCTCTTACCCTATTAGTCCTGACCCTTCAAACCCTACTGACTAGCCCTGATTTTTTAATTTGAAAACTTACATGTCATCCATAGAAGAAGTAAATTTATGGGGTAGGGGATGCCAATGCGTGCTGGTGCATGTAAATAATTACCCGCATACTTCAGGTTACAGACCCGGAATGCCCATGTCCTGCCCATTCCCCACCCAGACTCCACCGATGCCCTGCCCTTTTGTGACTTCCCAATCTGTGCGCGTACCGGGAGATACACAAATACTAGTGCGCTTTTTAAAATTCGTGCGGTGGGTGTGACTTCTGTGCACATCTCCCAGCTTTGGTGCTGATAGGGTTTTTAAAATCTCTGTATATGGTTTTCTAAAGAAATGACTGAAAAGGTATTGGAAAAGTTTCCATTTATA
The DNA here is from genome assembly GCF_901001135.1 of Rhinatrema bivittatum. Classification (NCBI taxonomy): domain Eukaryota; kingdom Metazoa; phylum Chordata; class Amphibia; order Gymnophiona; family Rhinatrematidae; genus Rhinatrema; species Rhinatrema bivittatum. The sequence goes on along the minus strand of NC_042617.1, from coordinate 540,848,767 downwards.
AACTACATGAGATTGCAGAAAAAGGAAGGCAGGCAACAATATCTAGAAAAGCTAATAGAAGTTGGAATGTAGTCAGAAGAGTGAAAGTGCAAATGGAAGGTGACGCGGAATAATATGGTGAATCCAGGTCCATCCTGTCCTTATCAAGTATGGCCCTGGGGTGACTGACTGGTTAAAAACTGGTTGAGTAGCAGGCAACAAAATGTAGTGATAGTGGAAATCACTCCAAGGAAAGGGGGTTACCAGTGATGTGCCACAGGGATTAATCCTTGGTCTGGTTATTTTCAAAAGCAATATGGAAGAGCTATCGGGGAAGGTATGCCTTTTTGTCGATCATACCAAAATCTGCAACAGGATAGACACCCTAGAAAGTGTGGAAAACACAAGGATGCACCTAAAGAAGATTGAGAAATGACCTAGAGACTGTCAGCTAACACAATGCTAAAAAAATAATGTGGGCGTCATGCATTTGAGTTGCAAAAACCCAAGGGAGCAGTACAATATGGGGGTGAAGCTCTGTGTACAAAACAGGAGTTGGATCTGAGGGTGGTCATTTCTTATGATCTTAAGGTGACCAAACAAGTAGATATGTTGATGGCAAAAGCAAGAAAGATGCTTCTGTGCATAGGGAGCATAATAGCTAGCAGGAAAATGGAGGTGATTTTGCCTCTGTTTAAGTCTCTGGTGAGACCTCATTTGGAGAACTCTGTATAATACCAGAGACCACACCGTCAAAAGGATATAAACCAGAAGGAGTCGGTCCAGAGGACAACTAATAAAATGATCAGTGGTCTTCATAATATAGCAATTGAGGACAGGTCATGGGCTAATTTTCAAAACAATTTCCATGCATAAATGATCTTTTGAAAATTGCCCATTAGATCATGCATGTGAAAGTATGTGCAAAAGCCATTTCTTGCATACTTTTATGCATACAACAGAGGTGCTCTAGGATGCAAGGCAGAGACAGAAATTATGTGCAAACTTTCAATTTTCAAAAGTATGCATGAGAATATGCATATGAGAATATGCATGAGAATATGCCTGCTCTCAAGTAGGTGCAACTTTGTGCATGGTCATCAGCACACTCACAAATTTTCAAAGCAGGTTTAAGCTTACAATTATGCTTTGAAAATGTTGACTAAAGTCTGCGGTTAAAATGTACCCACAAACTACACCTTACGCGAGCTGTTTGAAAATTACTACTACTAAAATGTATCATTTCCATACCACTACAAGACATATACAGTGCTAAACAGAAAACATTATCCTCAAAGATCTAACCATGTATACCCTCTTGGAAATGAGGGAAAGGGGAAATACGATAGAGACATTTAAAACCTCCATGGATTACATGCACAGGAGACAGGCCTCATTCAACAGAATGGAAGCTCTAGTATTGAAGGGTCATGGAATGAGGATGAAAGAGAGATAGGCAGGTTCAGTCATAATCTAAAGAAATATTTCTTTACAGAGTGGTGGAGACAAGGATAGCATCAGAATTCGAGAAAACAGGACAAGCACAGAGGATCTCTGAGGGAGAGGAGAGGACTATAAAACTGAACTGGGCAGATTGCAGAGGCCAAATGTTCTTTTTTTCTTCTGTAATGTTTCTGTGAAGGTAAATGGGTTGGAGACTTGCAGAGGAATTCAAGAGATGAACATTTTTTTTGGGGGGGGAGGGCTGGGGACTCGAAGGAAGACCAGGAATTCTAAAAAAAAACCCGTAGCATAAGCCACATCTACTCTATGAACTAGGAACAGCCACTAAAAAAATGGAAATTTAGTGACTGAATGTAATGCCCAAATATTTTTAGTTGAATAGCTCAGTTGTGATGGAAGCCAGATGCTTAGCCCAAATTTAGAAGGACAAAGCTAAAATATCTATTTTATCTGCCACATTGCACGTTATTAATTTTGTCATTATAGCCTTGTTACTCACTCATTCAGAAGTCGTTTTTACACCATAATGGCAATCACTGATATTACTTTTCCTAATTTCCAGTACAGATGGGTAAGTTAATGGCAACAAGGTTCAGATTCTAGTCTTGATGTGTTCATCCTGGCTCAGTTTTTCATTCAGTGTTCCAAGTTGACTGTAAATACATTTAGATTGAATTACAAATGTCTGTGGCTTGCTCTCTTTTTTTTTTTTCTCATTCATAGCTCTTTTCTAGATCTCATTCATAGCTCTTTTCTTCAGTGGTCTCAATAGGATTTTTCTTAGGAAAAAAAAAGTCCAGTAGCAGGGAGCACAGCAGCAATCTTCAGGCAGGGCCAAAAACTTCCTTCTGGGGAGCTCAGAAAAAATCTTCACACAAAGGTAGAACAATCTGGAACCCTCCTGCAGCGGGTCACCATCTGGAATCTTCCCTACCTCCTGACTTAACCTTAACTGGTGGGGACCCTGACTTTCTCCAGCCAGGGATATCAGGGCTCTCTCAGGAGAAAACCCCCAAAAGGCAAAAAACATCCAAACATCTGAATCAAAAACAGAACCGGCACTTAGACCTTCCCACCAGGGGAACAACACAAGGAAACCACTCCTACTCACTCTAAATCTTAACCAAAGTGCCACACCTACAATTGCTGCAGCCTGCTTTTATGGCCATTCCAGCAACCACAGTGGGGGAGTCATTCAGAAATGGAGCACCCCCCCCCGTCCTCCACTCCCTTTCCTATCCATGCTCACAGGGTTCAAGGCTAGGGCCTTATCGTGGTGATCCCAAAGGGCCATCACCTGTTTATAAATTGAAAACTTAGGTGCTTATTTTCCAGTTAATTAGGAGTTCTTTGGAGGTACCAAATATTAGGGTTTATCAGTGTTTTTGCAGCACAGGTACTATTTATATTGCTGGGTACCTTTTTACGGTTGAATCAAAGACATCCATTTGTGCAGCAGAGGAGCCTTTGGTATGGAAAAGACTCAAAAACAAAGCAGAGGATCCAGGACAGGCAAAGGAGGGGTGAGAGAGTAGTACGGGAAGTGGTGTTTATCTAATAAACACCTATTTTATTTTGTTTGCATCGGGGTGTGTTTTATCAGTTAAAATCTAAAATTAGAAGCCGTAGTTGTATTCCAAACAGTTTCTGTTGTCTTCCTCATCTTCCGCGATGGATGAGCATAAAAATTCCTCACTTAGTTTACACCCAGCACCCCTCTCCTTCCATGTGTAAACACAAAGCTTTCTAATGATCTAATAAGCTACCAGTACTTGTCTGAAAACCTGACTAGCACTGACTTTTTTCCCTCTTTTCACATTTCACCAAATGGAGATTTGAAGCATTTGCCATGTGCCACGAGGAGCAGCGCCTCCTCCCCTACAGAGCTGCAGGTGCATTCTCTCATATAAACCCTAGGATTTTCAAGTCTCTTGAGTCATCTTACTGAAGATAAAAACAGAAGGAGGAATTTCTAGACCAAATTCCCCTGCTTCATGTGGCCTTTACTGTGCAGGATTCTGTTTGCTACAAGTTGGGAATGGGAATAGTTTAACTGAATGCTCTGTAGATGCTGTTATCCATGGTAAACAGTTATTGAAGGACCTCCGTGCTAAGTATGAGTCCGTATTCCGTACACTACACAATGCACTAACCCTTGGAAAGGTGACAAATAAACCATGCAAAATCTATTGCACAGCTGAACTGTTAGAAATGGCTCTCTGCTGTTGGTTTTTTTCTTTTGGGTTTTTTTTTTTTGGGGGGGAGGGGGCTGTTTGGCCCTTAGTTCCTCCTTTCTCCTTTTTGTTCCAGCTCAGTCCGATCCAGTGCTGGGACCCTGGTGCCATCTGCCTATGATTTACAATGTCCATGGAATTTTCCCTCCCCCCCCCCCCCCCTATTTTCAGATACCTTGACACCTTTTCCTGATCTGATCATTGCACAAATGGTCCTGAAGTTAGGAGCCACACACCACGACACCAGTGCTCCTTCCAGAATCCTGGGCTCAAAATCCAGCTACCAGGTTCACTACAAAGGGCTGTGAATACTGCCTAGGCAGCACCCCCAGCCGACTCAGAATGCAGAGGAGCTGAACTGGGAATAGAGACAAGGACCTTGTCACTGGGGGGGCCCTGTCTGTTTTCTGATTATTAAATACCTTCCGCTGATGCAGCTTTCGAACAAAATGCAGTTCTCTTCTAAAAAAAAAATGTTTTTAGGGTATGCTTTAATCTATACAGATTTTTGGAAGTGCTCTCTGCTTGTTAGAACTAACTTTTGTTTCTTGATCTTTGATATGTTTTTTTTAATTTTTAAAAAGATTTTGATTTAAAAGATTTTTAATCCATTTGATCCAGCAGAGTACAATACGAACATACAGAGTATGAAAGGTGACATAAATCAACAGCAACGGAGCCAACTGAGAGGTTGGATCTTAAATTATCAGCCCACCCAAAACTGCAAGCTCCGCTCATTTATGACCAACAGCCTCCAAGGGGAGTTGATATCTACCCCTCTTAAGGGCTAATTTCCACACTGACTCCACACATGAGCCAGATCAAGTTAATGTCAGCTGCAGCATGGAAATCTGAACTAGACAGCAAAGCCATCCAGTCCAGAGGTATTTCAGATTAAATCCAGTCTGGACTGGCTCACCCAGCTGTTTGGATCACAATTCATTACCTCCCAGCAAGACCTTAAAAATCTTGCCTTTCAGCAATGGAAAACTATTGGCAGTTGATTTAAATATTTTCTGTCCAATCATTTTTATTTTTTTAACTTTGCTTTTTTTTTGTCGAACACATCCATGCCCCTTGCTGCATTGCAAAGTGAGGGACTGGATGCTGTTGGGAAATGATGCTTCTACAATAAAAGCTCAGATCCTTTAAATTACTTCTTGTGAAGTGTTTTTTTTTCCAAGAGCTTTAAAAGCATGTGAACTTGTCTGACATCTTTTCCTTTCCTGTGAAAGAGGAGATGAAATAGCCTGTATGTGCAGCATACACTGATGAAAAAATAATTGCATTTGAGCATGTGCACTCATATTGTTGTGCATTGCCTTGTTGAAGTGCTGCAGTTCCAACTGGTAAGTAGCAATAGATGCAATCATTTTAATTTCGAGAAAAAGAAGAAAATAGACTTCAAGTCAGCACACTTGCTTTTCATGCCTTGTGCTTTTTGGATTCAGAACCACATCCTCCTCAGATTTGATCCTTTATAGAGAGGGTCAGGTCAGTGAACAGACAAATCCTGACTTACCCAGCTAACTTGGCCGAGATGTTCAGTGGCAGTGCTCAATATACTCAGCTTTCATCTGGTTAGCTGGATAAGTTTATCCAGCTAACTTTAGGACAGTTGAGTACCAGTCCTAGACTTATCCAGCTAACTAAACCAGATAATGCTTAATATTGGCGCTTATTCAGCTACGTTAGCCGGACATGTATTTCCAGCCTGGAACACCCCGTCCCAACCCTCAATTAGCTGGCTAACTTTGCAGCCGAATAAAAAGTATGCTGGCTAAAGTGGCAACCACTGACGGTGCCTGGATATTCAAATGGAGCCACTTAGGCCTGGATTTTCTAAGGTCGCAGACCTTGGAAAATCCTGAGATGACAGGGGGCGGGCCTGCGAAAGCCGGCAGCGATCGCACCTCTGCAGTGCGATCGCTGCCGGCTTTCACACCCAATAGTGCCATCGTAAAAGGTGGTGCTATTGGGCGCGAAACTGGTGGCGAAAAGGACCCTTACCTTTTTGCCGTCAGCAACATCTTCGCAGAGTCGGCCCTGGTGCCGCCCCGACTCCTCCTCTTCCGGGGCCGACTCCGCCCCGACTCCGCCCCCATTTAGTGATCACATGCGAAAAGGGACTTTTCGCATGCGATCACTTTTGAAAATGACCCCCTTAGCTGGCTAAGTCTGAAGTTAACTGGCTAAGCAGTGTTGAATATCGGGTCCAGTATGGCTAAGATTTTCAGAAGAATATTTCACTTTTGTCAAGCTCCTACCCACTAATCCAGGCAGTTTGTTGTTATTTATTCATGGCATCAGCAGATGATTCTTTCTTATGGAAGCCCTGACTTCCAGCAGAAGAGCTCACACTGCCTCTGACACACTAGCGTGCAATCATTGAGGTGACCTCCAGGTCATAAGGAAAATAATTTCCTTATAGTCCTTCAGCTTCTTCAGATGAGATAGTGTGTAGCTCTCCCCATATTGCTTTCATTTGCTGCTGATATCTGGAGCTCCAGTTTTCATCTTGCCTTTAAGTTGAAGTACCTATGTGCTGTCATTCAATCAGCCAACCCCTCATGTGTTGAAGTATGCTATAGAAAAGTAGACTTCAGATCTTGTGACAAGTACATTGTTTTAATCTATTTTTTAACAATTTCAGGGTGGATGTTTAGACAACCAGTTCCACTTTATGATTCTCTTTCACATGCTTGCTGTAACATAAGAGGCTAGATTCCCATAAACGGCATAACAAATTTAAAAAAAAAAGAAAAGAAAAAAAGGGACTAGTTTTTTAAACAGATGCTGTTTACAAAATCCTAACCTCCCTCCCCACACCTCCATGATAAGTAGCATTCTTTTAAACCTGCATGGTACTTTACCTTCAAAATGCTAATGTTCTTTCTGAAAACTGAGCTTAGAAACTGTGATGATTTGATAGATACCAAATAATTGTCCTACTTTTAAGGTGCTGCAGTTACAGTATTTATTTCCCAGTGAGTTAAAAACTAGAATTCTGCCACCCTCAAATCCCAGACACATTTTGGGCTGAGTCATTAAAGGGAGCCAATTAGTGGCCTATTCACCAAGGAGTCGATTTTCAAAAAAGGCCATATCCATGTGATACCCCTAACATGGGTATCTAGGTTTTCAGCTTATAAGATGACTCTCTACTGGGGACTCCTAAACTTAACTTCCACTTAAATATTGAATACTGCTGCCCTGATCCCCTTTCCTACCCAATGAACTATCAAAAAAAAACAAAACAACCCACCTTCCATGGCCTGATTCCCCGCTCCCTCACATCCAATCTCAAAACATTACCCTGAATTCCCCAATCCCCAAAAGCTTCCAGTGCCAAGAACCCCCAGGCTTACCTCCTATCAGATCAGCCCCAAGTGTTGCTTTGACAATGTCTTCCATTAGAGCATCCTGAATGCCACGCCAGTGAGAGGTAAGACTGTGCCCGCCTCCTGATTCAGTTTTAGGAACTTTTGGAGGATTTCTTGGGGTGGGGTGCAGGACTGGGGGATTTGGGCCAATTGTTTTGAGATCAGGAGGGAGGAGAGATTGGCCTCAAGTGATCGCCATGGTTCTGCCTAGGTGGCCAAGTAACACTTGCCCAGAACTCTAGTCTTCCTGATCCAGCTTCAAAATGGGCTACAGAGAAGAAGAAAGATTCCCCACAAACCCCGGCTCTCCTCCTACAACCACCATGAGTACCATCTTATATTGAACCAAAGCATATTCCTGCATGCTATTTCCCAAACACTTCCATAAAGAGACAGACAAATAAATCTTCATTGTACACCTCTGCAACAGTGCACATCAGCAGTAACCCAAAAGTAGACGTTAAGTAAAGAAATGCAAACCAACGAAAAGAGCGTGTTTCTAGTAACAGGGAACTGTACAAAATAGTATGCACATGTTTATAGTGTTCAGTCACTTTTAATCATTTGCACATAAACAGAAAGTATAGTGGTATTAATTTTTTTTTTCAAATCATATTTTGGTGATTGTGAGTTGTGCATCTCATTAACTGGGAGATGATCAAGCTGTGTTAGTGCTCTAACGTACATTAAACAGTGTATATCACAGTAATATCATGATATATGCAATAATTTCCAGTAAATAGCAGGTGGAGGATTGCATATCACATTATTTATTCTGTACATGTTAAAGACTCATTTTGCATATGATGTTCTTTCATTTGCATACACAGAGATGCTAATACTAGTGCACTCCCACTAACGTCTCATCATACTGTTTTGAATATGCTTGATAAGGCCTCATACATATGTCTACTAGTTTCACTACGTAGCTAAATCTAGCCACTCAAAACCTAGGCATTTCTGGGAGCAGGATAAGGGCAGGGGATAGAAGCTAATTTAATTGTATTAATTACAATTTTAAAATCACATTTTCATTAGCTGCTAAAAGAACTGTGTAATTGTAGTAGTTACAGGCAAATGAAAGTTGCAGAAAATATTGCAGCGTTTGGCCTCTCCACTTAAATATTTAAATATATCAATGTTTGTTGGATGTAACAATTAGTTATTCCTAGTTTAATATTTTGTGCATTTTGAGGGAAGGTTTGTTGGTTATTGACTAGTTACACTACATACAGGGAGCCTAACTTTGAAACTGTTACATTCCTGCACTTACCAACGCGGCATGGAGCCGCCGACTACTTCTGCGGCACAGAACCGCAGTCAGCCTGTCTTCTTCCTGCGGCAGGAGCCGCCGCCGCCGTCACCTTCCTCACGGCCCAGAGGCCAGAGTCCCCGGCATTGCCTGCGGCAGGAAGCCGCGTTCAGCTGCTTGTTCCACGGCTGGGACGCCGCTGTCCCAGCATCGGGCTTGGGCGCAGCCTGCTCGGCTTCCCTGCACTGCTCAGTGGCAGCATGGCCACTGACCATGTTTCTGATACTTCCTGCTTCCTGTCTCCTAAGGCGCGAGCCGTGCCTCCTTCAGTGATTTAAAGGGCCAGCCTCCTGGCCCCACCTGGACTCCTTCCAGGGCATCTCCTGATCTTCAGCCCTATAAAAGGGCTCTGCAGTCAGTCGGGGTTTTGCCTTCGCAAGGAGTTAGTTCCTCTTCAGGACTTCTCATCTTCGCTCCTGCTGGTTTTCCTGTTCTTTGTGGGATCCCTCATTGTTGTTCATGTTCCTGGTCTCTTCTGGATATCCCTTGCCTTCTCCTGATGTTCCATGGTCTTCCTGATGTTGTATGATGTTCCTTCCTGATGCCTCGTCTCTTCTGTTTCCTGGACCCTTGGTTCCTCATTGCTACTTCTTCTGGCGTGCTATGTCGTGTCTCGTCACCTCATGGCATGAGCCTGTCTTCTCATCTGCAGCGCAAGCCTTCGGAGGGTCATCCTCACCTGAAGCCAAGTCTCGTCTTGGTCTCTTACCCTGAATCTCGTCTCGCCCTCAGATGTTCTTGTGGCTAGTCCGTCCATGCCTAACACTCTGACTGAACCTGCTCCTTTCCTGCGTGGTCCATGACCAGCCATGGGCGGCTGTGTAGGGCGTGTCTCGGTGCAGGCTTCTACTGAATCTTCACCATGTTCCGGCTTCATCTTCTTTGTATTCATCTGGAGTCTGCTTCGCACTCAAGCGTGGTCTGCGACCAGTCCCGTTGGTCCGCCCTGTGGTGGGCTGTTTAGGGCGCGCTGCATCGCAGCTTCAACCCAGTACTTGACTTTGTTTCTGAACCTTGATTCTGAGTCTTCGTGCTCAAGCCTCTCATCTGAGTCTTCACGTCCCAAGCTTCTTGTCACCATCTTCATGTTCCAGAGCCTTAGCCTTTGTCCATCCTTGTCTCCTGTCTGGCATGCTGCCTTTGCCATTCCCAGTGGCAGGTCCAAAAGGGCTTGGAGTAGTCGAAGGACCACTCAGAGACCAAACTTGCATGGTTGGTCTCACTCAGGCTGTGCAGGTCGGCAGGGGTCTGGCTTTCTGGTCTCAGCCCAGGCTCGGACATGTCTCGCCTGCCTCGGTACCGCCTTGGAGCCCTCTGGGGTTGTGCCGTGGTCCAAGGGCACACAATCTCCTCGGAAATGGGACCGCTCTCCTAGCACTCCCTAACAGAAACTTATCTGTGGTACATCATTTAGACGAGCAAAGATTAATGCTAGTATTTTGTAAACTATGTGGCAGAAGCTGAACAGATGATACAAAAAAACCCCCAAAACACATTTTTGTACCCCAAAATTATGTGCATATGTTTTAGTACATGCAAATACTTCCAGTATAAGAAAATGTATAATTTCTCTACCCATTTTATAAACAAACGTGCAGCCCCGCTCCGTCCTCCGGTCCTGGGGGCTGGTCCGGAGGCCTCGACCACGCCCCCAGGCCAGGGCCACGCCCCCAGGCCCGCCCCCGAAATGCCGCGTCGTTTCTGGAACGCCCCCGGACACGCCCCCTCCCGCCCCTTTTCGAAAGCCCCAGGACTTACGCGCGTCCCGGGGCTTTACTCGCGCCGGCGCCCTATGCAAAATAGGCGCTCCGGCACGCAGGCCTTTTAAAATCCGCCCCTAAATGCTTGGGAAAAGCAGCGATGTTCCCTCCCTCTGCGTTCTTATCAGTTTCAGGTGCAGCTGTGTGGCCTTCACTCTCTCTCTCTCAAACTTTAGTTAATTGCTTGCTTTCTCATCGTAGAGCTACTGGAATAACTAAAATATACAGACTCTTGCCTGTTCGTAAACATTTCACACTGCAAAACAGTAAATAGGAGTTCATTCAGAGGTTGGCCTGTGACAACTCTGAATGCGTACGGCCCAACCTCTATATGCATAACAAAAAGTGACTCCAACAGTAGGTAGCTGTATGAATTTGACCTGCACTGGACTCTGGGTGGGGGGTGCTAAATGCCATCTCATTCCTTGCCCTAGGCAGCAAATTGCCTTGAACCGCTCCTTGTCTTAAGTATGTAAAAGACCCTTGATACAGGGGGCAGAAAGAGTTTTCTCATTCAAAACATACTTCTAATGGCCAGTTTAAAGCAGATTTCAGAAACTTTAGCAATCTTAAATATTTGCATCTGGAAAATGTTTCATAGTTCTAACTTTAGTATTGAGAAAAGAAAACCTGTCTTTAATTAGAGCAATGTTGGCCAATTGTAAAGACACCAATTGGTCAATCATATCAGCCATCCTGATCTTTGACTCATACATCCATGAATTCAGTTGTTGAAACTCACTGACAGAATCTGAGTGAAAGTAGATAGCTGCACTGTGCATCCAGGGTGAACACCCTCCATATTCACTACAACTGTCCAGATTTCTTCTAATGAAACAGTCTTACCTGGTGCCAGAGGCCTCCCTGTTTCTCCTTCAACAGACCCATGGGTTGACGCCTGAACCACTGCATTTCCACTGTCATTTTTTCACTGCTTTCCCCTGGCTGATACTCCTGAGGTCAGAGCCCTCTCACTTTCCTGATTGTCCGGGGTCCCCGACAAATGAAGTTCCATTGGCAGGAATATGAGTCTTCCTCCTATTGATTGCTCAACTTTCCTACCTCTAATTATTGTCTTGATCACGTGAATCCTCAAAAGGCCTAGAGGACGTGCCAGGCTGGGGATTCCCCTCCAGAGGCATAGCGGGATCTGAAGGTCCGTACTTAAAGATGTCTTCATCCTCAGATAGGACGGTGAATCTCCTGCCATATTCTAAGAGCCATACTGACCTGAGCTTTCACCATCAGAGCAGCCACGGACAAGTACATGGGTCCCAAAGCTGGAATCAGAGTTCCGGCTGCAAGAGCCATTATCTTACCCTTCAGTTTCACCATTACAGTAGGTGAAAAAGAATATGAACATGGAAATGGAAATGGAAATCTAAGAGGTCACCCATCTCCTTGGATGGGTGACCTCTTAGATTTCCCTACTAATATTGATTTTCTTGTGCATGCTAAAAATTGTTTTAGCAAGTCATTTAGTGAATTGGCTTCTAAGCTTTGTTGATTTAGCCCTAATAACTTGAATACTAACAGTATGTACTGATCAGGTGCCTCTTTTTATTAGTGTTGAAACTACCTATTCATTTAGTTGTATTTAAAATAAAGAAAATAATGTTATTACACATTTTTCCCAGAGGAACTGTTGGTAATACATTATATTTAGCTCCAAATCCTACACTGTTGGTGCCAGTACAATGGTATCTAACTGTTAGGTTATATTGTTTCTGAAAAGCTATCTGGAAAGGAAAACCTTTTGTATGTTGCAAAAGCTGACATTTTGTCAAGTGGGTTGTGCATAAAAGAAAAATATAATGTTGCTGAAGAAAGAAAACCTTTTTATACCGCTTTTGGGAGTCAGTTTAAATACAGAATTTTGATATGTATGTCACTGAAGTTGCCTTGAAGTGCTGTGAATTTACATAGCAGTGATACATCCAGAAAAGGGGTTTAGTGCATTATATGCCTGCCTGTCTGCAAGGAGAGAGTAGGGTGAATTTGGAGGTGGTTGTAGTGAGTGAAGGAGGAGGCGCTCAGGGGTCAGATATGTATGCTGTTGAAGGGGGCGTATGTGGGCTGGTTTGGAGGTGAGTATATTGGCTGGAGAGCAGGAGTCTGGCCTGGATGTATTTGCGGGGGGGGGGGGGGGGGGAAATAAGTTGGAAAAATGAGTGTTATTTTGCCTTGGGAGGAGTCTGAGGTGTAATCAATCCAGGTTAAACACCTATCATGCTGACCCTGTTATGCCAAGTTATTGTGCTAGGAGTTTGCTATAGCTCGGGATCAGAAGTTATATTTCATTCTCTAGGCGAGCTCATGAAATTTAACTTCTAGTACCATGGGCTTGCTTCACTGCAATTGTGGCCATGCTATTTACGAGTTAAAGGTTAGCATATGCGGGCATGCTAACCTTTAATGGGATAGAACTGTGGGTCAATTTTCAAAAGATTTACCTGGCTAACTGGATCGGAATTTAGCCAGGTAAACCTCTGAACTATAAATCTTCACCTGCTAACTGGAAACGTTTGCCTGCCAAATTCACAGGGGACAGACATTTAGCCAGTCTTAAAACAAGAAACTCTGGAGGCATACCTGGGGTGAGTTTTCAATTTAACCACTTAGCAGATTATCAGTGCTAGAATGCTAAATTTAGCTGGACAACTCCAGTCACACAAATAGCTGTTCCAAATTTAGCCAGGAGGCATCTGTGACAGCTGATCCTGTTCTTTGCATTGGGCACTGGTGTGCTAGTTTTCCAGTACAAGCACAGTGAGGATCACCAACATCCTAGCAAATACCTCTCCAAATGCTTTCCAATTCCATAACAAGGGCCGTCATGCTATGGAAAGGGGGAGAGGACCAGTTCATTGCTTCCCCCACAAGAAGAATCATTACAAGCCCCATCTCTGCCTCACTGTGTGAAACACAGCTGGCACTGATTTGCAAAGCCCCCAAACAATCCCTTACTGCTACTGTGTTGCAAATCTTAGTATCATCTGCTAATAGACAAACTTTACCTTCTATCCCTTCCGCAATGTTGCTCACAAAGATATTGAACAGAGCCAGTCCCAAAACTGATCCTTGTGGTAGTCTTCTTAACACCATTCTCGCTTCAGGGTAGGCTTCATGTACTATGACACTCCATCTCCTGTCAGTCAACCAGTTTGTAATCAATTCCATCACCTTGCTGCCCATTCCCAAGCTTCTCATTTTATTCACAAGCTTCCTATGTGGGACTGTATCAAAAGCTTTGCTGAAATCCAGGTAAGTCACATTGAATGTTTTTCCTTGATCTAATTCTCTAGTTACCCAATCAGAAAAAATAAATCAGATTTGTCTGACAGGACCTTCCCCTGGTGAATCCACGCTTCCTTGGGTCCAGCAACTTAAAGGATTGTAGATAGTTCACTATCCTTTCTTTCAACAGAATCTCCCATTCATTTTTCCACCACCGAAGTGAGGCTAACTGGCCTGTAGTTTCCAGCCTCCTCTCTGCTACCACTCTTGTAAAGCGGGACCACAACCGATCTTCTCCAATCTCATGGCACCGTTCCCATTTCCAGGGATCTATTGAACAGGTCTTTCAGCAGACCCGCCAGCACATCTGTAAGTTCCCGTAGTATCGTGTTCCCATTTCAAGATTGTGTATAAGTATGTTAAAAAGCAGCGGTCCCAGAACAAATCCCAGGGGCATTCCACTAATTACCTTTATCCAGAAATGTATTTACACCCTCAAAAGAATGTATCAGATTGGTGAGGCAAGACTTCCCTGGACTAAATCCATGTTGGCTTTGTTCGATTAAACTATGCCTATCTATATGTTCAGTAATTTTGTGAATAAGCTCCCAGAATTAAACATGTGTAATTTACAAAGTACGGGTGATTATTTGGAATCACCAGTTTGCTGATACTTTCCCCAGATCACCTGGACCCATAAGAAAATAAGATTTGCCATAGTGAGTCAGACCAAAGGTCCATCAAGCCCAGTAATGCTGTTTCCAATAGTGGCCAATCCAGGTCACAAGGAGCTGGCAGGATCCCAAAGGGTAGATACATTCCATTCTGCTTATACCAGGGATAAGCAGCAGATTTCTGCAACTCTCCCTTAATGGTTTATGGACTTTTCCTCCAAGAACTTATCTAAACCTTTTTTAAAATGCAGTTACACTAACAGTTTTCTCCACATTCTCTGGCAATGAGTTCCAGAGTTTAATTTCTTTAGTGTCCTTCCTCCAGTTATTATGTCAAATTTGATTATGCTGTTATGCCATGTGGTTCCAACAGTGTTACCTCTCACACCAAATACTGTGTTCAAAGAACTAGGTCTAGAATAGTTTCTCCTCTTGTTGATTCTTGTATCAGCTGCTCCATGAGGCAGTCATTTATTTCATCTAGGAACTTTACCTCTCTAGCATATTCTGATGAGACAATTGCCCAGTAAATACTGGGGTGACTCTCTAGTACTTCACCCTAAATCCTTACCAGTTCTCCCTGACAACCTAGCCAAAAACTGCAGACAACAGACAAGTCCATTTTCATTTGCTCAAGTCAGTTAGTAGGTACAAAAGTATGCAAACAAGTTTGGCAATGTGTATGCATGTTATCTCTTACAAAATAACTACCATGTGTACTTATGAACACTGGCCAAGAATGTCCCTTTTTTTTCTCCCGGTAAAACATACATGCGTAGTTGCAGTATTTATAAAATAACATATTAAAATATTAAACGAATACTTCAGCTCTGTGTTCACTAAAGAAGACCCTGGAGAAGGACCATCTCTACACAACAAGAAACTGGAGGGAAGCGGAACAGAGGAAAATCCATTTACAGTAGATAATGTATGGGAAGAGCTAAAGAATCTGAAAGTGGACAAAGCCATGGGGCCTGATGGGATTCATCCAAGGATACTGAGGGAGCTCAGAGATGTGCTAGCGGGACCGCTGTGCGACCTGTTCAATAGATCCCTAGAAACGGGAGTGGTGCCGAGTGATTGGAGAAGAGCGGTGGTGGTCCCGCTTCACAAGAGTGGGAACAGAGAGGAGGCTGGTAACTACAGACCGGTTAGCCTCACTTCAGTGGTGGGAAAAGTAATGGAGTCACTGTTGAAAGAGAGAATAGTGAACCTTCTACAGTCGGGAGAATTGATGGACCAGAGGCAGCATGGATTCACCAGAGGAAGATCCTGTCAGACAAATCTGATTGACTTTTTTGACTGGGTAACCAAGGAATTGGATCGAGGAAGAGCGCTCGATATCATATACTTGGATTTCAGCAAAGCTTTTGATACGGTTCCGCACAGGAGACTGGTGAATAAAACGAGAAGCTTGGGAGTGAGTGCCGAGGTGGTGACCTGGATTGCAAATTGGTTGACGGACAGAAGACAATGTGTGATGGTAAATGGAACCTTCTCTGAAGAGAGAGCGGTTTTAAGTGGTGTACCGCAAGGATTGGTGTTGGGACCGGTCCTGTTCAATATCTTTGTGAGCGACATTGCGGACGGGATAGAAGGTAAGGTTTGTCTTTTTGCGGATGACACTAAGATCTGCAACAGAGTGGACACGCCGGAAGGAGTGGAGAGAATGAGACGGGATCTAAGGAAACTGGAAGAGTGGTCAAAGATATGGCAGCTGAGATTCAATGCCAAGAAGTGCAAAGTCATGCATATGGGGAGTGGAAATCCGAATGAACTGTATTTGATGGGGGGGGAAAGGCTGATGTGCACGGAGCAGGAGAGGGACCTTGGGGTGATGGTGTCTAATGATCTGAAGTCGGCGAAACAATGCGACAAGGCGATAGCTAAAGCCAGAAGAATGCTGGGCTGCATAGAGAGAGGAATATCGAGTAAGAAAGGGAAGTGATTATTCCCTTGTACAGGTCCTTGGTGAGGCCTCACCTGGAGTACTGTGTTCAGTTCTGGAGACCGTATCTTCAAAAAGACAAAGACAAGATGGAGGCGGGTACAGAGAAGGGCGACCAGGAAGGTGGAGGATCTTCATCGGATGACGTACGAGGAGAGATTGAAGAATCTAAATATGTACTCCCTGGAGGAAAGGAGGAGCAGAGGTGATATGATACAGACTTTCAGATACCTGAAAGGTGTTAATGATCAAAAGACAACGACAAACCTTTTCCGTAGGAAAAAAATCAGCAGAACCAGGGGTCACGATTTGAAGCTCCAGGGAGGAAGATTCAGAACCAATGTCAGGAAGTATTTCTTCACGGAGAGGGTGGTGGATGCCTGGAATGCCCTTCCGGAGGATGTGGTGATGACCAGAACTGTGAAGGACTTCAAAGGGGCGTGGGATAAACACTGTGGATCCATAAAGTCAAGAGGCTGCCAATGAAGAGTGGGTGACTCGCCAGAATGATGGCTACTGCCTGGAGTCAATACCCTTATTAAATAAACATACACATGCTTACTGTGACTCCAACATCGCTCTAAGCTTCAACAGCAAGAGGAAATGTGGAAAAAAGGATTCACACTCACAAAGAGGGGAGTAGCTGGCTTGTTACGGCGGTTACTACCCCAAATCAAATAAGCCTGATACTTCACTTTCAATGCATATACAGCATAGTTCTCTGATTCAACGGCAGGGGAGAAGAAAAGAGGGTTCGCACTCACAAAGCGGGGAGTAGCTGGCTTGTTACGGCGGTTACTACCCCAAACCAAATGTGCCTGATACTTCACTTTCGATGCACATCCAGCATGGCTCTCTGCCTCAACAGCATGGGAGAAGACTGATACTTCACGCATATCCAGCATAGCTCCCTGCTTCAACGGCAGGGGAGAAGAAAAACAACCAATAAGGGCTGTATAACATAGTCTGGGTAAAACAAATAAGCATGGGTGTACCTTGCTTATTGCGGCAGCTACTACCCCTAACTAATCAAGCTAGATATTTCACTTGGATGCAGCTCCATCACTGCTCTCTACATTAAAGGTGGGGGTGGAAGGGAAATAGAACCAAGAGCTAAGAGAAACAGATAAGTATGAGAGAAAAAATGTGTGAAGCTTGCTGGGCAGACTGGATGTGCCATTTGGTCTTCTTCTGCCGTCATTTCTATGTTTCTATGTTTCTATATGTAACATATACACTAGGGATGTGCATCATTTTTTTGATGAATTAAAATATCATACGATATTTCCTAATTCGTCATGTATTAGTAAAACCGATAAACGATCACATTTTCCACGAATTTTCGTGAAAGATCGTTTTTCGGTTTAGTGCGTGCTAACGGGAGTTAGCGCGCACTAACGGTTTTATGTTAGTGCGCACTAACAGGAGCTAGCATGCACCAACGGGAGTTTGTGCGCTCTAACTCCCGTTAGTGTGCACTAACCCGGAAACAATTCGCCATGAAAAAAAAAATACCGAACCACGGGAAAACAAACTTTTCCCATGGCTAAATGAAAACGAAAGCGGAAACAGTCACTGGTACAATGCACATCTCTAATATTCACACGTACATGCTACTTATGCACATATATACCATCTTTATGCACAGAATTCATTTCAAAATGTACTCCTATGTGTATGCAATCCTGGGCTCCATATTAGGAGTTATCACTCTTGAAAGGGAGCATGGAGTCTTTATAAATAATTCAGTTACAGTTAAATCCTCACCTCAGGATGTAGCAATGGTCAAAAAAAGCCAGCAGAATGTTAAGGATTATTAGGAAAGGAATAGAAAGCAAAATTGTGAATATCATCAGATGCCTGTATAGATCCACGATGCAACCACACTTTGAGCATCGTTTGCAGTACTGACTGTCCCGTCTTTTAAAATGATATAGCAGAACAAGAAAAGCTTCAGAGAAAGGTAACAACAATGATAAAGATGATAGAAAGGCTCCTGTATGAAGAAAGGCTTAACAGGATAGGGCTGTTCAGCTTGGAGAAGACAGGACTGAGTGGAGATACGATAGAGGTTTTTAAAATGTTGACCGGTATGTAAGAGCTTAATATGCGCATACAATCACAGATATGTCACAAGGTATTGCATTGGATATACATTTATAAAGCAATGGTACACACCTTGTGTGGTCCTTGCGTGTACCATTGCTTTATAAATGTATATCCAATGCAATACCTTGTGACGTATCTCTGATTGTATGCACTTACTAAAAGTCCATTGCAAATTATATTGGCAAGTATATTGTTTGCCACACATTATTTCTTTGTTGTATTTTCAATTTATGTGTTTGATGTTTACACTGCCTGTTTTGAGAGGTTAATATGTAACAGTTATTTACCCTCTCAGATAGTACTAGGACTTTTGATAGCGATTTAAAACAAATTAGGGGTTTACTGCATGATACCAAGAAAAAATGTTTCTCAGGGTTGTTTTCTAATTCTCTTAATAAGCCTCTTGAGCTTTTTAGTCTTGTTAAATCTTTAACCAAACCTCCAGAGAGCTGCTTCTTCTATCTCTGCTACATTAGATGCTGAAAAGTTGGCAGAGTTTTTCCATGATAAAACTCGGTCTTTAGTTTCTAATTTTTAATTGGATAATTCTTGGGATTTTAGAGATTAGATTACTGATTGTGATGTTGATTGTAGGTGGTCTGAGTTATTACCAATATCTAGTGTGTCTTTGGTAAACTTATTATCTAGATTACAGATCTCTAATGTTCATCTTCATCCCTGCCCATTTTATTAATTAAGAATAGGATTCCATTATTTGAAAAATCCTTGTTACAGTTTATTAATCTCTTTGCAATCTTTATCTGTTCCAGACATCTTGAAAAGAGCTGTGATGAAATATTCATCTATCTCTTCAAATACTTTGACTAATTACCACCCAATCTCTAATTTGCGTAGCATTGCAAACATTTTAGAAAAATGTGTGTTAGGACAAATGGATGATTGTTTTAGATACATGTGACATTTTGCGTAATGATAAATTTGGATTTCGGAAAGGGAGAGGTACTGAGATACATTTAATATCCTTTAGGCCGATACAGTACAGTGCGCCCTAGTGGAGCGCACTGTTAACCCGCGATAGGATGCGCATTTTCGACGTGCTAGCTTTACCCCTTATTCAGTAAGGGGTAATAGTGTGTCGAAAACGCGCGTCCAACCCCCCTGAACCTAATAGCGCCTGCAACATGCAAATACATGTTGATGGCCCTATTAGGTATTCCCGCGCGATACAGTAAGTAAAATGTGCAGCCAAGCCGCACATTTTACTTTAAGAAATTAGCGCCTACCCAAAGGTAGGCATTAATTTCTGCCAGTACCGGGGAAGTGCACAGAAAAGCAGTAAAAACTGCTGTTCTGTGCACCCTCCGACTTAATATCATGGCGATATTAAGTAGGAGGACCCAAAAGTTAAAAAAAGTAAAAAATTAAAAAATTTAAAATGGGTCCACAGCTCGCGGGTTGAAAACCAGATGCTCAATTTTGCCGGCGTCCGGTTTCCGAACCCGTGGCTGTCAGCGGGCTCAAGAACCGACGCCAGCAAAATTGAGCGTCGGCTGTGAAACTCACTGACAGCCGCCGCTCCTGTTCAAAAAGGGGTGCTAGGGACGCGCTAGTGTCCCTAGCGCCTCTTTTTGCCGCGGACCCTAATTTAAATAAATTAATTTACTGTATCGCGCGCAAAGGAAAGTGTCCTGTGCGCGCGCTGGGAGAGCGCTCTCCCGTGATTTTTACTGTATCGGCCCGCTTGTTAGATGATATTTGATGTAATTTAGTACATATGAAGAGTGGTATTTTAGTACAGTTAGATATCTAATCCTCATTCAATACTATTTGTATGCTAAATTATTGAGGAGATTGTTAGACATTGGGATTAGAGGATCAGTAAGGAAATTGTTTTATTCCTTTTTACATGGGAGATCTAAATAAGAACATAAGAACATGCCATACTGGTCAGACTAAGGGTCCATCAAGCCCAGCATCCTGTTTCCAACAGTGGCCAATCCAGGCCATAAGAACCTGGAAGTACCCAAACAATAAGTCTATTCCATGCTACTGTTGCTAGTAATACCAGTGGCTATTTTCTAAGTCAACTTAATAGCAGGTAATGGACTTCTCCAAGAACTTATCCAATCCTTTTTTAAACCCAGCTACACTAACTGCACTAACCACATCCCCTGGCAACAAATTCCAGAGTTTAATTGCAGAATTTAATCTGTACAGGTTTGTATTAAAACCGATTGTTCTGTGGTATTCTAATAATTGGGGAGTCCCTCAGAGGTCTGTCTTTTCAGCAGTACTCTTTAATATATTTTTGCAGCCACTAGTCTTAGAATTATCTGAATTTGTAGAGTCCATGCTGATGATGGATGATGTGCACTTTTATTTGCTAAGAGATATGGCTGGGGAATTTCCTGAGATTACTTTTAATAATTCTATGGAATGTATAGGTTGTTGGTTCGGGGATAATAATTTGATCCTGAATGTTGCAAAGTCCAAACTTTTGTGGTTTGGGTCTTTGCCTATGCTTCATGATTTAATTTTATCTTCTTCAGGTAGTGATAAGTTACAATTATGTGCAGAGGCTAGGAATTTAGGGGTGCAACTGGATCAGAAGTTAACTTTAATGGCACACGTGAAGAAGGTGTTTTGGGCCACATTTTTTAAACTGCGATTATTGAGCCTCTTAAAGCAATATCTTCCCTTGCCTGAATTTAGATTAGTCATTCAGTCCATAGTTTGTGCCCAGCTGGATTATTATAATTCAGTATATGGAGGATTTCCCACATTCCTTATGCATATTTTACAGCTTAACTCAGAATGCTGAGGTCAGCATTTTGACTTAAAATATGGTGATAGCATTTCTCCTTATTTAG
The DNA here is from genome assembly GCF_901001135.1 of Rhinatrema bivittatum. NCBI lineage: Eukaryota > Metazoa > Chordata > Amphibia > Gymnophiona > Rhinatrematidae > Rhinatrema > Rhinatrema bivittatum. The sequence continues at coordinate 540,827,836 of NC_042617.1, read as the reverse complement.
TAAAATTGCCTGACTTCCAATAAAGCAGAGAGTGAAGTTTAATATATTGTCTTTGGTACATAAATCTCTATATTCAGATTCCTTTTGTTTAAAGAAATAATTAATCCTTTATGTACCTGCTCGCCCACTGCATTCTGTTTCTCAACATTTGTTAACAGTTTCATCTCATACATCTGTTAGGTTAACCAGCACTCGCTCTAAAGTCTTTTCTGTTTTGGGTCCTGAAATGTGGAATACCATACCGAATGAGCTCCAAGTTATTACTGATTGTATGATGTTTTGAAAGGCATTGAAAACCTGTTTGTTCTCTGAGGCTTTTAATTAATGTTTGTTGTATTTTGTTTCATTGTGCTGTATATCAGGAGGATCTCCAGGCAGGGTCCTCTGATTAGGCCTGAAAACCAACACTGGAAAATCTCTCTACCTCCTAACTCCAAGCAAACCTTAAGAGACTTACCCACAGGCTCTCTGGGGAGAGCTGCTTAAAAAAAACCTTTCAGTGGGACGGCCATTCCAGCACCGTCAAAGGGATGGGCTGCATTTGAATGTAACCTCCCCAATTCAGTAATCTAACCTGCACTAGCTGACTAAGACTTCTCCCAGGTCTTATTGGTAACAGAACCAGGTATCTGTTACACTCATAATCAGGACAAGACTGGTGCAGGTGTTAGGTGTCATAAGTGAACTATACAGCTTGGCACCCTCCCCCCCCCCCTGCACCGGGTGCATTCCCCCCCCCCCCCCCCATCATAACACCCTCTACACACACTCAATTTTTAAAAATTGCATTTTTTTTATAACAGATTTTACATGAAAAAGGACAAAGTCTTCTGAGTAAAAATATTACCTACAACAAGTATATAACATTTACATGCACTGATGTGGTGCAAACAAAAAAATCCTATAAAGAAGAAATTGAAACCCACATAGAATTAGGCCTATGGTGTAATGCATGAGCTTGGCCCTCAAATTCAAGCATAAACAGAACTACAATTACAATATAATAAACCTCTCAAACCAAAATACCACTAAATACCAGCATTCAAAACAGTAAAAATCCTACCTATGAAAAGGCAACATCGAAAATATTACAACATGCCCAAATACACAAAACACCTCCTATTAAAAGAACAAACTGCTATAGATCCCTTCACAGAACAACACGCTAGCAGAATACCTCATCTTGGTCACATATGCAGAACCCCTGCAGACCCTCACCAAATCAGAATAAAGAGGCCATAAATAGAAATGTGCAGACAAAAACTGAACTGGAAGCTGCAAGAAGCCAGATTCTATGTGCAGTGCAACAATGGCAAAAAAGAAAAACATCACCATTCCCCATAAAACAACAAACAATAAAATCAAGAAATAGAAATTATTAATCACACTAGCAAAATAATCCTCTATAACATCCTCTGGATGATGGGCATGGAGGGAGACCTGTGCTGCTCCCTTCCCTCCTTCAACTTGCATGGTCCAGAGCTGAGCTGGAGGAGAGCCTGACCACACCCCTTCCTGTCACTGAGCTTCTTTCCCAGGCAAAGGGCAGCTTCACAACTCCCCACTGCTTTTGGCTGATCCCAGGGACCGCTCTCCCCTCCTACAGTTTACTTGGCCAGGGGCAGCGTGCCAGAGGGAGAGTCCCTGAGCACACTCTTCACTTTCCATTTCATGGTTGCCCCAATGCCTGCCTGGGTGGTTTCTCGACTTTGATTTGAATATTTTCCTGTAGCCATCCTAGCACAATGTATGAAGAAGGTAAGGTGCACCTGCTCTGGTGCTGTTTTAACATGTTATGTATGCAAGTAAATTACAGTCGTCTTGGTTTTTTTTAAATTGACTTGTTCTTGGAGAAAGACGGAAGGAATTGAATGGAGGGAGGGGTTTTGAATAAACAGGGGCTTGGGAGGAGAATAAATAGACGGGCTTGGGAGCAGGGTTAAAAAAAACGGGATGGGGGGTTTAAATAGAGGGGCTGAGGTGAGGGTAGATGGGTGGATGTGTGCGCACACATCTGGGATGGGGACAGAAGGCAGAAGGGGGAGGAGTGGATAAGGCTGTGGAGAGGGAGCAGTGTTGGGATCAGGGAAGAGAGAGACGGGGAGGGAGATGTGAGGTGAACATGGCCGGAGCCATGAAAAGGACACCTCCCAGGACATCTGTATCCCCTTCAAAATCCCAAATTCTTTCCCAATTCCTCCCATGATCCTAAAATACTCCTCCCTCCTTTTCTCCTTCCCCCATCATCCCTCTTCCCATGTTTCATATCCCTGATCTTCCTTCCTTCCTCCTGCCTTTGATCCTCCCTCACTCTCTTCTCCCAGTCTCTGAGAGCTCTTTTTCCTCTTTCCTCTAATTCGATTCCTGAAATTTATCTTGTATGAAACTCCCAAAAGAACTAAATATTCAGACCAAGGCAAGGTTAAAAAAATGCTTACTTTTGATAATGCAAAATAAGTGTACATTATTTAATATGCAAAACAATTTGGGGTAGATTTTCCACACAAGTTCGCCGCGTCCATGTGTGCCTGCTTCCTGGCGCACGCACATGGACGTGTCGATTTTCTACCATGCGTGGAAAATCCATAGGCTGCATGCACATGCACGCTGGATTTTATAATCCGTGAGCGTATGTGCGGGCAGCGGGCGCAAGGGGGGGAGGTTTGCAATTTCTGCGCGGTGATGCTCCCCAGTTCCCTCCCAGTCCACTCCAATTAAGGAGCAGACAGGGAGAGAACTTCCCTACCCCCTTACCTAATCTCCCTTCCCTTCTCCTCCCAGCCCCCTAAACCCTACCTTTTTTCTTTCTTCTTTTTTTTTTTGCAACTTACTTCAGCTCCCACTCAGAACACCCCCCCTCCCCCCAGTCCACCCCTTGCAGGAAGCCCGGCACTTGTGCACGTACCGGCCTTTATGCGCTTGGCTGGGCCTTGTGGAAAATTGGCTCTGTGTGCGCAAGGCCCAGCCACGCGCGTAAAGGCCGGAATTTACGCGTGCAGCCTGTGGAAAATCCAGGCTTTTATATTTATGCAAATTTGCCACATAATTGCCACCACAGAATTTTGAAAAATCTGCCACAGAATTAGCTAACTCTTGCCACAGAACCTTGAAAAATTTGCCACGGGAAAATGGGGGCTCTGCTTATAACCAGAGATAAGTATTGGCTTTTCCAGTTCTGCAAGGCTAATACTGGTGGAGGGACTTTTTTCCTCTAGGAACTTGTCAAAACCTTATGCTAAGACTTTCACTACATCCTCTGGTAACAAATTCCATATTTGAATTGTGCACCAAGTAAAACATACTCTCTTCAATTTGTCTTAAATGTGCTACCTATTAACTTCCCAGTCCTAATACTATTTGAAAGAGTAAATAACTGTTCCCTGTTTATCAATTACCTCCTTCTTATGTCCTCTCAGCTGTCTCTTTTCCAACCTGAAGAGTCCTAAACCTGTTTCACCTTTCTTCACAGGGGGAGCTGTTCCATCCCCTTTATCATTTTAGTTGCCCTTCTCTGCACCTTTTCTAGTTCTGCTACATCTTTTTGAGATGGGACAAACAGATCTGTGCATAATCCCCAAGATGTGCTCGCACCATGGATCCATACAGAGGCATTATGGTATCCTCTGTTTTAATTTGCATAAAAGAGCGACTTCAGCCTCTTTTGTTGATACATGAATTACAAATTTGATCCATATATAGCCCTGGTCCCTTGCCAAGGACAATTGCTGCAGTGATGGAGCTACGTAAATTAGGAAGATGATATAATGCAGGGAAAAAAAAAAATCCCCAGGTAGCTATGACACTGAATCCCAGCCCCAGTTCTAACTGAGCCAGAAGCCCAGAGGAACAGCCACAACCTCTCAACTATACCCTCTCCCTGCAGACAAAAAAGAAAAGAATGAGAATATTTTGAGTTTCATTATTGTCCACCCAAATGCACTAACATTTGGACATATTCTACAAAACATAAACTGTAGCTTTTTGCTGATGGGATAGACAGTATGTGTCACTACACCACAGCAGTACCTTTCAGAATCAGGTTGTTTCCAAATAACGGATTTCACAGAATTCTGTTTCTCTTTCCAGCTGTTCTGCCTAAGAGAAATAATTACAGGAAAAAGGTTGTCATAGGATGGTCTCTTGCTGTGCCAAATAAATACCTTGGTTTTGCTTTGACATTTACTTTCTTTAAATGTTCTGAAGTCAAGGTTGTGAGCCTGCATTTCATATCACAGCAGTCCATCCGCCTGTACCAACCTGCTATTCCGCTGGTGCTGCTCTCAATCAAATAACAATGCCACTAAGTGTTACTAGTTAAGAGATCATCCCGTAGCTATACTGTGAGCTCTTGTATACTAAAAGAGGACAGTAATCAGAAAGCCAGCCAATGGACAATTTATTCAACTAAAATTAGCTGGGCAACTTGACCCACATATTCAGAGGGATAAACACTATGCTAAATAAATTTTTCCAAAGTTATCCAGCTATCTTTAGCTGGATAATGTTCAAATCTTACCAGTTATCTATATAAATAAAAATGTTAAATAGTTTGGACAAAATCGCTAATCTCAGAAACCACTGAACCGATTGCTTTCAAATTTGGACACAACCTTCATTTCGTAAACAGGAAGGTTCTTCTCTACTTACATTACAGATATGTCACACCTGTGACAGGTAAAATAGGTTTAAATTTTTTTTCCAGAAAACAGCGACATCTGCTGGACATAAGCGCCATTTGTTACACCTTACACTAACACACGCTACACTAATCATTTCGCCAGTCCAGGTCCACGTTTCACTTCCATTTTAACACATTCATGCACTTTTTTCACCGGAAGATAACTATTTCCTTTACAGATAAAATACACCCACCAATCTCCTCACACCCCCCACACATATGCCAAATTGATCTACTTCCCACAGCCTCCCAACACACACAAAACCTGACAGAAGTCCGGGAGGCTCCAGCGGGGGACCAGGACCGGTCCAGGACACATCTCCTGCACTACGGCCGTCGGCTGCCAGCAATCAACATGGCGCCGACAGCCCTTTCCCTTACTATGCCACTCGGGGACACCAATGGCGGCAGTAGCCCATGTGACATAGTAAGGGTGAGGGCCCCTCGGCGCCATTTTCAGGACTGGCAGCCAGGAGACCTTTGCCCTTACTATGTCAGAGGACCTACCGCTGCCATTGCTCCACCCACTGACATAGTAAGGGCAAAGGGCCGTCGGAACCTGTTTCAGTGCTCGCAGCCGACGGACCAACACCAATACATCGCTCCCGGACCATTCCTGAACGCCCGCTCCACCGACTGACATTTTTATCAGGTCTCGGGGGGTCTGGAGGGTGGGGGGTGGTAATGAATTTATTGAGAACATCTTGGGGAGGGGTCACAAGGGGGGGCAGGTTTCATTCATTCAGCAACTCAGGGGGGGGGTACTTTTTTTGCGGGGCTGGGGGAGGGGGGCAGGAGAGTGTGGGGTGGTTAGTTTAAGAGAACTTTTCTCATAGGGTTGTTTTTTGGGGGAAGGGGGAGGTTCACACACAAATACATTCACTAAACTTGCACGATCTCAGGAACGCACCAAAATAGCCCTCCCCAGACCACAAAACAAATTTGGAAGTGCAAATTTGGTTAGGCACTCCCCTATTTGGCTACATAACGCGCACAGACGCCCAGGGACAGACCACACGTAGCACCAACAATTTTAATTTCCCAGGTCTTGGGAGGGGGCAGGAGGGTGGGGGGGTTATTATTTGATTTAAAGGGTTGGGATTGGGTTTCTTTTTTTTTTTGGGGTGGGGGTTCCCACAGAAATAGAAAGACAAAGGTTTTCTGATCTGAAGGGTAGGCAGTAGGCGGGGGGAGGTGACAGTGAAGGGAGGGAGAATGAGGGGGGAGGTGAGTGTCAGGGGAGGGAGAATGAGGGGGGAGGTGAGTGTCAGGGGAGGGAGAATGAGGGGAGAGGTGAGTGTGAGGGGAGAGAGTTGGAGTGGGGACAGGGGAGGGAAAGGGGGGTGAGTGACCAAGGGGGAAGAGGATGAGTGACTGAGGTAAATGAGCAAGAGGAAGGGGGAGGGAGGGTAAAGAACCTGACTCTGCCACTGCAACACGTGGCCGGGTACCGCTAGTATTGGAATATAACCTGTTAGGTTTAAAGGTTTTGTGGCCGGAAATAGCCGGATAATTTGCTACTTAACCGGTTATATTTAATACATGGCAGTTAAGTGGCCACAAAATAAAATTAAAACATAAAAAACTGAAAAAAACAAACCCCTTTGTGACCTTCAGGCCTGATTCCCCATCTTTCCATCCTAGAAAACACTTTAAAATAAGTACAGGCATGGCACCTGTTCCTCCCGCTACCAGCCCACCAGATTAAAAAGAATCAGTGGGCATTAGCACCCTGAGGCTGCCCCCACTTCCCTGATATTTTCTAAAAATCACAAAGCCCCTTCAGCCGCACCCTGCCAAAAACCTCTATTCCCCCTTCTCCACCCTCCAGACCTTACCTTTGGACCACCAGAATTGGAGCTGGGAGCGCAGTATTGTCATTCCCACTCCTGATGAAATATTGCCGTTCTTGAATGCAGTCACAACTCCCAAGTAAGGGCGGATCCTATAACTCCTGTGCTTGTCAGCCACATTTGGGCAGGTTTAGGTCCAGAGAGAAAAGGCGTGTGCACATTCAATTTTCAAACATAATGCACACTATTTTGTCCCTTTCCCCCCACCACGAGCACTTACAAATAGGAAGTACTAAGTTTGGGGATGTTTTGAACCCGCATACTTTGCATTTGTCAAATTTTCAAAGAGAAACGTGATTTCTCTTTTAAAATTGGTATAAAGTACATGTCATAAAACCACCCCCTTTCAGGGAGCTATAAGCTGAGATTCCATGGATCTGATATTCATCACTACTTAACCGATAAGTCGTAACTTATTTAGCTAAATGGCAGCCACTGAATACCTGGCTACATTAAGTGGCCACCTCTTAGCTGGATAAGTCACTTCTCCATCAAAGTAGATAACCAGCTATTTTATGGGTGGGCAGTGGGTAAATCGAGACAGCGCTTCTTATCCGACACTGACCTAGATTTATAATTTTGCTATAAATTTTGCAATAGCGACCCTGTAAAAAAAAAAGGGGCATGGCTAGGGTAATTTTTTAGATACTGCAATGCGCAGTATTTTACCACATTACATGGGTATTTAAGTCAACACGTGTTAGGTTTATCTTACATCCTGTTTCGGGCATAAAGCACAGCATAATACCAGGAAAAAAGGTATAGTGATTTCCGGCGTTAAACCCCTCATTTTAATTTACTCCATCCAAACTCCGCCCAAATTCTCCCATTTGGGGAAAATTTTTAAATTTTGCATGCACATCTCGCGATGTGCTTTTTATCGTGGGCGTTATGACCTTATCGCGGGTGTTAGAGCCATATCACCCATGATAAGGCCCTAACGTGATATGAAAAATGACCCTGCTAGTGTGGAAAGCAGTGATTTTCAGATTATTTGGTTAAGTTAATCGGATAAGTTAGATTTGCTGTAGAGTAGGTCTAACTTAGCAGGATATAACTTACCGGGCTAAGTAGCGGCAAAAATGCGGATATTCAGCAGCATGGTTATGCTGCTGAATATCCCATGTAACTTATCTAGCCATTTTCCTTTGAATATCTACCTAGATGTGTATTAATGAATATAGAATACATAATGGTTGCCTATTAGAGAGGGATTTTCTTCTCATTGATCACAAATGAGGGGAAGGGTTTTCATGAATTTTGAACGCTGAAGCCATTTTAATTTTGGCAAATCACTTTCATGAATGAACAATTTTAAATAGATCTCCACTATACAAAGCTATTTATTAGGTGTGTTAAATCCAGTTTTATGCACAGATATGACTTTCATAAAATAGCCTGGGACTCAACGTGCATTAAAATATAGTGGAATGCTATTTTGTGCATTCCTGTGCGTAAGCTGGAGAGAGGCATTTTCCTACCAAATTTCATCCAAGTCCATCCATGGAGCACAGAAGTGATACCTGCATGTGGACCAGCACAGCAGTGCTAAAAAGCACTTTTTCTTATAGGGAAAAACGCACATTAAAAAAAAAAAGAAACATATATTGGGAAGGTAATTTAGAAACTGCATGGGGAATTTGCAGGCTTGTGGATACTTTGTTCCCTTGGGCCTACAAGTAAATTTTCCAATGGAAACTCCTCGCAGTCTGTCTTTTTAGCACAGCTATGCTGGTCCACATACAGGTATCACTTCTGTGCTCCATGGATGGACTTAGATGAAATTTGGTAGGAGAGATTCTTAGTAAGCTTGATTATTTATTTTATATTTGTGCTTGATCTGTATTGTCTGGTTTTATTTATTTATTTTATTGTACTGTTGTAAGTAGGTTTTGATTACTATGTATGTGATTTGTTATCCGCTGAGACTGGTCGATCAGCGGCCTGTAAAGAAATAGCTCTCAACTGTTCTTCAAAGTCTGTCCAGAGAAAGCAGGCCTCAAAGGATTACTGATGGATGACAAGACGTTAGTGGGGCTAGGCCAAGCAGGAGGCTGTGAAGTGGGGCAGCTGGAGGAGTCCATCCTCCCGGCCACTGAAGAGACCTGAGGATCGGCACAGCCCATTCCACCAGCTATATAAGCAGCTAAATGCGTATTTCATATATGGCATAAACAAAATATATAATACTCCCCTTAGGTGGGTAATTTTATAACGCTGCATGCTGGGATTAAAGTCTGTATGCATGTTTTATGTGTAGGCTTTACCCTAAATTTGAAAATGTGGAACCGGCCAGTGCCTTGCTTTACAGCAGGTGCAAAAAGCATGTGCCATAAATGGCTTTCAGGGATTGCATTACTAAATCCCTCATGTTGTCTGCCAGCTCTGCTGTTCCCCGGCCTCACTGCTTTCCAGCACAGATGAAAGTGCTTGTGCTGAAAAACAACGCAGATACTTTTTACCTACAGGGGAGGAAAGAAATGTTCAGCCTCTAATTTTATCCAGATAACTATTTAGTCTCCCAGGAAAACAATTGTCTTCAGAAAGTTTGCTGAATGGCTATTCACATGAAGGCTTTTATTCTTTGGTTACTGAGGTTGCAAATGTGGTATAAAGAAGTAAAGCCTTGTCCAAATAATGTATCATGCTGATTCATGCTGTACAGATTCCCGCAACAAATGTATAATTGCCCTAGCATTTTTCAGTGTACAGCACATTGAAATGAATTTACAGTATAAACCTTCAACTAGAACAGGCTCTTAGTTGATTCAGAGTATTTTAAGCAGATTGTTATACCATATGAGTAGTCACCTTAATCATGCAAATTACACTGCCTTGTCCTTTACGGCATATCATAAAAGCTAAATTTCATTTTTAAATATGCTCTGTTCACTCGGTCTTTTGTTTCTATTCTAAGACTCTCTATTCTCTTTGTCAAATTAACTGTGAGAAGATTTAGCTATGCCTCTTGAGCAATCTTCCAGAATGTAATTCTTTTCTTTGAGGAGTTTAACGGAATCTATCTCACCAAAAAGAGTAACGGGATTTTAATATTATCCTCCCATTCGTATATTTGTAACTTTTAGTTTCTTAGGGGGTAGTTTTCAAAAGAATTTACTCGCTTAAAACTGGGTTTTACACATATAAATGCAATTTATGCATGTAGGTGGCCTTTTGAAAATTGCTATAATCTATGCCCTTGAATTGTTAATAGGTTTTATGCGTGCAAGTGCACTTTAAGCAGGTAAATGGACTTTTGAACATTGCCACGATAGTTATGTTACATTTATACACGCAGCTCCTTTGAAAATTACCTCCTCTGTCCTTTAGGACAACAATTAGAATTCATTTTATTCTTCACATATAACTATCCTGACCTATGGTTTGCTCATAGTTGAGTGTATCTTGGTGAGATGAAATGATGTAGAGTTCATGCCTCCAATTATACATTTCACGGGAGCAAACTGGAAAGCTCGGATAGAAGTATAGAGGTGCCTACTGGGTAAGCTGGTGAGCAGCAAGTTTACTCCAGGAAATTCTGCTAAATATACCCAAGTAAAGTTACCCAGTTAAAATAACCTGGGGAACTTTAGGGCAGTGATTTTTCAGACCAGACTTACCCAGCTAAGATTATTTGGCTAGAGCTGAATATCGGAGCTAGCCGGAAAGATGTTAGACAATTTGCCACTAGAATGCCCTCCCTCACTCTCCTGCCCTGATTCTTTTTATCCAGCTACATTTTCACTAGGTAATGACTTATAGAAACATAGAAACATAGAAATGATGGCAGAAGAAGACCAATAGGCCCATCCAGTCTACCCAGCAAGCTTTCACACTTATTTTCTCATACTTATCTGTTACTCCGACCGCTGAGTTCAGGGCCCTTTTTTGATTCTAATTTCCTTCCACCCCCGCCATTGATGCAGAGAGCAGCGTTGGAGCTGTATCAAAGTAAAGAATAAGGTTTGAGAGTAGTAACCATCGTATCGAGCAAGTTACCCCGTCACACTGCTCAGATCAATGCCTTGTTAGATGTTGGCCGGATGTAAATCCTATTTCTTCATTCCCCCTGCCGTTGAAGCAGTGAGCTGTGCTGGATATGCATTCAAAGTGAAGTATCAGGCTTAATTGGTTAGGGGTAGTAACTGCTGCAATAAGCAAGCTACTCCCACGCTTATTTGTTTACCCAGACTTACCCAGGTAATATTTTGCTGGTGAGAGTGGTGGGAATTTCAGGTCTCAGGGTTTGTCTGAGTAAGTTATCTGGACAAACCCTTTGAATATCAACCTCAGAGTGTTCTGCTTGGCTGACCCTGAGAACTGTATTCAGTCCTGTATTCCACTTTCTCACTGTAAAGTAAGCAAAACATTGACAATTTTAAAACATTCATAAAATTAAAATAATTATTTTAGCTTTTATTTAATTAAACTTTTTTAGTGATGGTTATACTCCCTCTACAGCAAATTGAAACACATTAAGACAGGGGTGGCCAACCTTTCAAGCACTCAGAGCCAAGGAAGCAGACTGCACAGTACCACAAAGCCTCACACTTTCAAGAAATAAAGGGTGGGGATGGAGGAAAGAGGAGTGGGGAGGGGGCATTGTTAATTTCTGGAGACCTTCCTTTCCCCATGTCACCACCAGTACTCTATTAATACTCTTATCAGTAGCCAAATTCTGTCTCCACCAGTCTTTCTCTCAATTCCCTCACCTTATCCTTGAACAATCTTTCAATCCACCAACTCCGTCCCCACCAATCTCTCTTTCTCTCTCTCTCTCTCTCTCTCTCTCAATTCTTCCCTGAACCCATTGCCTTCTCTAAATTAAAACCCGTTTCTCTGTCATTCCCCCACCCTGTCCCTACCAGTCTCTCTCAGTGTAGTGCATCCTTTTCAATCTCTCACCCTATCTCTTCCAATCTCTATTCCCCAAGTCTCTCTCTCTCTCTCTCTCTGTTCCTGCACTCTGTCCTCATGAGTTTTTCTCACTCTTCCCACCAATCTGCCTCTCGTTCTCCCCATCCTGCCCCTAATCATTCCTTCTCTGTATCTCATCTTGACCCCACTAGTCTCTCTTAATCCTTTCACCAGTCCCTCTCTCTCTCTACATATATCTCTTTCAGTTCTCCCACCCTTTCACCAACAGGTCTCTCTCAGCAGCACCAACATAACATCCCCCAAACAAGAAAAATGATGGAGGCTTAGCATCCCCAACCTAACAATTACCACCCAGATCCTTTTGCTACTTCCCATTCCCCACTCTTTGCACCAGTATCCCTGTGCTCCCACCCTCCTGCCTTAGTCGCTCCCTGACTGCACCCTCTTTCTCTTCCCTCCCCCCCCAGTAGCTTCTCTGGTTCTCTCTCATACATTATCCACCATTTTTCTGTGGCTCTGTCATCCATCATTCTCTCCTTCACTACCTTTGACTTTCTCTCACACACACACCCTCCACCTCTGGCTTTATCACACCTTCTCTACTGCCTATCTCTAAATCCTTCTGAAACATTTTTACCCCCATTCCTAGCTTTCTTGTGCGCTCTCTAATTCACATACACAACACTCTTCCTACTTGGTTCTCATGTAATTCACTATCCTGGCCCTCTCTCACTCTCCTTATTCCTCCCATCCTAGTCCTGGTCCTTCTCACAGAATTGCTGCAAAACACCTGGTAGCATAGACCTTGGAGGCTGAAGGTGCTACACAGCCCAATATCCATTGCTGACTACAGGGAGTTGTGGAGGGAGATGGCATTCAGCTCCTCATTACATTTTCACAACATTAATCACCCTCTTCAACTCTTCCAACATTCATCCCATTTCAAGTCACTCCCCTCAGGTGAATTTACCTACTCTTGCATTGTCCTCACCCCCAAGCATTGATCTCCTTTTGCACTGCTTCTCCCCCAAGCATTCATATCCTCACCTCCCCAACATTTACCACTTCTCATACTGGCCCCCAAAACAGATATCATCTGCATTCTCCCCCTTTCCCTTGCCACAAATAATTTGGGGCTGACTGGAGCTCCACATGACTCCGTCCTCACCTCTGCTGTCATTTGGGAGTACAGTGATCTTCTGGAACTGGAATAGTGCCCTCTCCAGCCCTTGTCTTCTGGGCAGCACAGTAAAGAGTCTCTATTCTAGGCAGTAGTGAGGTGGAGGATGGACAAGGATGGAGAGTGCTGGGACAAGGTGCTAACTTCTGCTATTCAGTCAGTTCCAGCTTTGCCCCCTTCCCTCCTGTCATCCAGGGTTGCTGGTTATAGACAGGAGAGAAGGGTAAGAGCAGGGAATACAGAGAAAAGTTTCACGTCCCTGTTCCAGCCCCTCCATCCATATCTCTACAGCAGCAAGCAGCAGTTTAAGGGCAGGAGGGGAGGGACTGGAGCAGAATAGTTCTGCTCTGCTCTGTTATGCTGAGCATGCTCCCTGAGCCATGCCTGTTTATGCTTCCCAATAGATCATGTTAGGATATACATTATACCAAATAGAAGATACAAGGCTTGCAGTCCAGGGGCTCCAATTTAATTTGCCATTAAAATATCATACATTTTCCAAAAATGGAGATGACAAAAAATAGTTTTGAAAAATGTCTTTGAATATTTATGGGTATATTATGCTTCTTTTAGTTTTAGATAGAGCAACTACATTGAAACCAATTACAAGATGGATGTAGACATACTTGATTTTGCAGAAATAGTGCAATACATATATATATATATAGAGAGAGAGAGAGAGTGAGAGAGAGAGAGGAAAAAATTGGCGAAACTAATTACATTAAAAATGCACTAAATACACTGGGCAACAAATTTTCACAAAAGTCATGTTACGGAAATGAAACTAGTCAATTCTTATACATTTCCATGTGCTAAACACGAATGTGACTGAAAATGCAAAATTGGCTCTAGTTTTTTGTAATATGCAATAATATAATTACATCTTGAATTGTATGCCAATAGTAGGAGACCTACGGTTAATACCGTTTGAAAAATGAAGTCATAGACTACGTTTTAGATTTCTTTGCTTGTCTCTTGTACACCTGTTCAGGAGCATCTCTGCGGAGTGTCCAGCAGTAGTCAGCCAGCATGAATATTTCAAATGCTCACCCTTTCTGACTGGGCTTCATATAGTACACTGCTGACGTCAGCTTACTCAGCAGCAGCATGGCAGTAGAACTGCATTGCATCAGAAAATGATGTAATAAACTCTGGATGATGTATGCATGATGGTATTATGCAATATGATGCAATATTACATCATTCTAGGCTTATTTACAGTCCTACTGGATAAATTTACATGACTAAACATAGAAAGTGAACTATATTAAATATCTTCAAAACGAGAGCCAATAAAAACTTTTCATGGTCATATTCGTGTTCAGCACAACAATATACTACAGAGTAGGACCTTTTTAGGTCAGTAACACTTTCATCGTTGCCCAGTGATATCAGTTGTTATTAAGGGAGCCTATGTATTTAAAGGCATTTGTGAGAATGGTCGATAATGTTAGCTAATGGCCATACTAAGTCTGTTAATGTACAGTATTTGTATATATGTTAGCATTATTGTTGCTTCCTTGATGGTAATGCTAATGCATATGCAAAGAAATTATTATAATAATTTAGTCTCATTAAATATTTAAACTGGATGTACCACCCCACATTAATACCTATGAGGGTTAATGTAGTTTACTTAAGACAGAAAACTTAACTACACCCTTGGAGGTGTAGTTTACTTTCTTGCCAGTGGCCTGCAATAATGAATGCCTCTCTCTTTAGAACTTCACCATCAGTCAGTATGATCTCAGGAATTTCTTATAGAATCCAATAAGCTCAATGCAAACTTTTATAACCTCTTCATCTAGAACTACTGTCTGACCGAATCTTTCCATGAGAGTATCTTTTTCAGTTTATCAGAAGACTATGTTATACCAAGATCAATTGCTTATTTATTTCTAAGATCAAAGTATGGCCAACCCTTCAGTCAGCCACTAGATGGCCCTAGATTCCTGCCCATTAACAATAACAGCTTAGTGGGATTTTCCTTTCCATGTTAGTCTCTCCTTTGGAGTTGACTGTGATTGGCTTTCCCGTGGGCACTAGGGAGAGTTAGTGGTAGGGAAAGAATGGCCATTTTAGTTGGCTCTTAGAGAAGCAAGAGTTATTTTCCTTTTCCTCAGCTGAGTTTAGGCCTACTAACTCAATTTGGAGTTTTTTTCTGTGTTCAGAAGGGATTCCTTATCAGAACACTCTCTGTCTGAGAGAGTCTGCCTCATTTGTGGAAGAGAGAGAGATTTTTAGAGATTTTGGTCAGGTTTTGGATGTTTTTCTTGTTCTGGGGAATACCCTGTACCCTTTGGAGAGGTGCAACCCCCCTCGAATCCAGAGAGCAGGGGCTTAGAGACCTGTGAGCAACCTCTCTATTTATGTATTTATTTTTATTTAAGCAATTTATATTCCACCCATCCATGGATGTTGGTGGATTACAATTCTACATACACAATAATAGATCAACACACAGTTTAATACCATTCACAGACTTATAAAATAAAATACCAGAAATTGAAAAGTGGCTACTTCTATTACCACAAATGCCTAGGGATGGGGCCTGGGAATGCTAGTGTGAAAAAATAAGTTTTAAGAGCTTTCCTAAAATGGAGCAGGTGCTTTTCTGCCCTGATATCCTCAGGCAGGTTGTTCTACAGTGTAGAGTCTACTATTTTAAACATCCTATTTCTGGATTGTCAGTTTTACTTCTTCAGTGGAGGAATCTCCAACAAATGTTGGGTAGATGAGGGGAGTGGGTGCTTTGGCTGAATGACTGAATGGATGACTTGATACAGGGTGGGGCCAGATTTGCCTGTGCTTTAAATACCAAATTTAAGGCCTGGAATTTGATCCACCATGAAACTGGGAAACCAAAGGAGAGCAGCAAGAGCAGGGGTGATATGTTCCTGTAAAGATAACCCATACATTAGTTTAGCATCTGAATTCTGTATTAACTATAACATATTTAGGTAAGCATTAGGGAGACCCAGGAAAAGGGCATTACAATAATTAAGTGCAGATAGAATTATAGATTGCATTATTAGGCGAAAATCTGCCTAGGAGAGGATTTAAAGACTGCAAAAGACAATTTATATTAAGATCCCTGGATCAAGGAACTGAAATATGGTCTCAAAGACAGAAAGGAATTTATTTGAACCCCCAAGCTCTGAGCCTGACTCTTTATAGGTAGGACGGTCCTCTTGAAGGGAACACTTAGGGTCCATGGTTCGGTGGGAATCGGTAAGGGCTGTAGAAGGCCACAAGGAGACCTGGGACTGGGCTTCTGGCGTGCGCAGGTAGGACACGAATTTACATAGGAGGCAACATCCCGCCGGATGTTGGGCCACCAGTAGAACCGGTTAACGAGCTCCAAGGTCCTCTCGTGTCCAGCGTGCCCTCCGATGAGGGAGTCATGAGCCCAGCGCAAGGCAGTTAGCCAATCCCGGCGAGGGAGCACTGTCCTGTCCTGGGAGAGGATAGTTAGTGCAGAGAGGCGGACTTTGTTCGGGTCCAAGATAAATTGAGGAGGTTCTTGATCCTCCTCGGCACACGTAATGCGGGAAAGGGCATCCGCACGGAGATTCTTGGCCACTGGTCGGTATTGAAGAATGAAGTCAAAACGGCTGAAGAACAAGGCCCAGCGGGCTTGACCGGGGTTCAGTCGTTGAGCTTGTGACAAGAACTCTAGGTTCTTGTGATCCGTGTATACGGTAGTGGTATGCTGCGATCCCTCAAGCCACTGCCTCCACTCTTCAAAGGCGAGCTTTATCCTCTATCGGGGACAAGAGTTCCTTGTCCCCGATAGAGTAATTATTTTCAGCTGGAGAGAACTTCCTGGAGAAGTAAGAGCAGGGAAGGAGTTGGCCAGAGTCAGAGTGTTGACTGAGAACCGCCCCTACCGCGATACTGGAGGCGTCGACCTCCACGATGAATGGTCTGGAGGGATCCAGATGCCGGAGGCAGACATCGGTGAGAAATGCCTCCTTGAGATCGGAGAAGGCTGCCATCGCAGCGTCAGGCCAGTTCTTAGCGTCAGCTCCCTTGCGGGTCAGAACCGTGAGTGGGGCCACTCGGTGAGAGTAACGCGGGATAAAGTGTCTGTAAAAATTAGCGAAGCCCAGGAACGGCTGGAGGGCCTTGAGTCCCGTGGGCTGAGGCCACCTGGTAATGGCCGCTACTTTCTCTGGGTCCATGCGGAAGCCGGTAGAGGAGATGATGTAACCCAAGAAGGGCAGAGACTCAGCCTCAAATATACACTTCTCCAGTTTGGCATACAAGTGGTTGTCTTGGAGGGCCTGGAGAACCTGCGTGATGTGCTGGCGATGGGAATCCACATCCTTGGAAAAGATGAGCACGTCGTCTAGGTAGACTATGACGTGTGAATGGAGCATTTCCCGGAGAACCTCGTTCATGAGGTGTTGAAAGATGGCGGGGGCATTGCAGAGCCCAAAGGGCATCACTAGGTACTCGTAGTGCCCATCCCTGGTGTTGAACGCCGTCTTCCACTCGTCCCCTGGGCGTATGCGTACGAGGTTATAGGCCCCTCTGAGATCCAGCTTCGTGAAGATGCGAGCACCTTGGAGGCGATCCAGAAGTTCAGGAATGAGCGGGAGAGGGTACGATCCCGCCTGGTAATGGCGTTGAGACCGCGGTAATCGATACACGGCCGGAGGGAGCCATCCTTCTTGGCCACAAAGAAGAATCCGGCGCCTGCCGGAGAGCGAGACGGGCGGATGAATCTCTTGGCTAGGTTCTCCATGATATACTGGGACATCACCTTTGTTTCTGGTAATGACAAAGGGTACACTCGGCCACGAGGAGGCGTGGTGCCCGGAAGCAGGTCAATGGGACAATCGAATGGCCGGTGCTGAGGAAGGATCTCTGCCATCTCCTTGGAGAAGACGTCTTGAAAGCC
This sequence comes from Rhinatrema bivittatum, assembly GCF_901001135.1. Lineage (NCBI taxonomy): Eukaryota > Metazoa > Chordata > Amphibia > Gymnophiona > Rhinatrematidae > Rhinatrema > Rhinatrema bivittatum. Next base: position 540,810,341 of record NC_042617.1, on the reverse strand, counting down.
CAGGTACGGCTCAGGGAGGAGATGCGAAGAGCAGAGGTGCAGAGACCGAGGCGGACGTGGGAGGTGCAGACAGTGTTCAAAACAGGCAGGACCCCAGTGGACCAGCTGGAAGTCATCCCATTGGATTACTGGAGAATGTTGACGTAACCAAGGGAGTCCCAGCACTAGCGGATGCACTGCTCGTTCCAGTACGAGCAGATAGATCTCCTCTGAGTGGAACAGGCCGGTTTGCAGAGTCACTGGTGCTGTGGAGCAAGGGATCACTCCTGGAAGCAAGGTCCCTCGGATCAAGGAGATCCGCAGGGGAGGAACCTTCTGAAGTGTAGGCAGGGCAAGCTGTGTCACCAGATCGGCCACAATAAAGTTCCCCTCGGCTCCGGAATCAACGAAGGCCCGAATCTGGATTTCCCTGCCTGGGTATTTCAGGGTTACTGGTAGCATGCAGAGAGGAGCTGATCCAGTAGCGCCTAGGTGTAGCTCCTCAGTGTAGCCTAGGCACGAGTGTTTCCCGGACGCTCAGGGCAAGAAGAAAGAAAGTGTCCTTTGCCCCCACAATATAGGCAGAGGCCCAGAGACGGCCATCTCCTTCTTTCTTCCGGAGTGAGTGGAGACCTGCCCAGTTGCATAGGTTCTGTCGTAGGCATAGCAGAGGGAGGAACCCTGGGAGCCGGTGTTCGGGCCGAGGCAGACAGGTGAGGTGAGGTTCTGCGGCTTGAGCGAGTTTCTCTATCTCGCTGCTGGAGGCGGCGATCCACTCTACCCGCAATGTCCATCAGGTCATTTAAATCCTCCGGAAGTTCCCTTCCTGCCAGTTCGTCCTTGATTCGACCCGCTAAGCCCTCGAGGAAGATCCCCTTCAGGCAGTCATCCTGCCAAGCGAGTTCCATAGCCAGGGTTCGGAAGTCTATAATATAATCGGACACCGGACGAGTCCCTGGTCGGAGGTGTAGGAGCTCCGAGGCCGCGGTGGAACGTCGTGCAGGGTCATCGAAGGCCAGTCGGAAGTTAAGGAGAAAGTCCTGCAGATTCTGCAGCAGAGGGTCGGAACGTTCCCATAAGGGTGAAGCCCAGTCGAGGGCCTTGCCATCCAGTAAGGAGAAGATAAAGGCTACCTTGGCTGCATCAGAGGGGAATTGGGATGGCAGCAACGTGAATCGCACTTGACACTGGTTCAGGAAGCCATGACATGTCTTGCTGTCCCCAGCGTACCGAGTAGGCGAGGGCAGTTGAGTACTTGTAGTGGATACAGCTGCGGAGGGCAACTGTCGAGTGGAAGCCTCCAGGCGAGAGACCAGCTGGTCTACCGTGGCAGCGAGAGTGTCAATGCAATGTTGTTGTTGCTGGAGACGTTGAGCCATCCCAGGAATGGCCTGTAGACTAGGAGACTCCGCCGAGTCCATGGCCTTGCAAACTGTTGCAGTTGGGTGCTGCAGTCAGGATAGTGGACCCTTGTGCCAGTCTACCCAGGGAGGCAGGGTAGGCCGGGAGGCGGAGCCACAGGCTAGCGGTGTTCACCCGGGAACCAGAAACCCCCCAGGAGGAGCCCGTAGGGTCCTAGAACCTTGGGACTTAGGAGAACGCTCAGATCCTGTAAACAGAGAAAGCCTGGGCAGAGGGTGTAGCAATGAAAATCCAAAGAGAACACAAAAGTCTGTAGTCCAGCAATGCAGGTTGAGGACTAGCTGAAGGTAGGACAGCGGGCAGCAACAACACCTGTGGCAAGCTGGACTGTGAGGCAGGAGTTGAAGACAGGCTGTGAACTGGAGCAGGCTGTAGACTGGAACGGAGTCTGGAGCTGGCTGTGAACCGGAGCGGCTGTAAACTGGAACGGAGTCTGTAGCTGGCTGTGAACCGGAGCAGGCTGAAGACTGGAACGGGGCCTGCAGCTGGCTGTGAGCCGGAGCAGGCTGAAGGCTGGAACGGGGCCTGCAGCTGGCTGTGAACCGGAGCAGGCTGAAGCGGAGCCAGGAACGGACCAGGGTCTGAGGCAGGCAGCAAGTTGAAGCAAAGTCAGGAATGGACCAAGGTCGGAGGCAGGCGGCAAGCTGAAGCAAAGTCAGGAACGGACCAAGGTCGGAGGCAGGCGGCAAGCTGAAGCGAAGTCAAGGCAATCCAAAGGTCAAGTCAGGAGCGAGGAACAGATGAAAGCGCAACTCAGAATTACTAGGCAGTAGTGAACCTCGTTCCAAGGCAAGGAGAAGGCGTCCGGACGCCGGTTAAATCAGACTTAGGGTGTGGCGTCGTTAGCACAGGCGGGGCCAGACTTCCGGGAGCTGTGCGCACATAGAGTGCGTCCTCACGCGCGCGCGAGGCAGTGGGGGAGACGGGCAAGCAATGGCGGACGCCATGAGGAACCGGCAGAGCTGCAGGGGTCCCGGGCGTACGGAACGCGGCGTTTCCAGTAGTGGAGGTGAGCCCTGTTCAGAGTAAGAGAAGGGGAAGCGGTGGAGACCGCAACAGTCATGTCTTTTTTTTTTTTTTTGCATGGTGCAGCTTTCCATGGTTCTTCCTATTTAGTTTCATGACAATACTAAGTAAAAAGAACCAGAAAAGCAGTGGTTTTTGTTTTTTTTTTAATTGAGCCCTTGATGTGTGGGAAGACTTTATGCTTGCTCCAGGCAGGTTTCAAATTTTACAGGTTAAAAAGTGTGCCTTGGGCGCATGGGGATTTTTTTGTATTGTGGGGTAATAGCTAACTGCCTCATCTACATGGCATTTACATGTGATGAGCACTATTAACTACGCCTTTGGATGCACTGATCACCTTATTACATCTAACCTCTCGTTAGGCCGGGCGCACTTTATTGCATCGGCCTGTATGATTTTGAAAGTACTATAGGATACAGGTTCCCAAAATGAACTTCAAGAATAGAGCGATGTGTTCCCACATGGGAAATGTGGTCTTTTGGTTTAATTGAAGGTGCCACCAATGAAATGTAGGAAAGCATTGCGATGGAGAGTTTGTGCTTTCTCTGTGATGGCTCTGTCACAAGAGATCTGGTTGGAAGCTAACCTACTTGTATTTCGCAAGAAAGTAAAAACTTTTTCCTTTCCAACATGATTATTTGGCAGATGGCTGCTGAGATTAGGCTGGTGTGTCTATTTTAGCTGGTTGAAATTGGAAATTGTTAGGTTTTTATTTTTATAATATATATGTATATATAATATGATGTTTTACTGTTGTACACTACTCCCGATGCTGCTTATTGGTCCGGGGAAGTGGCATAGAAGGTTTTAAAGTAAAAAAAATGTATTTTTTTATTTATTTGTGGCAAATTTGTCTCCTTTGTCTCCTCACCTGCCTTATCTGCTGTAAAAAAGCATATATATATATATATGTGTCTCATAACTTAACATAACTACCGCAAATAAGCCTCCACAGATGTACTCCATGCAATCCATATTTCCTCATTATCCGCTGTAACTTTGTGACAATGTCCGCTGTAACTTTGTGACTGTCTTAACCCTCATTTTATTGCCTCTCATTTTATTGCCTCTCATTTTATTGCCTCTCATGTAAATAATGTTACGTTCATGTAATGTTACGCTCATGTAAATAATGTTACGTTCCTTTTAATTTCCCAGCTGCTATCTTCCTCCTCCTTTACTTTCTCCCCTCTCCCCCCCCTTTTTTCTCGAACCTGCTCCATCCCCCTCTCCCTGTTTATTGTAATTTCCTCCTTTCGCACGTTTTTGTAAACCGGCGTGATGTGCCCGCACGAACACCGGTATATTAAAAGCCGTTAAATAAATAAATAAATAAATAAATAAATAAATAAATAAATATTAACCATAATAAAGAATTCTAGTTGCGCTGGTAAGAAAATGTTACTTTTACAGCTGTAGTAATTGGACTCTGCTTCATTATTTGGTTGGAACACATGAAAATGTTATGTATCTGCAATATTTAAATATAAGGTCAGTGATGCATAGGGTTGTCAATTGGCTCCAGATTCACCAGTCCTGAGTTTACTCATTTGCATACAGTGACTTGTAGTTTTGATTTCCCTATTGCTTTTGCTAAGAAAAGTAAGACTACAAGTCCCTGCATGCAGTTGGCTAAACCCAGGACTGGATCAACGCTGTCTGGCGAGTCTGTAGTCAATTGTTAATCCTTGTGATGCAACATAATTGTAGTTTGTCATTTTTCTTTATAACTTTGGAATTATATATTTCTATTTATTGTTTATATCACAAGTTTTTTAAAAATGGATTTACCTTTTGTTGGTGTCTTCATGTTCTGTGCTGGTAAGAGAAATTCTTGGTGTAAATGTCTGAGAATCTGCCAAGAAATCATTTTATACAGTCTAGGGACTTTAATTTTAATTTTTTGTCACTTGTCCTTAAAAGGAAGGCACTGCTTACCAGTGGGGGAGGATGGATTGGAGGCTGAATCTGGTTTCTGCCCAGACATTTAGGACCTGTTTACTAAAGAGTATTTTACCAATTTTGGGGACAATTTTTAAATTGCCCACCTTTGTGCAAAGTTTGTGTGTACTTTTTACCGTAGGATATTGCACTGGCTTGCAAAATGAAAATGCAGTGGTGCTTTCACTTTGAAAATTCCCTAAGGAAAATGTATGCACAGAGATATGTACTGCTTTTTCTGCAAATACGTTTTCTGACCAAAACTAGACGTATCGTTTTGAAAATCCAACACCGTGCACGAAGTTTTCTTTCCCAACCTAAACTCTATCTCAGGAGCACCTCCACTTCAGCAAGGATAAAAGTACGCACATTATGGAGGTCTGTGCCTACTTTTACCCATATGCAGGGTGGCACATTTTCAGATGGGCTATTTGCGTGGGTATAACTTTTTTTTTTTTTAATTACCTGTGGCAATCCCTTGGAAAATTGCCTTCTCTGTCAATGGGAGGGAGAAAAAGCTTAGTAAATCCAGCCCTTGAATGTCTGTACGTTATCGTTTGAAATGAGCTCTAAACACTGCCAAAACTGAACTCCTCCTCATATCCCATCACCCCCCCTACTAATCCCGCACTCTCAATTGACTTTGCTATCAAGATTCCTCATGCACAGCCCTGCGCAAGGAACCTGGGGGTCCTAATAGACCAACAACTGAACTTCAAAAAACATATCAGTGCCATACTCAAAGAGGGTTTCTTCAAACTTAAAGTCTTAAAAATCCTGAAACCTCTCCTTCACGCTAGTGACTTCCGCACTGTCGCCCAGGCTACACTGGCATCCAAGATGGATTACTGTAACTCCCTCTTTCTTGGCCTACCCTACTCCTCCTTAAATCCCCTCCAAATGCTACAGAACACTGTAGCCAGAACCCTCTCCAATGCTCACAAATACGACCACATTTCCCCCATGCTGAAGGATCTACACTGGCTCCCTATTCCCTCCCGAATCCTCTTTAAATCCCTGACCATTATACATAAAGCCTTATATTCCCATCACTCCAACTGGCTGCAGATCCCCTCCAATTTGCCTGCTCGAATCGGCCGACAAGGACCACTAACAAAGGGTCCCTCCATGTGCCATCCCTAAAGAAAGCGCACCTCACAGCTACAAGGGATCGGGCGCTCTCCATTGCTGGACCTATGCACTGGAACTCACTCCCAACCCACCTCAGACTTGAAACTTGCATCACCAAATTCAGAGCCCAGCTCAAAACCTGGCTATTCAAACAAGCCTTTCCCCAACACCCTTGATGAATATTGAATTGTGATGGATCATGACCTGAATTTGACTATGACCTTGTTCTTATGACATTACTTGTTGTTTGTTCCTATGCTTCTCTGCTCTCCTTATGGTTTTTGTACCCCTTACCCTTCCCCTGTTACTTGTAATTTCCGTTGCTTTTGTTCCATGTAAACCGAGGTGATGTTTCAACTAACATTGGTATAAAAGACTTTTAAATAAATAAATAAATAAATAAATAAATAAATAAATAATATACTTAGCAATAATTCTGCAATAGAGAGCATATAGGGTCTTTGGTTATTTACCGAAGGGTTTCCCTCATTTTCCCATGTTTATGGGAAAAATATTTAATAGATATTTGTGTTTATTAGTGTCATGGGCATTGGCCATTCATGCACAGAAGAGGCAATTTAGATTTTCCCAGTAATCCTTTGCTGTCTTTTCCCCAGCACTGCCTGGTGACACAGCGTGCACTTACATAGTCCTGGGGGAACTCTGCGCTGCTGTGGAGCACAGAATTTGCACAGAATGCCCCCCCCCCCGCTGCGCAGAATTGTCAAATTCTGCGCAGAAAATGGCAGAGACCCCGGCATACCGTGAACGGAGCACACCGTTCGCAGCGAAGATGAAGGCCCCCAGCGTGCCGGTCGTGGCAAACTTGAAGGCCCCTGGTGCGCCGGTCACGGCAAACATGAAGGCTCCCGGCGTGCCAGTCATGGCGAACATGAAGGCTTGCCACAAATGGGGCGCATGCGTCATTTGTGGCGAACATGAAGGCGTGCACATGACTCGGGATGTACTCCACTTGCGGCAAAGATGAAGGCCCCGGTGAGCATGAATGTATGTAGAGAGGTGTGTGTGTGTGTGTGTGTGTGAGAGGAGTGGGAGGGGATATGAGAGAGGAGGGGAAGGTGAGAGAGAGAGAAGGGGGAGGGAGTGTGAGAAGGGGGAGGGGGTATGAGAGGAGGGAAGGTGAGAGAGAAGAGGGAGGAGGGGGTGAGAGAGAGAACAGGGGGGTGAGCAGGAGGGTGGGAGAAAGAGATCAGGGGAGTGTGAGAGAGACCAGGGAGGGTAAGCAGGGGGTGTTTGAGTTGGGTGCCATAGAGAGGGAGCCTATATGAGGAGATTGTGAAAGAGTGTGTATCTATGTGAGATTTTGAGAGATTGTGTGTATGAAAAAGGGATCCTGTGTATTTGAGGGTGCTGGCATGTGTGAAGGCGTGCATGAGAGAGAAAGGGAGCTCATGAGAGTGTGCATGCAAGAGAGAGGGACCCTGTATGAGGGGATATATGTGTGTGTGTGTGTGTGTGAGAGAGTGAGGGAGCCTGTATGAGGGTGTGTGTATGTGTACTAGAGAAAAGGAGCATGTGTGTGAGAGAGGGAGGGACAGAGGGAGCCTGTGTGAGGGGCAGTACTGAGAATGGGGTCAAACTCTGGGAGTGGAGATAGAGTGGAAGGGTTAGAGCCTAGAGATGGAGGGGAGAGACACTGGCAGGTGGATGAGTTGGGGCCTGAGAGGGCAAAGTGACCAGGGGAGTAGGGAGAGAGAGTGGAAGGGACACTTACAGCGAATTTCTAGGGAAATTCTGCACAAAATATTTAAAATTCTGCATCTATAAGTAATAACTTTTTTCTGTATAAAATTAAAACTGTAATTACTTAATAACCGTCATGTAAATTGTGTTATTTTTACTCCTGGGGGAATTCTGTGCTACTGCGGAGCGCAGAATTTACGCAGAATTCCCCCCTGCACAGAATTGCCATTTTCTGCGCAGAATTGGCAAATTCTGTGCAGAAGATAGCAGAGGAGACCCCGGCATGCCGCGAACGGAGCGCGTCCCACGGCACAAGGGATGCGCTCCGTTCGCGGCGAAGACGAAGGCCTGGCACGCTGTTCGCGGCGAAAAGGGAAGGCCCCCTTGTGCCGTGAATGGACTGTGCTCCGCTCAAGGCGAAAATGGAAGGCCCCATGTGCCGCGAACGGAGCGCTGGGCCTTCATCTTCGGCGCGAACGGAGCGCGTCCCGCGGCACATGGGGGCCTTCCCTTTTCGCTGCGAACAGCGTGCCGGGCCTTAATCGTCGCCGCGAACGGAGCATGTCGGTGAGCATGCCGGTGAGAGAGAATGTGTGACAGAGAGGGGAGGGGAGGGGAGGGTGAGAGAGAGCAGGAGGGTGCTCAGAATTTAAATTTTTTTTGCGCAGAATTCCCCCCAGGAGTAATAGACCAATATAAAGTTTGCAGAATTTTGCAGAATTTTAAGTTTTTGTACACAAAATTTATATTTTTTATGCGCAGAATTTTAAAATATTTTGCACAGAATTCCCCCCCAGGAGTAGACTTACAACTTAAAGCTCCCATGACATTTAACACAGGATACTCTTGTCCTGAGAAGGAAGAAATGAAAGCAAGGAAAATATGACTGAAAAAGAAAAGTTGCAGAGTACTTTCCCGTGAAAGTGGCAATCTGATATGTACTGCTCTAGGGGAAAGAAACTCTCCAGGCTGTAATAATATTTTAATTATATGCAAATTAAGAATGAAAGAAAGACTTGATACGAAGACCCTGTGTAATTAATGCCATGAAGCAGTGACGTGAAAAGAAACAATATAGTTTTTGAAAACTCCAGAGGGATTTCTCAGAGGGCTCATCAAGTTTAACAGGTTTCTAGCTATTTTAAGCAGTGCTCAAGGTAACATAATAAGGATAGTGTTAAATAGTTAGGGCCCTATTCAACCAAATAAAATATCTGGCTGCTGGAGTAGATCTGAGGGTGCTTAAGGCATGAATTGGCCAATCAGCTTGACTTATTCAAACATTAACAATCCTTAAGCCTCATTAAATAGGCTGATATTCCATGCTGAACAGGGCACTTAAATAAAGCACACAATGTGGCCATAGAGCAGCATTTCAAGGTGGCTTATGCTGCAGGGCATACAGCAGAAAGAATACTTGCAAAACGTATTTTATTGCAGCAGCTAACATTTCACTAACTCTCCTGCTTAGGTCTGACATGAGCCTTCTCTGAGGCAGGAGTACACCGATAAAACACTTTCCCTTCTAGTCTTAACAGTGCTTTTATTTTATCCTCCATTGTTTTGCAGGTAAATCCAATAAAAGATATACAGCTGCATCTCAAGTATCAGTCATGTCATTCTGTGCTTGAAATCGCTGCTCGGAGAAATCAGTATAAAAAAAAAAATCCATGAAAAGTGCATGGTTTACATGAATTCTCATTTATAGCACATTGCCTCTAGAAGGAAAGAGAGGTGCTATTTCAAATTTCTTGGATTTGTAACTTTGCACAATGCTTGGAAAATATTTTTTTTTAATACAATAAGCAAACCTTCATGCAAAGTTGTCCATTTTTTAGATTTTAAGGTGTTAATATGAAACTAGGCTACCTTTCTTTTACAATCAATAACCAGGAAACAACATAAAATAGCAACAGGACCTGGTATTCAAAATCTCAGTAATATAAATATAAGGCATCACATCATTAAAACATAGTATTTATTAAATGGTGGATCTTTGAAATGATAGAAATCTGTTTTAGGTATTTTATTTAGTTAATATTCAAGCAAACACCTATTAAAATAAGAATGTTTAAAAACACAGAATTATAGCATTATTTAGGATCAGAAGGGTCCTCATGGGGTCATCTAAGCCATCTGCTTGTGTCCAATGTGGATCCACTTTATCTTAATCCTCCTAGGCAGTCTTTAATCTGTTGCTAAAAATCTCCAATAATGAATATTATAAAAGACTCCTAAATAACTAGTTCCATTGCTTAACTATCATTGCAGAGGGTCATTTTTAATAGGACTTTTGCAAGTAGAGTTTTATGCGCACAAAATGGAAAGGCTGCAAAGCTGAATACATCTTTTGGTCATTTCCATTTTTTTTGTCATTTCATTTTAGTGAACTGTGCCATTTATTTATGATTTATTTATTTAACAGCTTTTATATACCGGTATTCGTAGATAGATCATATTGGTTTACACAGAAACATAACGCGAAAAAAGATACATAGAACAGGGAAAGCAACTTGGAGTGGGGGAGTCAATGGAGTAGAATAAAACCAGCAGGAATAAATAATACATTTTATGACGAGAGCAATAAAAGGCGTTAGAATAAAATATATATACGGTATATACTGTGGCTGTGAGATAGAATCGTTGTTATGGTGGAAAATTAAGTGATAAAGTGGGGGAAAAAAGAGGAAAAAAAGGAGAAGGGAGGGAGGGAGGATAATTAACATAGGGGCAAGGAAAACAGATTATGCTATGTAAAAATTACACTGTGCAAAAAGGATAAGGGAAAATAATTATACTATGTAAAATTATACTTAGCAAAAAGGATAATCAACAAGCAAGGGGGAGGCTTTCTGGGGGGGGGGAGTAAAAGGGTAGAGCGGTTTTATTCTTTTATACTTTTCATACTTTTTTTAGTCTAAACATATTCCTTTTTTAGTCTTACTTTTTTTTAGTCTAAGATATTCTTTTAGTCTAAACATATTTAGTCATATGTAGTCATTTTAGTCTAAACATATTTTAGTCTAAATATATGTAGTCATTTTAGTCTAAACATATTTAGTCATATGTAGTCATTTTAGTCTGAACATATTTTAGTCTAAACATATGTAGTCATTTTAGTCTAAACATATTTTAGTCTAAACATATGTAGTCATTTTAGTCTAAACATATTTAGTCATATTTTTTTAGTCTAAACATATTCTTTTTTTAGTCTTACTTTTTTTTAGTCTAACATATTCTTTTAGTCTAAACATATTTAGTCATATGTAGTCATTTTAGTCTAAACATATTTTAGTCTAAACATATGTAGTCATTTTAGTCTAAACATATTTAGTCATAATTTTTTTAGTCTAAACATATTCTTTTCATACTTTTTTAGTCTAAACAATAAAACCCAAAAGTGAAAGAATACCTATATTCAAAACCCTATATAGATCTCACTTGATAGTATGCAGATGTGCAACAAATATGGGATTTTGCTGAAATTATTTCCAACAACGATTCATCTGTCCCCTAAGGAAGGAAGATCCTTTTATCTTCCAAAACATTGCAATGTCAGGAGTTTCACATTCAAACATCGGGGAACATCTCTCAATGACCATCCTATTCACTTTTTGAAGACAGCTTTAAAGAAGTGTTGCCTAACATTATATAAATGATCTTTTTAAGTGCATAAAAAAATTAAAACAAAAAAAAAAGGAGATTAAAGTGTTCGGGGTACACAGTGAGAGGAGGTCCCTCACTTATTTAAGAATGACTGATGATTTCAAAATATAAATACTTGATATGGGCAAAATTGCAACCTAGCATGTTATTGTACATCACCGGCAACCTACCCTGTAATAGAGTCCATCAAGCTAGGGTGAGAGAACAGTATAGAAATCTCATGTTTGTGAGACTTTCTTGACATCAAATGATGTCAAATCTTCACTGAGGTGTACTGTGCTGTTCGTATGTCTCACTCAGCATGACAAACTGGCCCCAAAACCATAAACTATCATCAAAACCTCACCTTGAGCTATTAGTTGGCCCTCCTATAGAGATATAAATAGTTGACTACAATAAAGGCCTTATAAAGATTTCTCTCTTACTCTCACTTTCCTACTCTCTCAGCACACACAAACATTTCAAAGTGTGTTTCCGTTTATATTAACATTCTGCTTTTCAGTTGACAGGGATAATTTGGAATCTTTTAGCTCAAGGGATTCTTTACTTATAGGCATATGGACTACTTTTCCTTTACTTGGAACCTCCTCTGTTGGGAATACCCTAACTCTATTGCTTCATTAGTATCCTTCGAAGATACCTGCTTCTGAACTATGCACTACTGACCGACTGTCTTCTTCTGCTCTAGCAACTTTTTAAAGGTTAGAGCCAATAGCCTGGTTCTACCCTGGTTAAGATGGAGCCTGTCCCTTCAGAAGACTCCCCCTTCCTCAGAGGGAAGAGATTCATTTCCTTACAAAACTGTATCCCTCTTCCTTGCACCATCGTCTCTTCCACACATTGAGACTCCGGAGCTCTGTCTGCCTCTGGGGACCTGCACATGGAAAAGGGAGCATTTCAGAGAATGCTACCCTGGAGGTTCTGGATTTCTGCTTTCTACCTAGGAGCCTATATTTGGCTTCCAGAACCTCTCTTCCACATTTTCCTATGTCTGTGCCCACATGTACCAACACAGCTGGCTAAAATCCTATTTAGGTGATGTGTGAGTTCTGCCACCTTCTCACCAGGTAAACATGTTATCAGGCGATCCTCACACCCACCAGCAACTCATCTATCTACATTCCTAATAATTGAATCACCAGCTAAGATGGCTGACATAACCCTTCCCTCCTGGGCAGTAGCCCTGGGAGACACATCCTCTGTATGAGAAGACAATGCATCATCTGGAGAGCATGTCCTTGCTACAGGATCATTTCCTGCTGCACCTGGTTGATTCTTTCCAACCTGGGGACCTTCCTCCTCCAAGGCAGCACCAGGGTTGCCAGACTAGAGTTGGGACTTGGCTACTATGTCCCTGAAGGGCTTATTTATTTATTTAATAGCTTTTATATACCGGCATTAGTGTGAAACATCATGCCGGTTCACATTTTAACAAAATGAGTGGAAAATACATTGAAACAAGGAGATAAGGGCGGGGAATCAATGCCAACTGGGCAACAATAGTACAGGTTTGAAAAAGAAAGAATAAATAACACAATCAAATAGCAAATTCAAAACTGAAATTACAACAATTCAACATGCTAATTGCAACAGAATAGAGAAGATGATACTCAGAGATAACATTGTATTAAAAGGGGGAACTAAAAGGAGAGAGCACGTGGTTCACAACGTAGAAGCTTGGATCAAGAAGTACAAAAAGGGGGGGGGGGGGGGTAAAAGCCTTGGATCAAGAAGTACAGTAAGTGGGGGGTAAAAGCCTCAAGGAAGAGGAAATGGGGTACCAATAGGCAGGATGAACAAGTCAGTAAGAGCCTGGAAGTCGGGCCTGGAGGCAGGGACAGCAAGGAGACTAATCTGTATAGGCCTGTTGAAACAACCAAGTTTTTAATTTTTTTTTAAATTTATTTGGGAAGGATTCTAAGCGTAGCATCATGGGCATGGAATTGCAATGTGTGGGGCCGGCGATAGAAAGAGCTCGGACCCTAGTAGATGAGAGGTGTGCTATTTTTAGAGAAGGAGCGTGCAGGGTTCCTTTGTGCACTGTTCTCGTGGGTTGGTTCTGTTGCACAGCACTGAATGGTATATCCAGCCACAAGGAATTGTGAGAGTGAATGGACTTGTGTATAGTGGTTAGTGTTTTATAAGTTATTCTGAATGGGATGGGGAGCCAGTGCAGGTCTTTCAGAATGGGGGTGATGTGGTCTGTTTTACGGGTATTAGTTATGATTCTGGCAGTTGCATTTTGCAACATTTGGAGTGGTTTTATAGTCGCATAGGGGAGTCCTAGAAAGAGGGAATTACAATAGTCAAGTTTGGGTAGGAGAGCGGTTTGAATCATGGTGCAAAGGTCTTGAGAGTGTAGCAGGGGCTTAAGTTTTTTTAAGACATTGAGTTTATAGAATCCATCTTTGAGAATGGAGCTCACATATTTTTTCATGTTCAGTTGTGGATTCAGGAGGACTCCAAGATCTCTTACACAGGATTGATTTATGCTGGATTTGCAAGTTGGGTCGGGCAATAGGGGGGGTTGAGTTGGGTCGGAAAATAGGGGGGGTTTAGGATGGGGATGGGGGGAAATAAGGAGGAGTTCGGTTTTGTTGGTTTCGGCTAATCTATATACCTCTCTATCTGCCTCAGCTCCTCCAGGTCTGGCACTCTAGCCTCCAGATATTGGACTCGTTCTCTGAGAGTCAGGAGCTGTTTGCACTGGGTGCACTCATACAATTTCTTACCGGTGGGTAAAAAGTCATATATGTGACATTCGATGCAGAAAACTGGAAGGCCCCCCTCTTGCTGCTGGATTGCTGCCTTCATCTTAAATTTTGTTGAATTCTTAGTTATGTTTAGGTTGCTAAGGGAATAGGAATATGTAAATAAGAGTCCTTTAAATTTATTCTTATATTCACTAATTAATCTGGTAGTGACCTGCAATGGGATAATTAAACTCTTAATAAGGCCTGGGGCAATACTGTGTTTTAGATAAAAGACTGATTGATTTTTAATGTGAAAATGTTTCCTGCCTATAAATCAAAGGATGAGCTAGGGGTGGGAGAGAGAGAAAGACAAACACACAAACAAATATAAGCTTTTTCCTACGTTTTGGCTTTCTTTTTATAACACACACACACACACCAAAATGATTCTCTCCTTTCAGTGCTCCCATTGAAAGAAAAAAACTGTACCCTAAGGGCCGGATTTTAAAAGGCACGCGCCGGCGTACATTTGTGCACACAACCCGGCACGCACAAATGTATGCCTGATTTTATAACATGCGCATTCGTGGGCATGTTATAAAATCCAGAGTCGGCACGCGCAAGGGGATGCACAGTTGTGCAACTTGTGCGCACCAAGCCGCGCAGCCTTCCTCCATTCCCTCCGAGGCCGCTCCGAAATCAGAATGGCCTCAGAGGGAACGTTCCTTCCGCCCCCCCCCCCCACCTTCCCCTCCCTTCCCCTACCTAACCCGCCCCCCAACCCTACCTAAACCCCCCTTACCTTTATCCTATAAGTTGCGCCTGCCTCTGGGCAGACGTAGGTTGAGCGCGCCGGCCGACGGCTGGCCCGCGATCCCGGGCACAGCGGCAAATGGCCACTGTGCCTGGAGGCTACGGCCCGGCCCCGTCCCACCCCCTATTTTCAAGCCCCAGGACATACGCTCGTCCCGGGGCTTGTGCGCATCGCCGAGCCTATGCAAAATAGGCTTCGGAGGTTCCTGAGGAGCTAAGGTGCTCCAGGGAGGATCCCCCTGGCTCACGGAGGGTGCTGCTGCTCCTGCTTGCACAGGGCGCCACCGGCACAAAACGCCAGCCCGGAGCTCAAATGAAATATCCTACAGAACTCACGGTCCCTGCTGCAGCAGAAAAAGCAAGGTGTTCTTTAAGAACTGCAGCGGGAGGAATGATACAGGCAGAAAGTGGGGGGAGGGGTGCAGGAACTGCTGCTGGGAGCCTGGAAAGCATTATTTATAGGTGCTGGGATCCAAGATAGGCCATACAAAGTAAAAACAGACCTCAGACCTTGCTGACTGATCCAGTTTTGGAAGGGATTCTTTCTGCCTGTCTTAGTTTTTAAACTTATACTCAGCTTATTAAGGTATTTGTAGACCTCCGATCTCCTCTGAAAAAAAACAAAAACAACTTCTAGGCCTTTAGACTCCCATCTGCCAGTCCCCTCCCCCACCCCCCCAATCCTTCAGAATAGTTGCGGGCAAGCACCCGACCCAATCCCAACCCCTCAACTCCCAAAATTAAAAAAAAAGAAGTCTCTAGTGACCCGAGGCTGGCATCTCCCCAAGACATTGAAATATAAATGAGTCCCCTCCTGTCCCCCCCTCCCCCATCCCCCCTCCTACCTGCAGCTTTAATTGCATCCTTCCCCTCCCCCTCCCCCTCCCTCCCAAATCCCAGCTGGGAGCACAGTAAAGTCATCCCTGCTCCTATCCATTTCCATCATTCCATATGTTAAACCGATTATACCCTCTCCCTTTGCAACCAGAAGTACCTCAGAAACAGGCCGAGAAAGGACAGGATGCTCCTTGGGTTAATCAAGGTCCTTCAAGGTGAAATAAGTGCAATATCTGTCCTGATAGATGTATATTCCCAGTTACCCATATGCATAGATGCTTTGTAGCAAGCAGTAGCTCTGGCACTTAGTAACAATGAGGCTCAGATAACAAAGAGTTGCAACGGATCAGTTTACTATGGCAGTGAAATAAGCTTCTGCACAAATACTCAGCATGCATAGATCAATAAGAATAGCTCTCCATAAAATTAGTTTGAAACACTCTGCTTGGACAGAACAGTCTTTTAAGTATATGATTATATATAAGGTAGAGTAGATTGACTTTTCTGTCCTTAAGAAGCAATTAAACAGTTCAGCATGTGTTCACAGACAATCTCTGAAAATGCTGTGTTCAGCTGTTCACCACGTGCAGCTTCTCCCTGCAGAGCTGGAGTTTTCAGAGTAGTGATGGGCCTTTACTTACTGCTCTAGCTCTTTTTCCTCTGGAAAAAAAAAAGGTATCTGCAGCAGCTTATGCAAACATATATGCATTAAGATCCCTTCTTAAAGCTTCTCAGAGCTGGTAGTTCTAGGGATGTACTTGCACTTGGAACAAAGCAGGAAAGGTCAATGAAATGTTCTTTTTTTTTATTTCATTTCATTTGGAAAACAAAACAAAAATATGAGCACATTTGTTTTCTTTTTATGTAATTAAAAAATAAATGACTCGTAATCAAGTCCTTGGGTCCTCCTGCCCATTGCAAAAATCATGGTTCTAAACAATAAAATCCTCCTGGGTCTTTTCCCCATCTCTGTTACACACACAGATCTCCCATTCAACTTATCCAAGCATAGAAAGGTGATGGCAGAAAAAACCATACCCCCTATCTAGTCTGCACATCTATACCAACTATTCCGCTTTACAATCCCTACCCCTCCTTCAGACATCCTATATGTTTATCCCATGGTGTCTTGAATTCAGATACTATCCTTGTCTCCATCACCTCTGCAGGGAGGCTGTTCCACACATCCACTGTCCTCTCTGTAAAGAAAATTTTCCTTAGATTACTCCTGAGTCTGTCCCCTTTAATTCTCATTCCATGATCCCTCATTCTAGAGCCTCCTTTGTTTTGATAGAGACTTGCCTCCTATGCATGGAAGCCTTGGGGGTATTTAAATGTCTCTATCAATATATCCCTTTATTACCTTTCCTCAAGGGTATACATGTTTAGATCTTTAAGTCCGTTCCCATATGCTTTAGAATAAAGATCACTGACCTTTTTAGTAGCTACCCTCTGACCAACTCTAATTGGTTTATATCCTTTTGAAGGTATGGTCTCCAGAACTGTACAGTATTCGAAATAAGGACTCAACAGGGACTTATATGGGGCAATGTCACCTTTCTATTTCTGCTGACCATTCCTCCCCCTATGCAGCCAAACATATTTCTGGCATTTACTGTCACCTTATCCATCTGTTTGGCACCTTAAGATCACCCACAATCATTTGACATGATCCCTAGATGCTCCTGCTCCATCTGTGCTCTATTAAAAATTGTGCTGGGGCATGGCTGGGGCAGGAGCATCTTGGGATTGCTCCTGCCCATAAGACACTTATGATTGTTGTTGGTAAGCTAGGGGATCCAGGTGGGTAAGAGAGATGGGGAAAAGACCCGAAAAAACTTGGCTTTCTTTTTAGAATAACAATTTTTGTGGCGGGATGGGGGGAGGCATCAGACATGGCTGCTAGTGCCATTTTTAAAAAAATACAAAGTGAAATAACCAATGAAACAAAATGACAACAAACTTAAAAAAAAAAAACAACTCTTGCTCAGTTGGATTTGATGCTGAAAAAGCATTTGATCAGGTGGCATGGCAATATTTGTTTTCAGTCCTACATAGATATGGGTTTGAGGGGGATTTAGTGAGTAATATTTCTCTTTTTTTTTCAGGAGAGTTGTTCCATCATCTTGGCAAATGGTTATATGTCTCAAGAATCTGAGTTACAAAGGAGTACAAGGCAAGGATGCCCACTCTCTCTGTTATACATTCTCTCCTTAGACCATCTATTGAGGGAAATTGATGAATGTTCGGATATATTGGGCTTTGAGATGGGCAGAGAATGTTTCAAAATAGCAGCTTTTTCGGATGATGTCTTAGTTTTCCTGACCGACCCTGTTTGCTCACTACAGAAAGTGATGGACATAGCGCGGCAGTTTGGTGTGCTCTCGGGCCTTAAAATTAACCTTGATAAGTCCAAAGCCTTGGATGTTTCTGGATCCATGAAGGCCAACTGGCCAGGACTCTTTCCTTTGCGCTGGGTGGAGACGGAGATGAAGTATTTAGGGGTTAAAATTCCAGTTGACATTCTACTTATATATGATTGTAATATTATCCCTTTACTTTCAAAGACCAAAAGAAAATTGGCTGTCTGGCAGTCTCTGCCCCTTTCCATATGTGGCAGGATCCATTTGTTTACGATGATGGAGTTATGTATTGTAAATGTTACCTGTATGGATTAAATGAAGACATATGGTGGAACTAGGCAGAGCTTTAGGGAAATTTCTGTAAGGGTAATAAAAGGGCCGAATTAGCACTTCTTAAGATGCAGTCTTGTGGAGGGAAGGTAGGATGGATTGTCCAAACCTACAGAATTATAATTTAGCTTGTTTGTTACGTCATGTAAAAGATTGGTTATATGGGTCAAAGATGTTTCACCTACTAGCTTTTTACAGGCATGGCATAAACTGCTGAATCTGGAAAACCTTGCATGTCCCTGGATATATGTTACCTATGTTAAAAGTAACCCAATTGCTGTCATGTGTGGATGCGCTTGGAAGATGCTGTATGGAAGGCTACAGGTACATTGGGAAGTTTCACCATTTCTTTCCATTGCTGACCATCCAAGATTTTTACCAGGCTTGGAGAATCGGCTTTTATTGAAATGGCTCAATAAGGAATTAACC
The DNA here is from genome assembly GCF_901001135.1 of Rhinatrema bivittatum. Taxonomy (NCBI): domain Eukaryota; kingdom Metazoa; phylum Chordata; class Amphibia; order Gymnophiona; family Rhinatrematidae; genus Rhinatrema; species Rhinatrema bivittatum. The sequence continues at coordinate 540,792,007 of NC_042617.1, read as the reverse complement.
ACCTTATGACAGTTTATAAATGCTGACTCTGCAACGTTCTCTATCAGGGAATTTTATATATATATGCAAGTTAGACATTTTAATGAACATGACCTATTTAAAAGGTCTTCACTTGTAAATGTTCAACAGTTGGATCGTTTTTTTTATGTTCGTCCCGAGCAAAACATATTGTGTGCTTCCTTGATAAACGCCATTAAAGATATTAAAAGGCAAGATTCCCTGCAAGAATTGGTGACACGTTGGAACCAAGAGTTGGATGCTCCTGTTTCATACAAAGCCCTAAAATCCTGTTTTGTGAACATCAATAATATTTCAGAAAATATTTTACTTTGGGAGACACTCTTCTGCACTGCTTGTTTGTCTCTTCTGTCTGGGCCTTTAAAGCTAAATTGGTAACAACAGACAAATGTTCAAAATGTTTAACTGCTCCAGGTACACTCTTTCATTGCTTTTGGGACTGTGATGTGGTACGGACCTTCTGGAAAGTGGTTCTCTGTTTTGTGAAGAGACTATTACATCTTTCTCTGCCATTGTCTTCTCATTTTTGCTTATTTGATTGTATGGACAAGATATATCCCATCACAACAAAACCTCAGAGATTGTTTTTATAGAAGGCGTTTCTGTTGGCTAAGAAAACAATCCTTGATTTTTGGACTAAAGTGGAACAACCTTCCTTTTTACAATGGAAACAGACTGCATAAGATGGAATTCTTTTTATCATTTTTCGGCCCGCCGGCTGTCCCAGTCTAAATATGACTTATTCCTGGAAATCTGGCAAGCAAAAGCGTGAAGTGTAAAGTTTGCATTACTGTAATAGAGCAAATCGCAAATTGTCAATGTTCTTTTTTGTATCCCCGGAGAGTTGAGGTTGTTAGGTTGCCTTATAGTCAGTGTCTGCTATTTAAGATGCTTAGTCTAAGGGGAGGGAGAGATAGGAGAGGGGAAGGGATGGGGAGGGTTTAAACTGTAATATTTTATGTGCTTTTGTGGTTCTGTTAACATGATGAAAATTAAAAAAAAAAAAGTTTAATATATATATATATAAACCTTGCTCATTCCTGGCTCCCATCTATTGTTCTTCTTCTGCCTTGTTCTTAATTGAACATAGAGAAAAGAAACTCTTGGTGGCTGTTGCAGGGTTATGTGAAATATCAAAGGGACACTTGCTTATTCAGTTTTCAATTGAAGAAAAGGTGATAGGCTGTAGAGATGTGCAGGTAAAAAAATTTATTTTGATTATTTTTTGCTTTGTTTTTGAGATCATCCCTCCCCCCCGGTATCATTTTGTTTAATGATAATTTTTGTTTCTGTCCTTTGCATAGCTGAAATAATTATTTAAAATAAAATATAATAAAATGGAGCCAACTGAAAAGCTTCTAGTCACCACTCACCCCTCACAATATGGGTCACGTCGGTGTGGCCTGCTCCCATCATCACGGACTAGGCCTGGTGCAAGGGCCCAGCCTGAGGCCTCTTCCCATTGCCTAGGCTTAGGTTTAGGCCCAGGCCTGATTCTGGGGCCCATCTAAAGCCTATGCCCATGCCTGACACTGGGACTTGGCTCAAAGGCCAGGTCCTGTCATCAAGAATGAGGACTAGGCCCAGGACTGACACTGGGGCCCATTTCTAGGACCTAGACCAGGGCCCAGGGAGGACTGGGTTGGGCCATGGAAGCCTCAAATCAGCCTAAGGGTTTTTTCCCTTTGTTTTTTCAAAACGGAGTGAAAGGAAACCCAACAATGTTTCATTGGGTTTTCTTTCATTCTGTTTTGAAAATATCATGAAATGAAAAGGGGACATATTGACATTTCCTATTTAATTTCTAATGAATGCCCATCCCTAATTGGCCATGTGGATTTGCAACTCTGGTCCTCAAGTGTTGCAAACCAATTGAGTTTTCAGGATATCCAGAATGAAGGTGCATGAGAAATGTTTGCATGCAGTGGAGTGCAGTGAGTTAACTAGCTTTTGGTACTTGAGGATAGGAGATACCTTTCCCTGACCGATTACATAGTGTATTCACATAAATTATATTTATGTTAAATCTTTTTTATTCAATTTAGCAAAGAGCAATACAGCAGGTCGACATATGATATATAATTAGTTCTGTTACATACCATGTAATTGTAAACTTTAATGTGCTTTTTCCTCCCTCAGCAGCCAAACTACCCCCTCTCCTCCCCTCTCCTCCCCTCCCTGCCCCCTCTCCCCCACTACTGAGGTTAACAATCAAGTAATGCTCTGGGTATCATTAACAATGATATTTAAAAGATGTGACACCCACTGTCACTGGCTATTTTGGTTTTTTTTTGCTGTTGATATTTTACTTTCATGTGGCCTTTGTTCATATCTGCTCCTGTTTTATATGTTATATTATGGATAAGTGTTCTGTATGCCGCTTAAGGCTTTGTGTAAAGGGAGTATAAGCCATTTTAATAAATAAATAAACTAAAAAGGATTGTAATCTGGTTTCTCAAAAGTTAGAATAAGGGTTTGATCTGAGTCTCTTTGATGGTCTGTGGAGAATACAAGATCATCTTCATCTCCATGCTTGTGAACTTCTTGTACCTTTGACTTCTTCTGGTCGTGTTTCACATCAACCTACAGGCTAAAATGGGATGAACATACAAATATAGGAAGAGTCTTAATGATTACACTGAAAATTGAAAAAATATTGAGAAGACAGACCTCTTGAGATCCTTACAGGTATTTTCAATGGGACACAATCATAGAATTCGCCCAAATTATAATTATACCCACAATCCTGAATCTTGATGCAAAAAAAAAGAGCTTCACCAGACACCTTTGTAGTATGGTTTTGCAGCCTGTTTTAAGGATACACTCTTAATCACATACATCTGGAAACAGAATATTGTTCTCATGAGCTAACTCAACTTGCACCTTTAATATTAAAGGTGCAAGTTGAGTTAGCTCATGAGAACAATGACACAAAATGTGAAGACACAAAATGTGAAGGTAGTTGGAACAGAAGGATGAATTCCGAATTTGTTAAAACCTGAAATTACAAAACAGTATATCAATATTTTAGTTTACATGGATTCCCGATATTTCCACTTACAATTTTCCTATTAACATTCTAAAAATCTGACAGTTATCTTTGCAGAAATAGTTGCTGTATATACAATCACTAAATTAAATAAATGGCTATTAGTCCTGTGAAAGTGCTCTTGTTGGTGTAGTGTATTACTTCTTAATTTTGGTATTCATTAGAATGCATGGAGACAGGAGTCACCATACACAGGAACAGCATGTCAAAGCCCAGAATCTGCAATCTTCCAAAAAATGTACCTAAAGGCTCAGAAAATGTTTAAGTGGTTAGCATCTTCTTCTTTCCTTGCTACGAATCTTTACATTTTATAAAGCTATAATTGTTTATGTACTACATCTGGCACATTTTTTAGATGAGTACAAGTTTCATTTGCTAAAGATGACCTCCAGCTTCTGATTTTATCTACTTGCTCAGATAGGGGAGCTACCACCCAGGAAAAGGATCTAGGCATCATAGTGGACAATACTTTAAAATCATCAGCTCAGTGTGCTGCGGCAGTCAGGAAAGCAAATGGAATGTTAGAAATTATTAGGAAGGGAATGGTTAATAGAACGGAGAGTGTCATAATGCCTCTGTATCGCTCCATGGTTAGACCGCACCTTGAATACTGTGTACAATTCTGGTCGCCGCATCTCAAAAAAGATATAGTTGCGATGGAGAAGGTACAGAAAAGGGCAACCAAAATGATAAAGGGGATGGAACAGCTCCCCTATGAGGAAAGGCTGAAGAGGTTAGGGCTGTTCAGCTTGGAGAAGAGACGGCTGAGGGGGGATATGATAGAAGTCTTTAAGATCATGAGAGGTCTTGAACGAGTAGATGTGACTCGGTTATTTACACTTTCGAATAATAGAAGGACCAGGGGGCATTCCATGAAGTTAGCAAGTAGCACATTTAAGACTAATCGGAGAAAATCCTTTTTCACTCAATGCACAGTAAAGCTCTGGAATTTGTTGCCAGAAGATGTGGTTAGTGCAATTAGTGTAGCTGGGTTCAAAAAAGGTTTGGATAAGTTCTTGGAGGAGAAGTCCATTAATCGCTATTAATCAATTATACTTAGGGCCGGATTTTAAAAGCCCTGCGCGCGTAAATCCGGCTGGATTTACGCGCGCCTACTTTGCATGGGCCGCCAGCGCGCGCACAGCCCCGGGACGTGCGTAAGTCCCGGGGCTTCGTAAAAGGGGCGGGGAGGGGGCATGTCTGGGGGCGTGTCCGGGGTCATGGGGCGGTTTGCGGCGGGACCGGCGGGCGTGGCGCCAGCCCGGGGGCGTGGTCGAGGCCTCCGGACCAGCTCCCGGGTTGGGTGATGGTGCGCCAGCAGCCCACTGGTGCGCGCAGATTTACGCCTGCTGAAAGCAGGCGTAAATCTGCCAACAAAGGTAGGGGGGGGTTTAGATAGGGCCGGGGGGGGGTGGGTTAGGGAGGGGAAGGTGAGGGGGGGCAGAAGGAAAGTTCCCTCCGAGGCCGCTCCGATTTCGGAGCGGCCTCGGAGGGAACAGGCAGCGCGCGCGTAGCGTGCACCTCCTTGCGCGCGCCAACCCCGGATTTTATAAGATACTCGCGGCTACACGCGTATCTTATAAAATCCAGCGTACTTTTGTTCGCGCCTGGTGCGCGAACAAAAGTACGTGCTCGCGCAAATTTATAAAATCTACCCCTTAGGGGATAGCCACTGCTATTAATTTCATCAGTAGCATGGGTTCTTCTTAGTGTTTGGGTAATTGCCAGGTTCTTGTGGCCTGGTTGGGCCTCTGTTGGAAACAGGATGCTGGGCTTGATGGACCCTTGGTCTGACCCAGCATGGCAATTTCTTATGTTCTTATGTGCCAGGGAGAAATCTAGCTACCAGACTAGGATGCCGATGTACTAACCCATGGAATTTTCTGCTGGTTATTGGCAATGTGGCACAGTTTTTCTACAGATGTAAATGAGCTCCGTTAAAAAAAGAAAAAAAAATATGCATGAAACTTTGTTTGGGGCCAGACCAAAAAAAGATAATTACACCTAGTTCAGATGTAATTAAGTTTAAAACATAACAAAAAAAAAAAAACTGTGCAAAGAAGTTTTTGCAGGCCAGTTTTTGTGAAATTCATAATTAATGAACTGCTTTGCATACTTTTGTATTGCAGCAGTTCACTAATTTGGGATTTCAGTAAACATTTGCACACAGTGGACTATGCAGAAAGGTTTACTACTATGAAGGGAACTCAGAAATGGGGCTTTGTATGCTAAATTGCAGGAAAACCCTTGAACGTTTAAAGTTTCTATGCATGTCAGTGTGCAGTGCTCCTTTTCGAAAGTTTCTGCACATTAGTCTTTAAAGCTGTAAAAAAAAAGTAGGGAAAATCTTGCTGTGAGGAACTAATGTTATTTGTAGCAAGTTATGGCCTCTTTTTTATTCTCTTAGCTCTTCTGACAAGTACAAAAACATAAAAACAGAGATTTTGATGGTAGTTAAAGGCTGCAACTAGTCAATCCATTTTCTCTTCCTATTTTAATAATATACATCTTACTTGATCTCCAGCTTTACTTGTGCTTATCTCATGCCTTCCAATACCAATTTTGCCTCCATCTTATCCACTAATGAGCTGTTCCATGTATTCATCATCCTCTCTGTGAAGGAATGTTCTAATGTTACATGTAAGTCTACTTCCTTCAGTCTCATATCATGGCCTTTGTCCAAGAACTTCCTTTCCATGGAAAACATACTTTGGAGATATCTGAAAGTTTCTAGCATATCTCTCATCTAGGGTATACATAGTTAGGTCCTTAAGTCTTATCTGTAGGGCTTATAGTACAAATCACACAACAGTTTAGTAGCCTTTCTTGAACTACCTCTAATATGCAGAACTGTATTTATGTGCAAGCCTACCATGCTTGTGCTTAGGGCAGCAATATTTTGGGATTGGCAATCTGCCACTGCTGGAATTGCCAAATATGCTGTTGATATGGCTGCTGAGAACTGTAGCTACTGCAGTATCTGCCATTGATACAAGAGGCAGAAGGCAAGAGATTCTGGAGTGAAAGGTTATAAGAACATAAGAACATAAGAAATTGCCATGCTGAGTCAGACCAAGGGTCCATCAAGCCCAGCATCCTGCTTCCAACAGAGGCCAAACCAGGTCACAAGAACCTGGCAATTATCCAAACACTAAGAAGATCCCATGCTACTGATGCAATTAATAGCAGTGGCTATTCCCTAAGTAAACTTGGCTAATCCCTAAGTAAACTTGATTAATAGCCGTTAATGGACTTATCCAGAATAGGATTTGGAGATACAAGGGAGATGGAGCCACTGGTGGTTTGAATGAGAGGCATTGGAAGACCGGTGATGGGTAAGACAGGGCAGATTGTAGTACTGGAGATCTGGTTGAGTGCCACTAGCACTACCCAGGAGTGGCAAACAGGAAAATCCATCACTGTTAATCTGTCTGTGTCCTTTTAGAGATGTGGTTTCCAGAACTGGACACAGTACTCCTGATGAAGCCTTATTGAGTACACAGAGATTATCTCCTCCCTCTTCCTGTCAGTCATACTTTTCTTTTTGCACCCTAGCATTCTTCTGTCTCTTACCACTGCCTTGTCACACTGTTTAGCAATCTTAAGATTACCAGATATTATAACTTTAAGTTCTTCCTGCTCCTGCTTGATGCATTCTAGTATGTCACTCCACTTTATGCACTGCTTTTTTGAGTTTCTGGGCTCCAAATGCATGACAACACTTTTGCGTTAACTGTCAGTTGTCAATTGCTCGACTATTTCTCATTTTCTTAGACCATGCTTCTTCTCTTTCCCACTGCATCTGAAATTTTTAGCCTGTTGGATGTTTTAGTATCTGCAGACAGGCCTGTTACGATCCCCCCTGTTGCTGTGCTACAGGTGGTATCTCACCTTTCCACTGGAGGCCGCTTCGAAGCCAGGGCCTCGCCTGTGTACCATCCAGGATTTGCTCCAGGGCCTGGGAGGCCTAGCTGCTCCTGAGGCCTGCCTGTGGCTTGCTTGTGCTTGCTTGGACTTCCTGGTTCCGGCCACGCCCTTCTCCCTAGGGGCCGGCCCGCAGCTCTCCACCTCAGTTATAGGGCCAGCGAGGGGCGGTCCAGGTGAACTCCTCCCAGGGAGTTGCTCACATCAGCTGTATAAAAGGACTTTCATTCCACTTCCTGTTGCCTTCGGATTGGGTTCCACAGTTGCCTGTGACCTCTCCCGATCCAGGTCCTCAGTGGTCGTCCTTGCTTCGATGGCTCCCTGTCCTGTCTATGAAGTTGCCTTGATGTCTGTTCCTGATGTTGCCTTGATGTTCGTTCCTGATCCAGTTCCTGATCCAGTTCCTGATATTCCTACCTGCTTTAGGCTGCCAGGAGTGCAGCAAACCTGCTTTAGGCTGCCAGGAGTGCAGCAACCTTTCTTGACTGCCAGGAGTGCAGTATCCCACCGCTTCCTCTTCCCTGCACTTGTCCGCTCCCGCGTTTGTAGGACAGGGTGGTCCATGACCAGTCCAGCCTTGCTGGCTGTGTAGGGCGCCCTGAGAGACAGTGTCCATGTCTTGCTTCAGCCCTTGCCTGTGATGTCTTGTTTCAGCCTCGTCTAGGATGTCTTGCTTCAGCCCTTGCCTTTGATGTCTTGCTTCAGCCCCGTCTTGGATGTCTTGCTTCAGGCCCATCTTGGATGTCTTGCTTCAGCCCCCATCTGATGTCTTCAGTGTGCTAAGGACTCTGTCTGCCTCGCCTCTGTCCTGCCTGCTGCCCTATGCCGTTACCCAGCGGCAGGTCCAAAAGGGCTTGGAACAGTCGGAGGACCGTTCATCAATCAACATAGCGTTATTGGTTGCCATGGGCGTGCAGGTCTGGCTGAGGGTCAGACTCCGTTCCTTACTCCTGCTTCCGTACCTGCCCGGCTCACCATGCCTGCATTGGCTCACCTCCCACGGTGTGGCTTGGGGCTCCTCCCTAAGTCTTGCTGTGGCCCAAGGGCTCACCACCTGCTTTAGAGGCGACCACGCTCCTCGCGCTCATAACAGAATCCGAAGGCCCCCGAGCCTTCGGCCCGTAACAGGCCTTTGGTACTAAACCTTCCGCAAATAATGGAGTGGATTTTCTAAACCATTAGGTGTGCAAAATATCATTTTGCATTTATAAATAGGCCTTTTGAAAATTTCCCTAGGGTTAATATACAGGTAGAAGTATGCACAGATGAAATGTCATACATACTTTTATGATGCATACGTGAAAAAGGTGTTCCTGGGGTGGAGTTAGGGCAGCAAAACCATTTACACATGTACTTTTTAAATCAAAAGTATACATATAAATGCCCACGAGTATTTACACCTGCTTCCATGGAGGCGTAAATGTATATGTACACCTGATAATCTTCAGACCATATTTACACATGTAAGTCCACATTGAAAAATATGGCTGAAGTCCCCATGTACTTTGTATATGTGAGTGTATAGTCTCGCTAGGTCTCCACTAGATGGCTTTAGTCCAATCCTAGGGTTAGAGAATTAGTTGAGGGGGTGTACCATTCAATACAGCATCTTCTCTGAGGCTTGCTGGAGTGGTGAGCTTGTGGTTGCATAAGAGAGGGGGAGTAGAAGGTGTAGTGTGGCATTTTGGGTTAGTTTTGAGCTGGCTTAGTAAGAGCTGTTTCTGTTTGGTCTTCAAACCTAGGCTTCATGGCTAAAGATTTTTGGAATACTAGCTGCCAATAACCCACAGGGAAGGGATTCCGAGGACATGCCTTGGGCCTTGAATTATATTCTTCCCCCATTAGACAATCCACACCCTGGGGCAAAAGCGCTGGTGATTCTACAGTTGTCACTAAGAGCCAGGATTTATTGTGGCTCCAGCAAAGTTTAGCAAACATCCTGAATTGCGGTTACTTGGACTTAAGCCCTATGTGCTATTTTATAAAATTGGGCTCTTAATATTTAAATATTTGAACTCTCCAATATCAAGTATACATCACAGAAAACTAACAGCAATAGAAACTGGTAATAAAGGATTATGATTTTACATTTCCTTTGGTCTTTCAATGATTTTTAAATTTCGTTTAGGTTTTTCAGGGATTTGTGTGCTGTTTATTCAAAGTTAAGTCTCAGGCTTTTTTAATTGCTCAGAGTTTTCAGTCAGGAAACATCTAGCCCTAGGGAACAATACGCTGACTGCATTTTCCTGTGTTATAGTACTCACTTGGAGCTTTCCATTAAACTGACCTGAATTCATTCTTTACCTGATCCCAGATGATCTCCTCTCAGACAAATGTGACTGGGCTCAATACACAGAAGTATAATATTCTGCCTTCACTGAATTTATTGCATCAGTCATTAGTTACAGTGTATGTGGCTATAGAACAAGGTCACAGTGTGTAAGTATTTACAGTAAATAGTCAATGATCATAGAAAAAAAAATAATTTTCCCCATTCAAATGTTTAAAATGGTGATGTTGCCAGTGGATTTGAAATCTAAACTGGGGTTACACTAGTATTTTATCTGGAACTCAGTTTTAACACAGAGGAAATACAGATAAAGTAGTAGTTCCTTGCCATTCTGGCAAGGTTTTACTAAGAGCAGATTTTGCCATAGCCAACAGGTTTACTTGTTAAGTCTGTTGGAATGAGATTCAAATAATTTCTTGAACAATAATCTGAAAATTCATATAAATATGACTTTCGGGCTTTCTGCTGACAAGCCTTCAGAAATTGTATGCTTTTCTGTTTGATTATCATTTCCAACAGAGCTTCCCTGCTATGGCTGATGCCAGTCACTTTAAAGGGAAAATGTATTTGCTAGTCAGTGGTGAGAAAGGAACTCTCTATTTTGATGCCTGGCTCATGCAGTCAAAATTAAGCCCTGGCTTGTGAGAATCACTTTGGAGAACAGATTCTAAGCACTGATGCCAACTCCAAGATAACTATGGAATGATTTGCTTTGGACAAGAATCTGGCATTTTCCCTCAGGAGGAAACACAAGAAATTTTGCGATCATGATGAAGTGTCTGAATTTGTAACTTACTCTTTTATCACAATATCATTCCTCTTGTCTGTGCATTCAGGAATGAGAAAATTATATTGGTCAACTCAGTTATCATTCAAACCAAACAAAGTTGGAGATCAAAGATGGCAGCAGCTGAGATGGTATGTGTTTGGAGCTATATCCCAATCTGCCTGCTATTTTCCTTTCACCTTCTCTCTTTCTTGGCAAAATGCAAGGGGAAGTTTAGAGGACATTTCCCAGTAGTCCCCCATATGAACTCCATTTGGCAGATGAAGATTGTTGAGTTCCTTACTGGAGCAAGAAAAGGCTCCGCTAAAGCGGCTATCAATGAGGGAGCAGCCCCGTAGCAGGATGTGGAGACATTTTAAAGCCCAGGCATACCAGGAGGCTCCCCTCTTTCTGAACCATGAGGTTACTAGTGGGGAGGCTTCGTCTCAACAAGGGATTCTGAGAATGGCATCAGTATCAGTGATGTTTGGTAGTTGTGGTGGCGATGGTAGGGGGATGCATTCCCACTGGCTTTCATGAGGAAAATTATATATGCTGCAGTGGGAACAGATATAATATGCTGAGCTGAAATGAAATTTGATTTCATTGTCCAATTGAATTCCATTATCTTATTATAGCACAAAACAATTTCAAAGGACTTCATAAAAAAATAAGAAATAATGCCTATGGTATGTTAATTAATTAATTAATTACTTACTTAATTTATTTATTTAAACGCTTTTATAGACCGGCATTCGTCGACACATCATATCAGTTTACATGGAACTAAACAGCGAATGTACATTAAACAGGGAGTTAAGAACTTGGGGGGTATAACTTGTACAGAATTAGCGGGATAAGGTATATACAACATATACACGTATACGGTAATATATGCAAGGGTACAGTAATATTCATGCATGAGTAAAGGGGGTTAATAATTTGAAGTAATTAGGGAGGTAAGATGGAGCGAATAGCTACATGGGTACAGTATTAATATAATGGAGGGGGAGGAAACTTATGGGAGTATCTACGTAGGTCCGGACGTATGAAAATAAGATGGGAGAATTTACGGAGCAGAATTTTTACAAGTATGGGGCAGATAAAGAAGGGGAATACAGGGTACAGTATAGGGGAGGTGGGTGGGTGATTTACAGGACTACTAATATAAGTACAGTGTTGGGGAGAAGGGTGGAGAGGTATACAGAAATAATAAAGCAAAAACATTAAAGGGTTTGTTGGATGAATACAAATTGATTATTTACTTGTATGCTTTGCTTTTATATGATTATGATATTGTACTTTATAAGTGATACGAGTTACTGTATTTAAGGATTTGAGCAAATTCTCTACTGTCATGCAGATTAGCAACATACATTTCAGGTCAGTTCCCTGAAAATTAGCTAGCATAAAGTCTGCATGCTAAGGGGTAATTTTCAAAAGGATTTATGTGCATAAAAGTAGCATATCATTGCAGTTTTCAAAAGCCCATTTACATGCGTATAACCCAGTTTTGTGTGCAAATCCTTATGAAAACGCTTGCATAATGCGCACTTGTTTTTGGTGCAGGAGGCCTGGGTATAGGGGGAAGGGAAGATAGTAAAATAGCATGCATACTTTTGAAAATCCCATGTACACATTTTGGGGCAGATTTTATAAATTTTATAAATCTGCACGTAGCCGCGCGTATCCATTAAAATCCGGGGTCGGCGCGCGCAAGTCTGCCCAAAATCGGCAGCCTGCGTGCGCCGAGCCGCGCAGCCTGCCTCCATTCCCTCCGAGGCCACTCCGAAATAGGAGCAGCCTCGGAGGGAATTTTCCTTCCACCCCCCCGCACTTCCCTTCCCTTCCCCTACCTAACCCCCCCCCGGCCCTATCTAACCCCCCCTAACTTTGCGCGCGCCGGGCCGGCTGCCGCGCTCCATATTCCGGTCCGGAGGCCATGGCCACGCCCCCGGAACGCCCCCGTGCCGAAACCATGCCACCGCCGAAACGCCGCGTCACTCCCGGCACGCCCCCGAGATGCCCCCCCGACACGCTCCCGACACGCCCCTCCATGCAAGCCCCGGGACTTACGCGCGTCCCGGGGCTTGCGCTCGCCGCCGAGCCTGTGCAAAATAGGCTCGGTGCACGCAGGGGCAGTTTGGGGTAGGTTTTCGGGGGGTACACGCGTATCATACGCGCATACCCCTTTGAAAATCTACCCCTTTCTTTTTATTCTCCCAAACTAAAGCCCCCCTAATTCTCCCACTGGAAATGCCTCTTTTAAACCTACCTAGATAAATGTGTGATATGAAAGCCTGCTCATACTTTTAACTGGCTAGAGGAGAACAATTTTAAGAAAGACCCAAGTTACTCAGGCTTTGAAAACTGCCCTCATCAGGATGGTAATTTTCTAATAGCCTATGCAAGACTGAAGTCTGCATGTAGAAAGTAGAGATGTGCATTGGTTTCTTTTTTTGTTTTGGCTTCGTATTTGGGTCCCCGCGGGAAAGTTTATTTTTCCCATGGTTCGGGGGTTTTTTTTTTTCGTGGGCCCTCAATTTTCGGGTTAGTGCACGCTAACTCCCGTTAGCGTGCACTAACAGGATTTCGGTTTTCATCGCACATCTCCAATAGAAAGTACATGCAGATTTAAGCCCAAATTTTCAAAGCTGACTTCTATGCGTGTACATGGAACCTAGCTCAGAGTATGCACAGGTATAAATGTGTACACAGATGTTTACATGCACACCTTCAAAATATGAAATGGTTTATCTGCTCCAGCTCTACTCTTGGGAAACCCTTTTTCAAGTGTGCATAAATGTATGTATGAAATTGCTTCTGCTCATATTTGTATGTGCACAACTTCTGGGACATTTTTCTAAAAGCCCATTTACATGGCTAAAACCGCTTTATATGCACATAAATGAATTTTTGAAAATTAGGCCCTATTTGAATATGTAGGTCCATATTCAGTAGGCTTGTGAGCGGCAAGTTACCTGGTTGAAGTTAATCAGATAACGTTAATTGATATGTTCAATGGAGCACGTTTCCTGCTGAATATACTCTGCTAAAGGTACCCAGATAACGTTGTGTAGGTAACTTTGTCATTCACCATTTTGCTGAAAAGGTTGAGAAAATGGAATTCTGAATGGTGGTTGGGCCTTGACATGTCAGTGAAAGGCCAATCAGTGAAGGAGTGCAGTGAAAAAATGAATACATAAGCATACCTGGGAACTTTTGAGTTCTAATCCTGAAATTGCTGTTGATTAGTTGAAGGGGGGAAGGGGACAGCAGAGTCTGAATATTGCATAGCTCCTCCAGGGATGACCCCCAGCTTTTTCTCCCTGTAACCAGGGGTTAAATATAAAATAAAAGGGTAAAGGAATTTTTTTTTCCTGTCCTAAGTCCTAGAGGTGTAAGAAAACATTGCTGAGATGTGGCAGATTTTCCCTTTCTCTCACTGAGTATGTTGCTACCTGAGGGTGGGGGCAGACTGGAGCTGTGTGATACATTAGGTGCAGGCAGTGACAGGCTGCATAGATAACACCAGGCTGGTTTGGGTTTTTTTTTATCATTGCTGGCAGGAAAAGAGAAATTCCAGGGAACTTAGAAGCCTGGGGGGAGGTGAGAAATCAGCTGTGAGAGGTTTTATTTTGCCTTCCTCTCTCCATTCAGTTACAAGGGGTAGGTGGGACTGAAGTAGAGTGAGTTGAGAAGCAAGAGTAGAGCTCAGATTTTGATTGTCATTTTGCTAGGACAGTCCTGCTAAAGCTAGGGTTGACACCTGTAATAATACATAGATAAATTATTACAGGTGTTACTTATGCCACCACCTTATTTTTTTCCTTAAAAATTGGTGTATAATTTACTCCCTATTAATTTCAAGGCCTTAATTTGAATCATTGTTTGTTCTTATTAAGAATTACCACATATATTTAGTTATTTAAATTTGCTATGTTTCTTATGTTTAAATGATATGTGATAATATCTGAGATTTCGGTTATGAACTATTTTGGTTTGTAAAATATTTGAAAATTCAATAAATTAAAAAAAAAAAGCTAGGGTTGATAGAAATCCCATGCTGAGGGGTATGCAAATTACCAACCCCCCCCCTCGGTGATCCGGTGAGAGCTGTAACATGTGGAGAGGAACCGGGACCCAGAGAGGAGAGCACACTTCTGCTGCAGAGCTCCTTCATTCAGCCTGCTTTCTGTTGCCTAATAGCGTGAAATACAAAGGGAACTGAGGCAAACTTGGTTAATATTTGAATGTTTAAGAATGAATGAAGTTGTTTTGAGAGTATTTAATCCTAGAAGCTCCAGGTAAGGTGCAGGACAGCTAGCTACTTGTAAATATAACTGGGTTACTTTGTTTTCCAAGTTTAATTGAAATAGAACTGTTGAAAGAAGATATGGTGTGAAAGAAATATAATTTAAAAATCACACTTAGATTTAATTGTGTATCCTTTATGAGTTAATTACCATAAACTGTCTGGGCTCATTCAGGTGGCTGTTTTAAGCACCTGCTTAAATCTGAGTTCAGACAGAGGGATAAATAAACTGAGAGAGAGAGAGAGAGAGAGAGAGAAATTGCAACCAGGTAGCGTGTGGTAATGTTCGTTTTATCAGAATGGTTACTTTAAATGAAAGAAAGTCCCTGAACAGAAGAAAAGTTCCACAGGGGATCTTGTGAATAACTTCAAGGAACAACTGCCTAGATTGTGAAAATACCTGAGGAAAAATCTGTGAAGTACATTAGGACAGTTTGAGAAAGTGACATTAAGGACATTTGTCTTGGAGAGAGACATTATCTATCTCTTTATTCTTAGCCAGGATAGCTACTATTAAGAATAATTAAAATTCTGAGTCAGTCCTGAATATCTGAATAGCAAAAACCGAAAGGTATGAGTCTGAAAAGAAAGAGAAGGACAGGATATTTCATCCTCTATCTGTGAATACAATATATCTATCTTGGAGCTCACTTATTTTCTGAACCAAAGAAATGAATGGCCTAATTTTCAGAAGACCGCACACGAAAATTTCAGGGGTTACACATGTGGCTGGGCCCTGCATGCGCCGAGCACATTTTGGAAAGGGCCCAGCCATGCGTGTAACCCCCCCGATACGAGCAGAAGTGCCGGGCCTAAAGAAAGGGGAGGAGCGGGACAGAGCCTTTAGATGCTGTCCCGGGGAAGCACATGCTAGTAGCCGGCCGACGCACGGGGTTTACTTCTGCTCCCAAGGAACAGTAAGTATAAAAATTTTAAAAATTGGCGATAGGTAGTGTTCGGAGTTTAGTTTAGGGGTTGGGGGGGGAGAGAGGAAGAGGGAGGAAGGATAGAGTTAGGGGTAGGGAAGTTCCTTCCCAGTCCGCTGCTTAATTGGAGCGGACTGGGAGGGAACTGGGGAAGGCCCTGTTGCATCACTCCACATTTCTTTCTAATAGTCCTCCCCCCCCCCCATTGCGAGCATTAGAGGAAACCCACCCGCACATGCGCATGCAGGAATTGCATTTTATAACATGCGTGCGCTGACACATGCATGTTGTAAAATAGCCGCGTTCATGTGTGCTTACTCGGAAGTGCGCGCACATGGATGTGCATGTGCACATTTTTAAATCTACCCTTAAGTGCAGAAAAAGTGTGAAAGGAGAAGAGTGTAATAGTGTATGCAAGAAGACAAGGCTCATTTCCTGGGTTAGCCAGAGCAGGGTCTCTTGCATCTTTTTATTTCTTCACTAAGCTAGAACTAGTTCTTTTAGATGGTGAAGACACCAGTAGTACATCTTTGGAAGAAGTTGACATGATAGAGCAATTAGGGAACACATATTTTATGTTATTTAAAGATAGGCAGGAAATCTGAGATGGACAAGGAGATGGCTGAGAGAACTGAACTACAGACAGCACACTCAAGATCCAGAGGCAAAGATTCATCAAGGCTGTAAAGCATGAGGAGACAGAGCAACACTGGACTGCAGCTGAAAGAGCTAAGGGGCGGATTTTCAGAGCCCTGCTCGCGTAAATCCGCCCAAAACCGGGCGGATTTACGCGAGCAGGGCCCTGCGCGCCGGTGAGCCTATTTTACATAGGCTTACCGGCGCGCGCAGAACCCCGGGACTCGCGTAAGTCCTGGGGTTTTCGGAGTGGGCGTGTCAGGAGGCGTGTCGGGGGGCGGGGCCGGAGCGCGCGGCGTTGCGGGGGCGTGTCGGCAGCGTTTTGGGGGCGGGTACGGGGGCGTGGCTACGGCCCGGGGGCGTGGACGCGCCCTCCGTACCCGCCCCCAGGTCGCGGCCCGGTGTGCAGGAGGCCCGCTGGCGCGCGGGGATTTACGCCTCCCTCTGGGAGGCGTAAATCCCCCGACAAAGGTAGGATGGGGGTTTAGACAGGGCCGGGCGGGTGGGTTAGGTAGGGGAAGGGAGGGGAAGGTGAGGGGAGGGCAAAGGAAAGTTCCCTCCTAGGCCGCTCCGATTTCGGAGCGGCCTAGGAGGGAACGGGGGTAGGCTGTGCGGCTCGGCGCGCGCAGGCTATACGAAATCGATAGCCTTGCGCGCGCCGATCCAGGATTTTAGCCGATACGCGCGACTACGCGCGTATCTACTAAAATCCAGCGTACTTTTGTTTGCGCCTGGAGCGCAAACAAAAGTAGGCTGTTCGTGCTCGTCTGAAAATCTACCCCTAAGTGTATACACTCAACACAAACTCAGAGGTAAATTTTAAGATCCATGTGCGGGCGCACATTTGCTGGCTCGTGCACATGGATGCGTTGATCGTAAAACATACCCACGTATATGATTGTATACATGCACGGGTTTTAAAATAGGCTATTCGCATGTACGTGCACTCATGATTTCATATTGACAGCCACATGTGCACATAAATGCTACCTTGCTCACGTAAGTGAGGGGGATTTTACTAGATGTATGCCCGCACAATTACCTCTTATCCCAGTTCGTTCCCAGTTTGCCTTAGTAAACTCCATTGACTACCCTATTTTTCTTTATTTTACAACTTACATGACGTCCATAACAGAAGTAATATTACATGGTAGGGGGACCAGCGCTCGCTTGTGCACGTAAAGACTTATGTCCTGCCCATGCCCCACACAGACCACACCCTGCCCCTTTTTGTGAAAAATATTTTGGTGCGCATACCAGGAGATACGTGCATACTTGCGTGGTTTTTAAAATCTGCACAGCGTACGCCAGGCTGAGTCGCACATATCTCTCAGCTTTGGCACGTGTAGGACTTTTAAAATCGACCAGTAAGTGTCTAGCTGAACTGAACAAGAAATCAAGAGATACAAACATACACACAGTGAAAGCAAAGGAGAGAGGGGACAAAGCAATAGTGTTAATGGGCTCATACAAACTTAGGAAACGCCGAGAAAATAATGGAACACATATAAAAGAGATACTTACCATTATCTGCTGCAAGGAAATATACTGGAACACCTGTGAAGTGGAGCATAAGAAAAGAATCATATGCTCTTAAACAAACATCTGCTTTATATTCACATTATTTCAATTGGAACAAACTGTACTACTCAGAGATACACACACACACATATATATATATATATATATATATATATATATCTCTGATGAGAGTTCCATATTAGCAGGAACTGGTACCAGACAGGAAATAAGAAAGAATACTAACAGGAAAAGAGATAGAGAATTAAGTTCTTTAATATTATTCACTCTTGTAAAATAGTACTTTCTGCTTTGACTATTATTTTCAAAAGTTCACAAGAAGCTGAATTACTGATGTACACTGTTTGCTTGATGCATAAAATGGCTAAATAAACTTCTTTCATTTAATGTTGAATTTATCTGAAATTATACTTTTAAAGACCCTGCCTTCCACTCTACCCCTGGTAGTCGAGTGGGTTTCAGTCCCCTTGGTTCCTGTTATTGGAAGCCCAACAGGAAGGAGGGCAAAGTTTCCTCTCGTCGCCCTTCTTTTGTGGATCTTGTGGCTCCCAGAGTAACAAAAGAAACCCCATATTCTAATAGCCATCTTAGCCACCGTAACGGGAGAGTCATTGCCCAAAAGTAATGGAGTACTCTCTCTCTCCCTGATCTCAGCACCTGTTTTGCTCCCACCCCCTATAAATTACAGCTCCCTAAGTTGTGTGACCACGTACTACCCTCAGCTGAGTGAGTTCCAAGTCCTGGAATTACACCTGCAGACTGAGTTGTGGATGTAGCAGCCCATCTCCAATTTCTCCCCACATGCAGCCTGCAGTGTGTACTCCAGGCTCACCCCTTTCCTTCTGTGTTCTGCAGGCTTATTGAGGAATAGGGAGAGGCTGTATCTGTAAAGGAGAAATGACTACTTACCTGATAATTTCCTTTTCTTTAGTATAGACAGGTGGATCCAGAACAAGTGGGTTATGCACCTCTACCAGTAGATGGAGAAGGAGCAAAGCAGTCATCATGGTATATGTATACCCCTGCAGTGACATCAGCCCGCCAATATTCTCTGCAAAAGCCAACTGTGGACAGACTAACAAAACTTGATTATTAACAGATAACCATTACAGCACTCAGCCAACAGGAAAACACTGAGTTTAGACAAATAATGTATTAGCATTAGTCTAGGGACTGGACTAACACTTACCAGTAACCCCCTGGAACATGCAGTCACGCAGGAAGACAATTGCATAACCCACCAGTAGCCAAGGGCAAAAAGGTAGATCCACCTGTCTATACTAAACAAATGGAAATTATCAGATAAGTAGTAATTTCTTCTTTCTTAGTGTTTAGACAAGTGGATCCAGAACAAGTGGGTTATGTAACTTATCATTAAAATCATCCATTGTACCTGAAGACTGGAGGATAGCAAATGTAACCCCAATATTTAAAAAGGGCTCCAGGGGCGATCCGAGAAACTACAGACCGGTTTAGCCTGACTTCAGTGCCAGGAAAAATAGTGGAAAGTATTCTAAACATCAAAATCACAGAACATATAGAAAGACATGGTTCAATGGAACAAAGTCAGCATGGCTTTACCCAGGGCAAGTCTTGCCTCACAAATATGCTTCACTTTTTTGAAGGAGTTAATAAACATGTGGATAAAGGTGAACAGGTAGATATAGTATACTTGGATTTTCAGAAGGCGTTTGGCAAAGTTCCTCATGAGAGGCTTCTAGGAAAAGTAAAAAGTCATGGGATAGGTGGCGATGTCCTTTCGTGGATTGCAAACTGGCTAAAAGACAGGAAACAGAGAGTAGGATTAAATGGACAATTTTCTCAGTGGAAGGGAGTGGACAGTGGAGTGCCTCAGGGATCTGTATTGGGACCCTTACTTTTCAATATATTTATAAATGATCTGGAAAGAAATACGACGAGTGAGATAATCAAATTTGCAGATGACACAAAATTGTTCAGAGTATTTAAATCACAAGCAGATTGTGATAAATTGCAGGAAGACCTTGTGAGACTGGAAAATTGGGCATCCAAATGGCAGATGAAATTTAATGTGGATGTGCAAGGTGATGCATATAGGGAAAAAAACCCATGCTATAATTACACAATGTTGGGTTCCATATTAGGTGCTACAACCCAAGAAAGAGATCTAGGTGTCATAGTGGATAACACATTGAAATCGTCGGTTCAGTGTGCTGCGGCAGTCAAAAAAGCAAACAGAATGTTGGGAATTATTAGAAAGGGAATGGTGAATAAAACGGAAAATGTCATAATGCCTCTGTATCGCTCCATAGTGAGACCGCACCTTGAATACTGTGTACAATTCTGGTCGCCGCATCTCAAAAAAGATATAATTGCGATGGAGAAGGTACAGAGAAGGGCTACCAAAATGATAAGGGGAATGGAACAACTCCCCTATGAGGAAAGACTAAAGAGGTTAGGACTTTTCAGCTTGGAGAAGAGACGACTGAGGGGGGATATGATAGAATTGTTTAAAATCATAAGAGGTCTAGAACGGGTAGATGTGAATCGGTTATTTACTCTTTCGGATAGTAGAAAGACTAGGGCGCACGCCATGAAGTTAGCATGGGGCACATTTAAAACTAATCGGAGAAAGTTCTTTTTTACTTAATGCACAATTAAACTCTGGAATTTGTTGCCAGAGGATGTGGTTAGTGCAGTTAGAATAGCTGTGTTTAAAAAAGGATTGGATAAGTTCTTGGAGGAGAAGTCCATTACCTGCTATTAAGTTCACTTAGAGAATAGCCACTGTCATTAGCAATGGTAACATGGAATAGACTTAGTTTTTGGGTACTTGCCAGGTTCTTATGGCCTGGATTGGCTACTGTTGGAAACAGGATGCTGGGCTTGATGGACCCTTGGTCTGACCCAGTATGGCATTTTCTTATGTTCTTAAGTGAGATGTACCAAAGCTACTCCCAAATAGGGCTGGAGCCTGCCCACAGTCCTGTCAAAACCTCACATGCAAAGGCCACATCTTTCCAGACCTGAACATCCAGACAATAATAGCACATTGCAGCTCGGAAAATGTTAATGGGAGGCAACAATCTAACTTCTGCCCATGACACTGAGCCCTAGTGGAATGAGCCTCAACCTGACTAGGCAACGGTGGTTCAGCATCCATGTATGTGCTGTGACTACCTCCTTAATCCAGGAAGCTATTATAGCCTGCAAAGCCGGCTCACCATTTTTACTACCACCATGGAAGACAATCAGGCAATCCATCTTCCTGAGAGGTTTAGAAACCTCCAAATACCTCATGACATTTCTCAACATCCAAGGGCTGCAACAGGTGATATTACTTTGCATCTGTTTCCCTATTCAGAGTCGGCAGGGAAATGGATTGATTCAAGTGAAAATCTGAGACCACTTTTGGCAGAAAGGAAGGAATAGCACGCAGCTGTATTGCCCCTGGAGTCACTTAGAGGAACGGCTCATAGAAAGACAGGTCTTGCAGCATGGATATTTTACATGCTGCAATATTAATGTGTCAATTGTAATGCTCCGTTGCTAATCCTATGTTCTTTAGCACAGTTGCAATTTTACGTTCTCTGTGAACCGATGTGAAGTTACTAAACAAATGTCAGTATATAAAATCTGCAAATAAATAAATAAATAAATAAACACAGTTTTCGGAAGTTTATGCATCAGTGGAAACGTAGGGCCTGCCAAGAAATCCAAAACCAGAATAGGACCCCAAAAAGGCACTGGTAAGCACAAAGGAGGTCAAAAATGTTTCACTCTTTTCAAAAAATGAGGCACATCTGGATGAGCAAACAAGGGACCATCAGGCTGCCACCTGTACCTTTAAAGAGTTAAGGGCCAACTCTTTATTCAATCCATCCTGCATAAATTCCAAAATAAGCAGGATCTTCACACAACTCCTCAAACACTCGCCAAACCTGCTCATAGGCTAAGGAGGTGGAGAAGTTTCTTGCTCATAGCAAGGTGGTAATCACCGCAGTAAAATATCCACACTATAGCAACTGAGTCCCCTCAAAGGCCATACCATAAGACAAAATTGAGTCGGATCTTCGTGAAGAATAGGCCCCTGCTGCAGCAGATCCCTATATGCTGGAAATTGGGGGGGAGGGGGGCACCAGGATCCTTCGCAGATCTGCATATCATGGTCTCCTGGGCCAGTCTAGTTCCACCAGAAGCACCATCCCCCCATGACTCTCGATGTTTCGAAGCATCCTGTCCAACATGGGCCACAGGGAAGGCACACAACAGCTTGCCTTCTGGTCACTCTTGCACATGGGCATCAATGCCTAGGGTCTTTGGATCTCTCCTGTGACAGAAGAAATGAGGAACCTTTGCAGTGTGAGAAGTCACCAGCCGGTCCAGAAACGAAGGCCCCAGTCATCCATTATTAGATGAAATGCCTTGTCTGACAATTTCCATTCTCCTGGACCCAGAATCTGTCTGCTGAGAGTTTGCTTTTACATTGTCTTTTCCTGCAGTGTGCGAAGCTGAAACAGTTGAGAAAAGGGGTTTCCCTAAGATCACTGGACTGGCTAGTACTCATGACAGATATGAGCCTCCAGGGTTGTGGAGCTTACTGTCAGGAGCTGACAGCACAAGGGCGCTGGAGTACAGAAGAATCTTTGTGGAGATCAATCAGCTGGAAACCCATGCCATCTGGTTGGCATGCTTGCAGTTAGGCCTTTCCTGTGACACTTGCTGGCTCTTGGGTCCTCCCTGCTGATTGATGTAAACTACTGTTGTTACATTGTCCGACTCTATTCGGACCGCTTGAAATGAGCTCTGAATTGCAAGCATGCCAACCGGGTGGCATGGGCTTCCAGCTGATTAATCTCCACAAAGATTCTTCTGTACTCCAGCGCTGTCAGCTCCTGACAGTAAGCTCCCCAATCCTGGAGGCTCACATCTGTCGTGAGTACTAGCCAGTCCAGTGATCTTAGGGAAAACCCCTTTTCTCAACTGTTCCCCTTCCAACCACCATTGCAGGCATGTGCAGACATCCATCGGCAGGTGAAGCTGAATCAAATAGTACTGAGACTGTGGGCTCCAATGAGACAGCAGGGAGCACTAAAGAGGATGCATATGCACCCTCACCCATGACACCACTTCCAGGGTCGCCACCATCAATCCAATCAGCTGTAGATAGAACCCACTGTCGGGTGTATTGTGATCAACAGACGCACCTGCACCAACAATCTTCTGAATAAGACCCTCCAGCAGGAAAACCCTGCCCTGCTTTGTGTCAAATATTGAGATACTCTAGCACCTGAGATAGATGAAGACTGCTCTTGGCCAGGTTCACCACCCAATCAGTCTCCTGCAACAAGGGAAATACCTAGTGCAACACCAAGAAGCTCTCTTCCAGAGACTTGGCCCAAATCAACCAGTTGTCCAAGTACGGGGCTCCTCATTCATGCCACCCAGTTGTCCAAGTATGGATGTACCAGAATCCCATCCTCTCTCTATTTTCCTGCCACTGCCAATATAACTTTGGAAAAAGTTCTGGGCACAGTGGCCAGATCAAAAGGCAGCGCTCGAAACTGATAATGACGTCCCAAAACTGTGAATCTCAGAAAATGTTGGGAATATACAGGTACACCTCAGCCCAATCCAAGGAGGTCAGAAACTCCTCAGGCTGCACATCCATTATCACTGAGTGCAAGGATTCCATGAGAAAATGAGTCAACCGCAAACGACTGTTGAACACTTTGAGATCCAGGATGGGACAAAAATAATTCTCCTTTTTGGGTACCATGAAATAAATGGAATATTGGCCCATATTTTCTTGAAACATGAGTAGAAGAACCACAGCCCTCAGAATGAGGAGATGTGACAATGTCCATTCCACCGCCTGCTTCTTCTGCGGGGAGTGGCAAGGAGACACCATGACAGGTCCCGAGGAACACTGTGAAATTCCAGCACATAGTCTTCTCGTATCACTTTCAGAGCCTGTTGTGATCTTGACCCACCTCCAATAAAAAAACCCCTGGAGGAGGGTTGACACACCTTCCTTAAGAAGTTCTGGGTGCTCCACTCCCGGAGCCTATGCCTCGTCTCGGTGACCTGAGACAAAGTAGTGGGATCTACCAAAATGTCGAGCCCTCTCCTCATATTGAAGGCTCATGGCACCTATTTCTTATCCTCTGGTAATTGAGGAACTGGAAACTCTCCCACTTATTGGCCATCTCTTTCAGTTCACTCCCAAACAAGAATGAACCTTTAAAAGGCAACTTTGTAAGGATAGGCATTGAGGTTGTATTGGCTGACCAGTTTCTCAACCATAGCTGAAGCCTAGCTGCTATTACCAAAGTCACTCCTATGACCGAGGTGCAGACCAATTGCAGCCCACATCTGACAAAAAATGTGCCTGCTGGTTCTATCATTGCCCAAGGTTTATTGACTTCCTGGGAGAGCAATAAGCAAGACTGAGCCACCAAGAAACAACAGGAAGCTATCTGCAAAGTCATTGCTATCACTTCAAGGCCTGCTTAAGAATAGCCTCAATTCTCCCATCGTATCTTTTAGGAGATTTTCCCTTCTATGAGAATAGTCATCCACTTGGTGATAACACACATAAGTGCTTCTGTCTTTGGAAAATATAGCTGCTCTCATGCAGTCAGGTCCAGGGTATACAGGTCTTCCAAGACCTGTCCCCTTTGAAATTAGCTTTTGGGGTATCCCATTCAAGATTGATCAGTTCTTGAATGACTTCCATAACATGAGATCCTTCTTTGGCTCAGACATGGATTCAGTCCAACATCCTCAATGTCTGGGTACCAGGCCCGGTACTCATCTTTATGAAAGAACTGCCACATAGTTCCAAACGGTTCCAGTCTTGAAGGGATTTCCATCCTCCAGGAAACAATGATCTGTTTCCTTATTCATGCCACCCAGAACCCTATTGGAAAGACCAGCAGTCAATTTAGGCATGCCCCGAAGCTTACCCGCAGCACCATGCCTATGGAATTTCACCACCTATGACCCAAACCCAACAATAGAAGTTGGGGCCAAGGACTGTGCCTGAAGAAGGCAGAAGGACCCATGCCAAAACTAGGGGCACCTATCCTGAGCCCACTGAAGTACATCCCTCGCTGACAAACCAGTTAGGGGAGGTCCAAGTTATGCAACCCTTCTGGCCTTTCTTTTTTTTTTTTTTTGTCCCACACCAGGTTAGGAAGAACCAGGCTTAGTAAAACCAGATGAAGGCAATTCCTCCTGAGCCTCCAAGCAATGTTGGCTCAATTATAGGGAACATCCGGCTGAGACACCTGAACAGGAGAAGCAGCACAGAGGATAAGGCTCTTAGGATTCTTAGTCATAAGCACTATAAATGTATCAGTATGCCGAATAAGCTTTGGAAAAGTGTGTGTCCTGCTTAAGCCGCCAAAAAATATCTAAGCCTCCAAAAATTTAGAAATCCAAAACTTAGATGTCTGAATTACTTTGGATGGCCTAAAACTCAGATGTCTGATTTATCTTGGGTGTCCATTTAGCATATGTACTGCTGAAGTAAGCACCAAGCACCCAAAATATATGCGTCTGAATTTAGGCATCCAAAAATATAGGCACTCCACCCCGAAAACAATGGGTGCTGAGGCCACACCACGTGGGTGCAAATATAAGTGTGAACAAAATCAGGCGCACAGATGGATGTGCCCAACCACCTGGACGACCAACAAAATGTCCACCAAAATGTTCAACTAAGCATCCAATGATATTAGCTATTGGACGTAGATCTGGACGCAGGGTCAGACGCACTCGCACAATCTGACGGAACTGAGAGGGAAGCCTAGCATGAAAGGAAGAAGCATGCAAACGCCGCCATGGCCTACCATGTGGCAAACAAAAACAGAAGCCTGAGAGCAGGGCCTAGACGAAAGGGCCACCCAACCCACCAGCTGCCCGCGTTCTCAATTCCCACAGAAGTGGGAACTCACATTGGATCAGTGCACCGAGCACGGAGACCAGAGGAAGGAGGAAGCCCTACAGAAAACCTTCCTTCTCATTTTTTTTTCAGATTTAAGCTTTGCTGAGCTCAGTCCTTCCTGGCTGAGTACAGAGACAGACTCCGGCTGCGAGGGGAGAGGGCATCTCCCATCACTGCCAGGCTCGTCTTCCAGCACCTACTGCGTTTCAGCTGTTTCAACAGCCAAGTCCATGCTGAATGAAAAGCCAGCTACAAGACCAAGGCACTCGCCTGAGGGACCATGGAAATCACCTCAGGAATTTTCAGCTGGGGAGGGTCCATTTGGTATCATAGCAGGAGAGCAGGGCAATTAAATTTACTTCTTTTTCTCCTTCTAAAACTTGGAGCAATCCCCAGTAGGGAGATGCAAGTCCATCATTTCCTGGAGAATACTGACGGGCTGATGTCACTGCAGGGCTATATATACTGTAATGTCAGCTTTGCTCCATCTCCATCTGCTGGTAGAGGTGCATAACCCACTTGTTCTGGATCTACTTGTCTAAATGCTAAGAAACAGAGATTGCTCAGAGCTTTCTAGTGTTTCCCTGGAGACCCCACAATTGATGCAAATTTCCTGAGTCTCCAGGAGAAATCCAGAGTTTCCCGGTATTTACTTAACTTTTGGAAACTGCAAGAACTAGCGACTTTTGTGCATTAAGCGTGTAGGAGAAGGTAAAGGAGTCTGCAAGGGGGAACCTTTTGGGAATTCTGGAGTGTGCAGATTTTCACAAATATTATGTTGGTTAGGGAAGGAGGGGAGGATCAGCCCTAATGTTTTCAAGAGATTGCCCTTCCCCACCCGAGTTCCTCTATCAGTCGCTCAGCTGCTAATTTCTTTTTTTTCTAGCTTACTTTAGGCCTGCAACTTTTAAGACCAGAGTTAGCCAGACAATTTGACTCAGCTAGCATTGAATTTCATCTCTAGCCATGTAAATTTAAGCAATAGTCCTGGAATGCCCCATCTAAGTCCTGAACCTTAATGGATAAACCCTTATGAATATCGACTTCCATAGAAACCATAGCTAATCATTGAAAGGTCTATGTCAATGTTTTTTTCTCATACAACTGTTAAGGATTGAAATGGAGTCTGCACATATTTTTTACCCTTAAAAGTTTGATGAAAAGACTACATAGTTTAATACTTGTGCAATAAGCCTAGCTTGGCATAAAAGGCTTTTTGTGTTAGCATCTTGTGTTTGAACTGGATATTTTCTTATTTTCAAAAAGATCATATACAATTTTCTGCCTCAAAAGGTGTCTTTTAGTCCGACTGCCTTTTTTTTCCCACTGCTGGTCCCCTAGATCCCACTTAACTTTTCTCTTCACACACTTCGGCTATGTTAAAATGGGTGGATGTGGACGAAAGAAAGCTTTCAAGTACATCCATCATTAGTAAAGGAGAGAAGGCTGGACCAGTAACTGTGCAACAAGGCATCTTAGGGAGAAATTACTTCTCCCGAAATAGCAGTGCAGCCATGAAATATAATAGTGGTGCACAATGGGATGTAATTCAGCAGTGTCCTGTAATCACTGTAAGACAGTTTACTGTCGCACAAATTATACTGATTTGGAAAATGGAATGTTTCCGCCCAAAAGGTGCCATGGGTATTATCTGACAGAAGCAGGCTGCTAAATCTTGTTAAAAAAAAAAAAAAAAGAAAGAAAAAGAATTAAAATAAAACACATCAAGTTCTGTTATGAAAAGCCAGAGACCCGTTATCAGCAGGCTCTGCTGCCAAGATAACTACCCTCACATTTTAGGTAGAAGTCATCGCCTTTGGCACATTCAAATACATATAAATAAGGTACAAGATTTTGACGTTTCATTCTCATTTCTATTAGGTAAGATAAGTTTAACAAAATGGCAGGGCATATCCAAATAATTTTGAAAAGATTAATGGAACAGAAACTGAATTATTATTTTGACCCTATTTATATAACTTTTTATTTATTGTGTTTTTAATATGAACTCAAGAATAGCATGTTACAGTAAATTAAGAGTGCATCCAGAAAAATAAACAAATGCATACCTTAATTCTTCAAAGAAAATTATTCACGGTTTCTTCTCATAGACTAGAGGTGGGCAAACTGTTTTAAACAGGGTCACATTACTGGCGCTTACTGGAGCCAGGGGCTAGGGTCCCCTTTAGAACTATGTGAGCAGAGTTGGGGGGCGATGGGCGAGCGGTTACAATGACAAGTACACCTCACAGTGAGAGGACCAAAGCAGCAACCATACCAATAAAAAGAACAATTCAACACAACAAATAGAATGCCAGATATATAAAAATGTTCCAAACACCCATAAAATATTTCAAAACAGACACATCGAATAATACCCAATAATTAAAACTAGCAAGCATTTTGAAAAATGTCCTGTTCTCCAGATTTGGGAAATTTTGATTTCCTGATGCCCTGAGATTGCATGAATTAGCAGACAGAGAGAAAGGTGGGGGTGTTGTATTTGAGACATTGAGTTGTGGACCCCTAGTCACTATAAGAGATGACTCCTCCCACAGAGCAGAGCCCTGTTGGGACTTGTAGTCATAGGCTGGTTCTTAGCAGTAATACACACAGCGGAACGATAGGCTTTATTATACAGCAATGTAGTTGGTAGCCCGGGGAACGGGCTGTGAACCCAGCCAGAGGAGAAGAGTCTCTGATGGTGTAGTCCAGTCTGTACTCTGTAGTGCAGATAAAGAGTCTCACTAGATCTTGAGAGGACGACGGGTCCGGTATTTGCAGAGCAGGGTAGGCCGAGAATCTACAGAGATAGACCAAGAACTGAGGTAATCACTCTGAGGCTGGAAGCTGCTGTAGAGAGGGACCCCCCGAGGGCGGAGGTCCGGGACGGAGCAGGGTCCCCGAGGAGTGGGTACCTTAAGCGACCTGCAGAAGTTGGTAACCCCGGAAGGTAGGAAGGAGCGAGGCAAAGCCCCTGAGGAATGTGTATCTTGAGAGTCCTTGATGGTAGCTGGTATCCCCGAAGGGAAGGTAGGAGCGAGGCAAGGCCCCTGAGGAGCGGGTACCTAAGTCGTTCTGGAGCGAATGTACACAGAGCGGAGGCATCTGGTAACAGGCAGAGATCAGCAGAGAGATTCCTTGCTAACTCGTAGCTGGAATGGAGAGCAGAGGCTAAATACCTGGAGGAAGTGACGTCATGCGGTGGGGATGCCCCCGAGGTTCCCGCCATGACGTACTCAAAATGAGGGCCGACGCGCACGCCCTAGGTGACCTCAGAGGGAAAATGGCGAACGCAATCACCCATACCGGACCGAGGACGCCGAAGAGGTCGGTGAGGAGAGGCGGAGCCAGCCATCTTGCCCAATGAAGCGGAAAAAGAGAAAAGAGAGGTGAGGCAGAGAGGGTGCAGCCATCTGCAACCGACGGAAGCAACAGGGGGTTGTTGTCCATACATGTGCTTGCTTTCTTTCACCCACACACACATACACATGCTCTCCCTCACCCATACATGTGCACATGCTCTCTCTCACCATCATGCACACAGTCTGGTAGATTTTAAAACCCCTATGTGCGCTGAAGCCGGGAGATATGTGCGTGACTCGGTGCAGTGCGTGCTGCGTGGATTTTAAAACCCATGCGGGTACAAGCATAAAAAATGTTTTTACCAAAAGGGGCGGGGCATGGGTGTGGTCTGGGTAGGGCATGGGCAGGCCCGAACTGCACCGTGATGAATTCTGCACATAAGTGTTTATGAGCACAGGCACATGCCAGGGTCCCCTACCGTGCATTTTGTTTTCGGCTATGGATAGTGTGAAAGTCATGTAACAAAAAAAACTAGGCTAGACAGCAGGGTTTTAAGGCTCAGGGCTAATGGGGGAAAAAGGGAGGCAAGTTACCTAGGGGTTGTAGGAAGCTCTTTCCTTTACTGGGCCAAACTGGGGAAACAGGTATTTGCATCGGGGTACATGGCTACTAAAATTCCCCCCACTTATGCACTCGAGTCGCCATATGCACGCAGATGCATGCGTCGGTATAAAATCATGCGCGCATGTACGTGCACGTATATGCGTATACATTATAAAATCGCTGCATCCATGTGCATGCGCTGGTAAACACATGTGCGCCCGTGCACAAGTCTTAAATTTTACTTCAATGTGTTCTCATTCACTCACATACACAGATGCGGTCTCACTCACACACATTGCTCTCTCACCCACCTACCCACCCACACAACATATACTCACTCTCACTGGCTCCCTCACATACACCAGCACACAGACATATACTCACCCTCACTGACTCTCTCACATATACAGACACAGGCAAATCCCCATTCATTCTCACACACACAGACCTCTAGGCAGGCTCCCATTCATTCTCATACCCACACACAGACCCTCAAGCAAGCTCCCATTCATTATCTCTCTCTCTCTCTCTCACACACACACACACACATACATATACACACAAAGCACTCATGCATTCTCTCACACACACACAGATCCCCAGGCAGGCACCCATTCATTCTCACACACACAGACCCCAGGCGGACTGCCATCCATTTTCACATCCACCCACATGCAGACACACACAAGGTAGGCATGGAGCCTCTTTTACACTTCTGCTGCTTCTGTTACCACCACTGTGTGCCTTTTGGAGTATAGCTGATCCATCGTTCCAGAAGCCCACTTTCCTGCTCCTCCTCTCTGCATGCCCTGTGGCTTAAAAAATTTGTGGGTGTAGCACTTCCTCCATGCTAATCTCGTGCAATGTGAGATCAGCACAGAGAAAGTGCTGCCCTCGCAAGCTTTCAATATGAGGCCTGCACAGACAACGAGACAGCTCAGTTCACCTGGTGGTGCTGATGTGCGGCTTCATTTCTTCAGCTGCTGGTGGGTGGGATTCTCACACACACACACACAAACCTCTAGGCAGGCTCCCATTCATCTCACACCCATACACACTGGAGGTCTCATGGGCCTTTCTCCTTGTTTTTCTGCCACTGGTGGGATGGAGTCCACCAGCTGCCATGCAGGCCTCTCTATGTTGGCTGTCAACACACAGCCAATTCTGGCTGGGTGATGCTTTTCTTCTTCCTGCCCTGCTGCTCCTCTTTTAATTGGTGGCCACTGGGGCCGCACTGCTTTCCCTATGCTGCTTCTGAGGGGGATGTCAGCGCCAGCCGCCTACACCCAGGCCTAAGTCACCAACAAAGGCCCATGATGTCAGGCCATTGTTGATAAATCTTATCTTAAGACCAAAAGAAAAAAATGAAACCCTAAGAATTAGATTTTTGAGACCATCCTAGAAATAAAGAGCTTGCAAGAAATCACTTAAAAGCAGTAAAATGGTGCTAGACTAGCACACCCACCATTTAAATCTAATGCATCTCAAATGTTTAACCATAGGTCTCCTAAAGGAAATGCAACACTATCTTTTAAAGATTATTTTATTAAATTTTTGTAAATTTTTTTCCATATAAAATCTTCTGTCAGATGTAGAAATAGAGAGAAATTCATTGTAATGATGCATCTTTTTAGTGTTTAAATCAAGAATCCATTGGTAGAACTCTGAAAATAAATTCTCAATTTAAATACTAAAAAGATAATTGTCATTACAGTTAACTTCTCTCTATTTCTACATGACAGATTTTATATGCAAAAAAACTTACATAATTAAAAAAAATCTTGAAAAAATAGTGTTGCATTTACTTTAGAAGACCTATGATTAAAAGTCTGAGCTGCATTACATTTAAACGGTGGGTGTAATAGTCTAGCACCATTTTACTGCTTTTAAGTGATTCGTTACAAGCTGATTCATTATTTCTGTGATGGTCTCAAAATTCTAATTCTTGAGGTTTCACTTTTTCTGTTGGTCTTTTTGATAATATTTGTGATTTCTTTACCACAGAGCATTTGGGTTTATAATTATTCTAGGCCATTGTTGATGACATCTTTGCAAGGTGCTAGAAGCCCAGAAATAATGTAGCAAATTGCAGAGGAGGAGAGCTAGAAAAAGTCTGTCGGGCTGGGTTTGCCCCTTGGGCCATATTTTGTCCACCCCTGTCATATACTTCAGGAAGCAAGAGCACAAGAAGAAAACCCTGAGTGTGAGATGTATAAATATAGGAAAAAGGAGAAAAGAAAACTAGAATGAGAGCATATTGCTAATCAATTCAGCCAGCATAAACCCCACTCCCTAATAGAAAAAACTGAGAATCTTAGAATCCAAGAAAAACCTTAACTGTGAAGGCTCAAAAAAGACATAACATCATATAGTCTCTTAATACATTTACATACAAAATGGAGTATAAATCATGCCCCATTGTTGTCCCATAATAATTTTATTCCTACACTTCTGCCAAGATCTATAAACATCTGGTAGCAACTAAACCTTTTGGCC
Source organism: Rhinatrema bivittatum (assembly GCF_901001135.1). Taxonomy (NCBI): domain Eukaryota; kingdom Metazoa; phylum Chordata; class Amphibia; order Gymnophiona; family Rhinatrematidae; genus Rhinatrema; species Rhinatrema bivittatum. The sequence continues at coordinate 540,760,209 of NC_042617.1, read as the reverse complement.
AAAAAAGGAAACAGATCTATACCTGAGAAATGGCCTTCATATGGAGTCCTAATCTTGTAGAAGCACAAAAGTGACCAACAGTATTTCTCTAACAGTTTCTTCTTCTTGATCAGTCCATTCCAAATAACCAGTCATGTCTAGATCAGTGATGGCGAACTCCAGTCCTTGAGTACCACAAACAGGCCAGGTTTTCAGGATATCCACAATGAATATGCATGAGATAGATTTGCATATAGTGAAGGCAAATCTTTCTCATACATATTCATTGTAGATATCCTGAAAACTTGGCCTGTTTGTGGTACTCGAGGACTGGAGTTTGCCATCACTAGTCTAGATTGTCAGCTGAAAGTTGACCATCTCAGGAACCACCTTTCTTCCACAAAAAAAAAAAAAAAAGGCTCTATTAACATTTATTTATTTATTTATTTATTTATTTATTTATTTATTTATTTAGCACTTTTATATACCGATATTCAAGTAACAAAGTTACCAATCACTTCGGTTTACATTCCAACAATAACCATGACATGAGAATGCCTTACATTGAACATGTGGCAGTGCCTCAACTGGCACGTTGAGAACATCAATAAAACATTTCTTAAATGTCTCCAAAGGTGAGCTAATGCAAAGCTTAGAAAATTTCAGCACACGAATGTTCAAATGCCTAACAAAGTTCTCCACATTTTCAACCTTCCTAGCCTACGATGAACTCACTTGAACCAGCCTGGCATGAACATGGGCTGTTTTTCATAGGGAGATGACGAAAGAGTTATTGAATTGCGTCTGCAAATAAACAGGCGTCAAAGTAAGAAATGAGGAAACAACCTTTCCAGAAAAATAATAGCAGACCAAACAGTCCAAAGTTATAGTGGAAGGCTTTGGCAGGGAAGGCTTATTTGAGAGTCCAGCAAGAACTGCAGAAATAGGACCTCAGGGAACCATGCCGACCAAAGAAACATCTCTGAGGATATTAGAAAATGATGTACCTTCAGCTCTTGCTTCAGCCGTGTCCCCTGCAACATCACTCGACCTCCCCAGGGGTTCCAACCTGTGCCAATGTAGCCTTTCTGCCCCATTCTACCACTGATGTCCTCACTGCCTTCTCCAAATCTTATGTTTTATGAAGTGTATTGTATTTTATCCTCTTTTTATGTTATTTTATGTTATTATTAATTTATGAAATTTTGTTAACCGGTGTGAAGGTATGTACCAACACCGGTATAGAAAAAACTACTAAAAAAATTAATTAATTAATACATTAAAAAAAAAAAAAATAGATAGATAGATAGGTAAATAAATAAATTATGAAAACTGAAAGGCACCCATCCTTGAATGCTGCTGCTGCATTTCTAGATGCCTCTTGCTGCAGCAACCTAATTTCCCCTTTCCATTGCTGCTGTAGGAGAGAGAGGGATATGTCCTCTCAGTATGCTGCCATCTTGGTTTTTTGCCCTAATTTATTTCAACTTTTTGGCCTGGCTGTTTCTCTGTCAACAAGCAGGCATGAATTGGCTATAACACATGGATGACATCATCTAACAGCCTTGACATGGATCTAGCTTTCACAACTCAGTAAAATGGGAATTCCTGTGTTCACATGCTGTCTTGTGAGCTCTTCCGTCTTTCTTCATGAGGGCTACCACACAGATGTGTTCCCAGTCTATCTCTAATGTAAGGCATCCTTGGTTTTCTTACTAAAGCAGTGAACCAAGTCGTAGGGAGATAGAGAGAGAATAGTGTGCAGATGTTGGGGATCTGAGCTTCGTCATGTGGAAAAAAGAGAGGATGTGTGCCCGAGGTATTACAAACCCTTGCCACCATCTTATGTCATGGATTCTTAGATTTTAGTCATGGATTTTAGTTGGATTTTCAGTTAGATCTCTGGGTTTTTTTGGTTAATTGTTCAGTATTTATTTATTTATTTATTTATTTATTTAAGGTTTTTTTATACCGGCATTCATGAACTCGTTCACATCATGTCGGTTTACAGAAAACAGGGTTCAGTAGGCAGGAAGTCCTTGCCTCCTGTTAATTATTTTTGATAACTTATTTAAGATAATTCTCCTAATTTTCCCTCCCTGGGTCACAACATGTTAGTCTGATCCATTTTTGCTTGTGTTGTTCTTCTGATCCATTTTTGTAAAATGTTTTCTGTGAGAACCTAGGTATCAGGGGCGGATTGTCCTATCGGGGGATCGGGCATCCCCCGGTGGGCTGGTCACTCTGGTCAAGTGGTCTGCCGAGCGCGGTCACGACAGAGCCGCACTCAGCAGACCACGAGGTATCTCCTGGGCCGGCCTGGGCGAAAAATCCCCGGGCCGATCTTTACCTAGAATCCGCCTCTGCTAGGTACCCTTTCACAGAGGATTTCAGAGAATTCCTGGGTAAGTTTAGACTAAGGGGTAGGTGGGACCTGCTACCCTTTATCTCACCTCTAGTGGATAGATCAGTCAATGACCCGATGCAGAGGAATTTCCATTTAGAGTTGTTTTTCTTCAATATCTTTCCTTTCATTTTGGGAGATAAGGAAGTTTTTTTTTCCACCCTTCCTGCTCTTTATTTGTTTTCCCCTTCTGAGTCAGATTTAGATGTTTTTGTTTCCTTTTGGGACTGAGTGCCCTTGGTATCAGGGACTCTGTTTCCAAATCATTGGGAAGATGAGCTGTCTTTCACCTAGGAAGAGCGTAAGGAGTAGATTTCATCTGTGAGGAATGGATTCCCATCCATTGCCAGAGAGAAGGAACTGAAGGTATTGTTCAATAGTGTTTTGCTGACCCACTTGTTCTACATGTGGGAGGAAAGTACCAAGCACTGCAGAACAGCTTAATGCTTCACTTTATTATGACTTCCATGACTGTGGTCGAATTTCTGCTGTTCCCTCATCTCATGTTTTCTGGCAAGGATAGTGCTGAGAGCTCAAAGCTGTCAGCACTCTGGGACATCCCCACTGTGGTCCGCAGCATCTTGCTTTGTTATAGTTCCTTCAAAGTCAATAGCACTGCAGTAGACTTGCAAGTGAACTGCAGGTATTCCATGAGATTCTCGTAGATCGAGGGCAGCTTACAGTGGCTGGAATTGTCAAAATGGGAAAACTGGAGCAGAAAACATGCACTACTGCTACCACTGGGTTAAAAAGCTATTTTATCAAAAGCAAGGGGATTCAATAAAATAAACGGAAACTTTCCCATTCTGAATATTTCTCTTAGTCTTGGCTGCAAGTCTTCAGAGTTGTAAGTGAATTCTGATTTTGACCTCCCTTCTTTCTACATGTGAACAATTGCCTTGCCTTTAAAAACATTTTTTATTTACCTACTGAAACCATAATTCCCTATATGCATTGGAGCAAAACCACAATTAAACAAGTTTGTCCATGATGCTTTGCTATCTTTTGTTAATCTTAGAGACAGCATGATATATGGGGCATAGGTTAAAAAATAAGCTACTTCCCTCATTACCACTTTTGGGCTTACCCAGTACTTCATTTAGGATGCAGCACACATGTTAGTGTGTTTTATTGCCCTTTACATTCCTTCTACAGGCATGAATTTTTATATGTTGTAAAGTTCTATGTTGTGGTACAAACAGCAAGTCAGACAGCAGATGGAAGATGGATGTACATTTATGGTAACTCTGAGGTCGATATTCAGTGGGCTAATGAGCAAAGAAGTTACTCGGGTAATGTTACTTGGATAATGCTACCCAGATATTCAGGAGAACACATCTGGATCAGTGTTAAAGTTAGCCAGATAAAGTTACTTGGGTAACTTTAGGACACATTTTTCCAACCAGACTTAACCAGCTAATGTTAGCTGGAGTGGTGCTGAATATCAGCAATCAATGGCTAAAATTGTACCTATACCGGGAGCACTTCCATAATCACCTTTTTTTTTCCCGCTAAACTTTGACAAAATTTAGCCAGACAGTATGGGGGAATATTCAAATCTCTGGTTCTATCTGGGTAATTAAAAAAGCTACCCAGACAAATCTTTTCAATATCAACCCTATCATATGTTAGTCTTTATTGCAACTGTTTTTCACATGTTGTTCTTTTTGAGACCAGATTTAAAATACTGCTGTCTGGACAAGAAGATTTGTTTGTCCAGGCTTTATGCTCCCTGTATTCATTTTCCCTGCCACCCTTAATATTCCTATGTTGCTGCTGTCATCATGGGAAGAATTTAGAGGCCATGCTTCTAGAAGCATATTGAACTGCAAGTCATCCTCCTTTTATAATTTCTCACAAGTGACACTTATATGATTTTAATCACACTAATAGTATTAATGCACTTCGATAATATGTGAATTTATGGATAAGCATACTATATTTCAGCTGCCGCTAGCATAATGAATTCTGCTTTAACTGGCCAGTGCAGAGCTCAGAAAAATGTATCCAGTTTAAATCCTACCCATTAGTGTTTGTTGTCCTATGCTAACTAGGCTTTAGTTTCTTGGTAATGATTTGTTGATGTGCTGTTTCTTGTTTGTTTTCAGTGTTAGATGTGAAACAAAAATCTGAGACTGTCAATCTTTAGAAACATGTTGTCCTAAGTATACATCCAGTGCTGGCCATGGCCTTGAGTTCCAAAAAGGGTCTTTGTAATTAAAATAGTGAGGACTGCCATTCAGCTGATTAAGAAAGGCCCTTGAGCTGCGGTGAAAAGAGATGGCTGAATTAAGCAGCTTAGTGCCTCTACTGCTTGTAAACATGTTGAGAAAGATAACAGACTCTACAAACTCCTAATAGAATCCACCAGTATAAAAATGTAATTGGATGATTCCATGCACTCTGCATTCATTCTTCAAAGAGTTTTAGGGTCATTTTCAATAGTATGTGTAAGTCAGCACGTAAATGCAGAAGTGGGTGCGGGGAAAGTTATGCCTCTGTTTTATAATCTGTGCTGCAGGGATTGCACAGTTCATTTTGGCCTCTGTTGGAAACAGGATGCTGGGCTTGATGGACCCTTGGTCTGTCCCAGCATGGCAATTTCTTATGTTCTTATGTTCTTATAAAATACCAGTATCTAGTATTTCCACTGCAAATGTATGCATGTATGTTTCAGTATATGCACTATTTATTAATGTATGGATGGCTGGTGCTAAGTCTGATTTTTACATAAGGCATGCAATGCACATTGCTTAAAAATACCATTTTGGAAGCCTAGATAAAATGTATTCTATGCATTAAAAAAGGTGGAAGGGAGACCAAATGGTTGCGAGCATGGTTTAATGGTGAGGTAAAGGAGGCAATTAAAGTTAAAAGGCCAGGATGCTAATTGGCAGAGCATTGGCAGAGCATAAGCAGTGATAAGTAAGAATTATAACAGTAGTAAGACAGGCCAAAAGAGAATTTGAGACAAAGGGGGTCATTTATCAAAATGCACTAAGGTGTTTTCGCATGCGTTAAGGGCTTATCGCATGCGAAAAGCCCTGTTTACGCATGCAATAGCACCATATCGTATGGTGCGATGCAAATCTGAAAAAGAGGAGGAGTTAGGGGTGGGCTTGCCAGTCTGTGAAGTGCTATCACACAGACTTAATGCTGATTTTAACTACACCTTTTTCAGTAGTGTTAAGCTGTGTGATAGCTTGTATTATGGGGTGGCAAGGTGTTAGTGCATTTTGTGCTGTCTCCTGAAAGGCCTGTTTTAGTAGGTGTGAAGCTCCTGAGAGGGGGGGGGGGGGGGAGGGAGAGAGAGAGAGCCATAATGTCCTCTCCCTAGATAGGTATTTGTATCCCTATGGGAGGCCCACCTAGTAACTTGAGGTGAGGTTTAGGTATTAGTGTAGGGGGTTAGGGGCCACTTTGACATTCAATGTGAGACGTATGAACAGAACAGTGGCCTCTTGTGAAGATTTGATGACCTATGGAGAGAGGAAACTTACCCAAAGATAAGATTTGTGCAATGTTCTCTCCACCTAGCTTGATGTTACCCAGGTAGAGAGTCCATCAAGCTAGGTTGAGAGAACCTTGCACAAATATCATCTTGGAGTGAGTTTCCTCACTCCGAAGGTCATCAAATCTTCACAAGAGACCACTGTTCTGTTCGTACGTCTCACGTTGAATGTCAAAATGGCCCCTAACCCCTTACACCAATACCTAAACTTCACCTTGAGTTACTAGGTGGGCCTCCCATAGGGATACAAACACCTATCTAGGAAAAGGACATTATGGCTAGTCTCTCTCTTTCTCTCTCTCTCTCTCTCTCTCTCTTCTCCCCTCATTATCAATGGTCCCTCAGTGGTTGTATGGTACTTATCGCAAAGTCTGAAAATGGTATTGCAATTTGTGCTAACTTAGCTCTTCACATAGGTAATTAGTGCAAATTGTGATAAACTGTATATTAGCATAAAACACACCCCTTTTGCTATCACATGCGATACTTATCACATTTTGATAAATCCAGGCCAGTTTGCCAGAGAGGCAAAAACTAATAAAAGTTTTCAAATACATTCAAAGTAATAAGACTATAAGGGAATCAGTTGGGTCGCTAGATGACCAAAGGGCCAAAGGGGTTCTCAGGGAGGACAAGGAAATAGCAGAAAAAATGAATACATTTTTTGCTTTGGTTTTTACTGAGGAGGATGTTGGAAACATTCTCACACCTAAAACATTATTTAATAGTGAAAATTCTGAGCAACTAAAACAAATCTCTGTGATGGAGGATGCAATAGTTCAATGACAAACTAAAGAGTAACAATTCACCAAGAACTGATGGCATCCACCCCAGAGTTCTAAATGAAATAAAATATGAAATTGCTCACAGGTTACTAGTAATTTATTAACTATCATTTTAAATAGCCACAATACCTGAAGATTGGAATTTGGCCAATGTGACTAATTTTTCAAAAGGGTTCCAGGGGTGATCTGGGCAAAATGGTAGAAGCCATTCTTAAAAGCAAAATCACCGGCTGCTTGGAATGGCTATTAGTTTAGATTGGCAGACTATAACAATTTTTTTAAATACACAAATATGTAAAATAGACATAGCTTAATGGGGAAAAGTTAACATGGTTTTAGCAAAGGGAAGTCTTGCCTTACCAATCTTTTAGATTTTTTGTAAATAAGCATGTAGCTAAGATGAGCCAGTTGAAATAGTGCATTTGGATTTTCAGAAGGCATATGACAAAGTCTCTCAAAAGAGACTCTTCAAGAAATTAAAATGACATGGGATAGGTGTTACGCTCCGTGGCCACAGACAGCTCAGCCTCCATTGCTCACCTCCCTTTTCAGTACCTTGGCCCCGTTGGGCGAACTCACAACTTTGGCCAGCAACCACCGGCCTTCTGGCTTCCATCACGGGCCTATCCGAGCAGCGTGGAAGCTCCCGTCTGCCATCTTACCCGTGGTGTTCCTTAGACCAGCTTTAACCACGTCATGGTGGGAACCTCGGGGGCGTCCCCACCAGATGACGTCACTCTACTCTCATACTTAAACCCGGCCTGCCCAGACAGCCGGCGACTTGGCAACAAGTTCACTTGCTATTGTTCCAGCTTCTACTCTGCTTGTTCCGGTTTACTTCCATGGTGTGAGACTATTGGGTACCTGCTCCTCGGGGGCCCCCCTCGTCTCTTGGCTATCCGCTCCTCAGAGGGCCTTTCACCCAGTTTCTAGCTTGCCTTCTCCTAAGGCTTTCTACAGGACTTCTGCTTCTTCGTGTCACTGTGAGTACCACTGCTGGATCAGTGCCTTGACTGCTACATGGGAATCCCCGCCGGTGTATCCAGCTCTGCGGACCATTGCCGTGAGGGCTCCCTTCCTGTTTCCCCCTGCTCTGCAGACGTACTCGGTGATATCATCTGTAGAACCCTCACTGGTGTATCCCGCTGTGCAGACCATTACCGTGAGGACCGACTTCTGGGTTGCCCCCGGCGCTGCGGACCTGTGCTGTGTATCATCTGAGGAACCTTCGCCAGGGCACACCGCTCTGTGGATCACTACTTTCTTCTTCTATCAAGGAACCTCCCTGCATTCTTCACTGCTGATTCAGTGTGTTACAGTGACTGTAATTCTCAGCACTCCCGCTCCTCGGGTATTGCTGCTTCCTCCTTTGACCCTTGTTTCAATCAAGACTGACATCAGCTGTTGCTGCCAATCCGTGGCCCACCTCCAGGGGTCACCCTCCACGTCTCCACCTCTACGACTGCTGTGTCTCCATCCCACAACCGAGGCTCCGCCTCCCAACAGTGAGGCCCTGCGGGGCTCCTCTCCCTGGGTAATTCTACCTCTCACCTCGGCCAAAGGGTTCACTCACTTACTGATCCTAACAATAGGAGGCACTGACCTAATGTGGATTGGTAACTAGTTAAAAGACAGGAAACAGAAGAGTAGAACTAAATGGCCAGTTTTTCATGTGAAGAAAGGTCATTAATGGAGTACTACAAGGATTGGTACTGGGACCTGTGCTGTTTATCATATTCATAAATGATCTGGAAAAGGTAACAACAAGTGAATTGATCAGATTTGCAGATGACACAAAATTACTCAAAGTTGTTAAAACAGCAGCAGATTACGAGGAACACAGAGGGACCTTGTGAGATTAGGAGACTGGGCAACTGAATGACAGATGAAATTTAATGTGGAAAATTACAAAGTGATGCATATATGGAAAAATAATCCCAATTACAGGTACACAATGCTGGGTTCAGTTTTGGGAGTAACTACCTAGGAAAATGATCTTGGAGTCCTTGTGGACAGTGTCTTGAAATCTTCAGCTCAGAGTGCGTCATCAGTTAAAAAAAACAAATAGAATGTTAGGAATGATCTGTAAAGAAATGGAGAATAAAACAGAAAAAAATATATTGCCTCAGTATTGAGCCATGGTGCATCTGCACCTTGAGTATTATGGGGTAGAATTTTTTTTTTTAAATTTATATTTTATTGAATTTTAAACAATTATTACAAGAAATCAAATTACACTATGTGTACTCCAAGTCAAAACAAAATATAATATCATTCAAGATATACAACAGGAAATTTTCCATGATTTGGTCTATACTCATAGGGGCGGATTTTAAAACGAGCGCGAATAGCCTACTTTTGTTTGCGCTCCAGGCGCAAACAAAAGTACGCTGGATTTTAGTAGATACGCGCGGAGCCGCGCGTATCCGCTAAAATCCTGGATCGGCGCGCGCAAGGCTATCGATTTCGTATAGCCGGCGCGCGCCGAGCCGCGCAGCCTACCCCCGTTCCCTCCAAGGCCACTCCGAAATCGGAGCGGCCTCGGAGGGAACTTTCCTTTGCCCTCCCCTCACCTTCCCCTCCCTTCCCCTACCTAACCCACCCGCCCGGCCCTGTTACCTTTGTCGGGGGATTTACGCCTCCCGGAGGGAGGCGTAAATCCCCGCGCGTCAGCGGGCCTCCTGCGCGCCGGGACGCGACCTGGGGGCGGGTCCGGAGGGCGCGGCCACGCCCCCAGGCCGCCCCGGGCCGTAGCCACGCCCCCGGAACGCTCCCGACACGCCCCGAAAACACCGCGCGGTTCGGGCCCGCCCCCGACACGCCCCCCGACACGCCCCCTCCGAAAACCCCGGGACTTACGCGAGTCCCGGGGCTCTGCGCGCGCCGGGAAGCCTATGTAAAATAGGCTTCCCGGCGCACAGGGCCCTGCTCGCGTAAATCCGCCCGGTTTTGGGCGGATTTACGCGAGCAGGGCTCTGAAAATCCGCCCCATATTGAATAAATCTTAAGGAAATCTGAGGGAGACCAAGAAGAAACAAGAGCAATAATTCTAGGAAATAGGGAACAATACTTCTAGGAAATATGGGGTAGATTTTAAAAGTGTGCGTGCGGGAGCACATATGCACGCGCTACCCTGCACTCGCACATGTACACCCGATCCTGCATGTGCAAGTTATAAAATCAGGGATCGGCGCGTGCACCTTGTGCACTCCGAGCCGCATTGCCTTCCCCCATTCCCCCTAGCCTGACCTTACCACCCCTTCCCCTAACCTTCCCCCCCCCCCCCCAGCCCTACTCTAACCTCCCCGTGAAATGTATTTACCTTTTGCGCCTGCCTCTGGGCAAGCGCAAGTTGCGTGCACCGGCCAACTGCCGGCGCACGATCCTCGGCACAGCGGCAAATGACCACTGTGCCAGGAGCCGATGACCCTGCCCCCGGACCTCCCTGGACCACCCACGCCCTGCCCTCTTCCGCCCCTTTTTGCAAGCCCCGGGACTTTAACGTGTCCCGGGGCTTTACGCACGTCGCTGGGCCTTTTTAAAATAGGCTTGGCGTGTGTAAGGCTGGATTTATGCTCATAACCTTTTTAAAATCCAGCCCTTTGTGCAGAGCAGAACTAGAAAGGTGCAGAGGAGGACAATAAATATGATAAAGGGAATGGAATGGCTCTCTTATGATGAGAGGCCACATGAGATAAAACTCTTCAGCCTGAAAAAGAGCCGTCTGAGAGGGGACATGATAGAAGTTTGTAAAACCATGAGTGGGGTAGAGTAGGTAATGAAAGGTATACTGAGACTTCATGACACTCTGTTCCATACAGGAGGCTTAAAAATATGCTCAGCGTAAGGAGGTAAATGGTCTGGAAACTGGTTGAGTGATGGGTAACTGAGGGTAGTAATAAAAGGCGTTCATTTCAAGAAAAGAGTTTTAGCAATGGAATTCCTCAAGATCAATCTAGGAGTCCAGTTTTGTTCAATATCTTTATAAGGGTATATTTTGACAGGAGTTAGTAGCAAGTCCATTTCTTTTTGAGAATAATACAAATACCACTTTGGCTGAAATATAAGCAATGAAGAGTGATCTAAGAAAGCTAAAGAAATGGTCAAGGTAAATAAAATTCAATGATAAAACTGGGTTTTAAAAGCCGCCCAGATTCGTGCGTATTTCCTGCTGGTGCCCAAAAATGTTTTTTTACAAAAATGGAGGTGGGTGTGGGCATGGTCGGGGCAGGGAATCGGCATTCCAGGAATTCACATAGAAATAAATTAGCGCGGAAATACTTACGCGTACAAGTGCGCGCGTGGTCCATCACCGGGTAACTTTATTTCTGCTATGGATAATGTGTAGTCAGCGGGGTTTTAAACATAGGGGGCTAACAGCGGAAAAGGAAGTCTATTTAACTAGGGGGGTTTGGAAGTCCTAACCTCTTACCTGGGTGAATTGGGAAAACTGGTAATGATGTTGGCTCGCATGTTTATTAAAATCTCCCACTTACATGGTGGAAGTGGCATTTGCACACATAGGTATACGCCCACTTAAAACTGCATGCACATGTACATGTGGCCAGTCTATTTTAAAACATGCGCACATATACACTCGTATGTTATACAATAGCCATATCCTTTGCACAAGAAGGCAAACGCGTGCACATGTGCACCTGCATGCCTGTTTAAAAGTTACCATCCTTGGCCCTGATTTTAAAAAGTATTTAGAAGCTTAAAATTGGGTTTTACATGTGCAAATGCACTTTACCCATGTAAGTGTGCTCTTGAAAATTGCTACAATATATGCTATTGAATTGTCAATAGTTTTTATCTGCGTTAAGTGCACTTAACGCAGGTAAATGGCTTTTGAAAATTGCCACAATAGTATGTTAATTTACATGTATAACTCCTTTGAAAATTCACCTGGTATGCATGTACTTTTATTTATTTAAAAATTTCTAGAGTCTCCCTATCTTGAAATCTGATTCTAAACAGAAAAAGATAGACAGCATACGGACAAACAATAGAAACCACATTAATACAAGGAATCACAGTTATGAAAAAGATTTAAAAAATATCATATTCCAAAGTCAAGCAAATACTAGTCTAAATAGATGTGACTTTTCCATTCACTGAGCTGCTAGCTCTGGGCTATTTCATAACAGCCATTTGCAGGGCATAAAACTATGTTTTATGTGCATAAATGACTTTGAAAATCAGGCCCAAAAGATATAGCATTATTTATTTGAAGCACAGAAATTCAAGGAAACAGTACTTAATTTGTAATGAGTTACTGATATGTACCAAGAAGGAGAGGGATCGCAGGGTGATTTTTTGATTTATAATCCCCCTGGTGCTGCAAATGTGTGTCTCTCTGTCTACAGATCTTATTGTCAACACTTCCATTCTGTATAAAAACCTTGTGTTAAGTGACTTCAGTCTACATTCTGAAAACCCCATGAATTCAGCAGACAGTTTTCTAGCACTGTGGCAGATCTCTCTGTTACAATAGGCGAATTGTCCTACTCGCATCATGGGCCATACATTCAACCTTCTTGTCACATAAAGATATGATTATTAGCAACTCTATCAGTACCCTCCCTTCATCATGGACAGGCTAATTTTTTATCTCCTTTACACATCCATTCCATTCCCAAATCAGTGAATGTTATTTAGGGATTACAGATAGAACTTGATTTGCTAATTGCAGAGCTGTGTCACTTCCCTGGGGATTTTGATAAACTGCAACTGGATTTTCAGATAGCTAGTACTTCGTAGTGCGATAGAGAAAGTCATCCCCATTAAACATTGCTTTGTCAACTCACACTCTGTTCAGCCTTGGTACCATGCTGGATTAAGGCTATTGAAAAGGTAAGTTTGCCACTATGTCTCCGGCGTAAACAGAAATCAGGCAACAATAGATGTCTTTTAAGACTGTGGTTAAATATTAATTATTTAATTATTTAATTATTTATTGATTGATTGATTTGTTTGTTTGTTTATTTGTTTAACAGCTTTTCTATACCAGTATTCGTGGGTACATCATATCAGTTTACAATGAACCTAATGGAAATACAATAAACAGGTAATGGAAAACAGGGGAGCAGGAGGAGAAGTGAAGGAGGAGGGGAGAGTAATGTAAAGGGGGGTTACAAGGAAGGGGAATAGGAGAGAAAACTAATGTACTTAGGACAATAAGTACTGGAAAGAAGGAAAGAAATATTTAACTTATGTGGAGATTTTACCAGAATGAATTAAAATTAGCTAAAAAAAAGTTCTCTCTCTAACAAGATCAAGCAAGCTGATAACCTCTCAAAACAACTTTTTAAAATTATTGACCTATTTGCTAATAGACACTAAGATGTAGTGTACTTGGAGTTCAGTAAGGTACTTGGCATGATTCCACTTAGGTGACTTATAAATACATTTAGTTCCCTTGGGATGGGACCTAAATTAATTGACTGGATTAGAAACAGGTTGAGCGGGAGGCAACAAAGGGTAGTGGTAAATGGAGTTTACACTGAGGAGGGGGGGTTACTAGTGATGTGCCACTCGGATTGGTTCTTGGATCAGTTCTTTTTGACATTTTCATGAGCAACATAGCTGAAGGATTATCAGGAAAGGTTTGCCTTTTTGCAAATGATGCCAAAATCTGCAACAAGTTCTAAACCATAGGAGGATAACTGTATATGCATGTATATGCATATGCGGTTTCATGCCCAGACATGCAGCCATTTTATAACATATATATGTGCATATGATAAACAATCAGCTGTATGCATATACATGTGCATGCAATTTAATATGGATGCACACATGTGCGACAAATGCCAGATCTACCATGTGAGTTGGGGGGGGGATTTTATTAGATAAGCATGTTGACACAATTACCAGTTTTCCCAGTCCATTCCCAGTTCACCCAAGTAAAGGATAGGACTTCCAAACCCCTCTAGTAACTACCTCCTTCTTTCTCTTTTAGCCCCAACCCTTAAAACTCCACTAACTATCCTCATTTTTTTTTGTTTCATTACTTACACACCATCCATAGCAGAAGTAAATTTATGCAGTAGGAGACCCCAGCGCACGCTTGCGTGCATGAATACTTATGCACACGTTTCATGTTACATACTCAGACCTCCCATATCCCACCCTTTTTGTTTTTTTCCATTTGTGCGCTTACCGGGAGATACGTGCGTACTCGGGCGCTTCTTAAAATCTGTGCAGGCGTGCACCAGCCTGAGTGTATCTCCTAGGTTTGGCGTACTTAGGGCTTTTAAAATTTGCATTTATAGGTATAGACTCAAAGATCTAACCATCTATGCTCTAAAGGAAAGACAAGATAGGGGAAATATGATGCGGCATTTAAATATCTCACAAGTTTCCTTGCAAAGTAGGCAAGCCTCTATCAATGGAAAGGAAGTTCTAGTCATGGGATAAGGGTGAAAGGGGATAGACTCAGAAGTAATCTTATGAAATATTTTTTTTATAGAGAAAGTAGTGGATGCATGAAACAGCCTCCCAGTGGAGGTGGTAGAGACAAAAATGGTATTTAAATTTGAGAAAGCATGGCATAAATACAGGGGATCTCTGAGGGAATGATGGTAATTGTAAAGCTAAATTAGTTGGGTAGATGAGCAGACTATATAGGCCATCTACCATCATATTTCTATATGTCGAACCTCCCCTTTTTTGTCTAAAATCATTGAAATGGTGGTAGCTGACCAACTTAATGACTGTTTTAAGACTAATATCCTTCATCCTTGCCACTTAGGGTTTAGAAGAGATCATAGCACTAAGACTGCTATGATTGCTTTAATACATTTTTTCAGATTAATAATGGTTGGTAGAAAGGACACACTTATAGGCTTTATCGACACAAGTTTGGCCTTTGATATCATCAACCACTAACTGCTTATTGATTGATTGACTGAGATTGGCCTCCGCTGTACTGTCCTGTCTTGGTTTAAATCTTTTCTAGCAGATCAGATCTTCCAGTACTGAGTCCTGTGAAATGCTACAGGGCAACATATTTGCTCTTTGCTTTTTAATTTTTCCCTAGCTACTCTGGCTATCTTAATCCAAGACTGTGAGTTCACTTCCTTCCTATTTGCTGTTGACATGCAAGTCATAGCTTACATCAATCCTATATGTTTTGAAGAAATCTCAAATTTCAATGTGAATAGACGATATTGCCTACTGGTTACACTCTCATACATTTAAAGTCAATCTGTTAAAGTCTGAAGCACTATATGTAAACAGTAGATCATCAATGCCATCTTTGGTGCCCTGAATGTCAGGGATACTTACTCCACTTAAAAAGGTGGATTCTGCTCTCTTACAGGCCGATACAGTACAATGCGCTCCAACGGAGCGCACTGTTAGCCGGCATTTGGACGCGCGTTTTGGATGCGCTAGCTTTATCCCTTATACAGTAAGGGGTAATAGCACATCCAAAACGCGCGTCCAACCCCCCCAAAACTAATAGCGCCCGCAACATGCAAATGCATGTTGATGGCCCTATTAGGTATTCCCACGCGATTCAGTAAGTAAAATGTGCAGCCAAGCCGCACATTTTATTTTCAGAAATTAGTGCCTACCCAAAGATAGGCACCAATTTCTCTGGGCACCTGGAAAGTGCACAGAAAAGCAGTAAAAACTGCTTTTCTGTGCATCCTCCAACTTAATATCATGGCGATATTATGTCGGAGGTCCCGAAAGTTTAAAAAAGTAAAAAAAAAATAAAAAATTGAAATAGACCTGCGGCTCGTGGGTTGAAAACCGGATGCTCAATTTTGACCGCAAAATTGAGCGTCGGCTGTCAAACCCGCTGACAGCCACCGCTTCTGTCCAAAAAGAGGCACTAGGGATGCACTAGTGTCCCAGTGCCTCTTTTTACCACTGGGCCTAATTTAAATAAATGTTTTACTGTATTGCGCGCACAAGAGAGTGTCCTGTGTGCGCGCCGGGAGAGCGGGCACTCGCCCGCTCTCCCGCATTTTTTACTGTATCGGCCCGTTAGTGAAATTAGACCCAAGTCTGATTATGTCACAGCAAATTTTCTTACTATTTCAAAAGTCTTTTTTCCACTTCAGGTATATATATGCACCTATGTACTTTTCAGGTATATCATGATCTATGGCTTCTAGTCCATTCCTTTATTCGCTCCAGATCAGATTATTGTATCATTTTATACTTAAGCTTCCCCGTTCAACCAAAACATCTACAA
Source organism: Rhinatrema bivittatum (assembly GCF_901001135.1). Lineage (NCBI taxonomy): Eukaryota > Metazoa > Chordata > Amphibia > Gymnophiona > Rhinatrematidae > Rhinatrema > Rhinatrema bivittatum. Next base: position 540,744,319 of record NC_042617.1, on the reverse strand, counting down.
CTCCTGCAAAACACAGTGGCCAGAGTTATTTAAGGATTAAGAATATTTGATCTTGTCTCTCCTGTCTTGCAGAAGTTATGTTTGCTTCCTGTGTAATGCAGGATTAAATTTAAAATCTTATGTTTGATGTTTCGTTCATGTCTCAGGAGCTGCTCTAAATTTGTATCACACTTGTTAGTTCTTTATTCCCTAGCTATAACACTTAGGTCTTCCCTGGAGGAATTGCTACAGATTCTTTCCTCTATTTTGCTAAAATTAGTGAGGAGATGCATTGTTGATCCTTTAGTTTTCAAACTTCTGTCTTCTGAAACACTTTGCCTCAAGACATTTGCTTTGAGTTGAATTTTGTAAAATTCTGAAAAATTGTGAAGGCATATCAGTTGAGCCGGGCTTTTAACTGGGAGCCAGATGATTTGTAGTGCTACGGCTATCCATTAGGTGCTACCTAGAAAGCTATTTTGTGAGCTAATTCCTTTTTCTGGTCCCATTGTTTGTAAATTATGATTTATTTGTGAATTGTTTATTGACATTGCACTATGACTGTCTACTCATTTTTGTGACCATCTGTTTGTATTGTTTACTCTGTATTTTTGTATCTAGTTTTATGTAATTTAGTATGTATATCTTTGTTTGTTAACCACTTGGATTCCTAGGTTACAGGTGGTATGTTAAATACAATAAATAATAATAATGATATAGGTGTTATGCTTAGGCTTGTGAACCCTTGGGCTGACGGGAGGATGGTATACCTTTGGCGAGAGATCCGTAGGTTCTCCCGTCGGAAGGCGAGGCAGGAACAGAAGATGTGACCAGCTGCCCCTCGGCACTGTAGACAGAGACGACTGTGGAGGCGGACGAAGAGTCGTGACGTCGAGGAACGGAAGCGTGTCTTCGCCACTGGAATTCCACGGTCCCCCCAGGAGGAGCCCGTAGGGACCCGGACTGCTGGGAATTAGGTGGACCTTAGAGAGGTCAAGGAAACGGACATTCAGTGTAAGGGCTGACTGGAGCTTCACCCCTGGAAGCCCGCAGTCCCCCCGGGAGGAGCCCGTAGGGACCCGGGCCACTGGGACTTAGGTGGGCCCTTGGAGACGATGATCAGCAAGAAGTCCAAGGTCAAGTGCCAGAGGGTCATCGCTTACCAGTCCGAGGTCACACACCAAGGGATCACCACTTGCCAGTCCGGTCACACATCAGAGAATCACCACTTGCCATTTCGAAGTCAATACCAGGAATCACCGCTAGCCAATCCAAAGTCAGGAACCAGGAACACCAAGAAGAAACAGGAACAAGGAATCAAGACACTGGAACTCACCGAAGCAAGCAGACCTGACCAACGTAGGACGTTGCCAAGTCAAGGAATGAGCAGAGGAAGCCTCCTTATATACTTCCTCTGCTCTGGATTATTGGAAGCAGGTGAGTATCTTTAAAGGGATCAGGTCCCTTTAAATCAAGCAAGGGGGCGCGGCCTCGCGCCTAAAGATGGTGGCGGCCATCTTGGATTTCCTCCGCGGAGGAAAGCCAGCAGAACGCCGCAAGGGAGGAGCAGGAACGGCTCCCTACCCGGCGGCCAGACTGCAGACCAGCACCGGAGCAACGGACACCTTCCCGGGGGAATCAATCAGGGGTTACCGCAGCGGGTCGCCGCCGCGGTGGAGGTAGGGGGCCGCGCCTGTGGACGGCCACGGGCGCAGAACACAATAGGAGATGATGACAGAAAGAACAATTAACCTATCCAGTCTGCCCAGTTATTTTGCTCTATACTGCTAAGGATATCTGAGCTGCCAGCCATAAAGCATGATCACTTTTAAGATATTTCCCTTTATCCAAGTCAGTTTTTGTCCTCTTTCTCATTTTGTCTTCTTTCTCACCTCAGACAACTGAGCATGCAGCATCCCACATTTAGGGGCATATGCAATTTAATTTGCCATAAGTTTTTAGCATGCGCATCAGTAAATATTTAATGTGCACATTAAAGAGCCACTTAACCAGCAATGCAATTAGATTTAGTACATACATGGCAAAAAATGTTTCTGACAGCTTTAACTCCAAAATACAATGTTACTTATGTGAGGAAACTTTAGAAAATGGATAAAAAGCCTGAAGTCCCTTTCCACTGGAGCTAACATACAGACTCTTGTGTATTGTCACAAGGGCCAAGTTAAAGTTAGTAAGGAAAATAAGTACCTGCTGGACAATGACCTTTTCAGGCACTGATGGTCTGACTTGAGGAGCAGCCTCTTCACCAAGTTTGAAAAGCAGAGGAAAGGTAAAACTCCAACTTTCGGATGTGTGTCTATGGGATCCTAGAGGTGGTCCTCCAACAGGGCACAACTCAAGCCATTCTACCTAATGAGGAATCAGTGAGAGCTACACTTCCTGGATTGGAAAGCATAGAGGATGTATATAGAGTGGATATTCTACACTGAGCATGGGCATCGAGCCATTGGAGCCAATCAGGACTGACTCCTTACACTGACTGAATTCCTCATAAGAAGTCACGATTTTGGTGCCAGAACTCAGAGATGAGTTTATGGAGAGAATGAGCTGTTTGGGGAGCTGCATAAGAAAATAGCAGCAAGTAAAGGAGTCACTAAGGTGAAAGAAAAAAGAGGAAAGAATCCAGTTGCCCAGGAGGAATTTGACAGAGTCTGTTTCAGAGAGGAAAACCCTTGCAATTGATTTTCCCCTGCACCACATCCTGCCAAACTGGCCAATAAGCAAGTAAGCTCTAGCTGGGATGTTGTAGAGCTAAAAAAGGAAGAAAGTGAGCAGATTGCTTTGAACTGAAGGTAATGGGAGGAGGAATTAATTGCTCCAAACACTTTTGAAGGCAACGAGGGCTTCTACCCTGATCAGCCCCATTGTTGCCTTGTAGCTTGCTGTAATTGGAGGCAGTTTCTTTTGCCCAGAGTTATTCTGGGTTCAGGCAGACTGAAGTTTAAGCAGCCTCAGTAATTCTTTATGATAAACACGTGTAGCCATCATCCTAGTCAGATGTTGGGCACAGGGCACACGGGGAGGGCCATAGACCATGTAAGGCCCCCATGACCTCCCGAGGTTCCTATACATGGGAGAAACGTTCAGTCTTTTCAAGGCTCTTAGAGTGTTTTTCCTTTCTGGTGCTCTTCTGCATACCAGCTCCAAGCTAACAAAAGACCCACTCTGCACTCCTAGCCTGTTGTTCAAAAATAAAGTCTTGACTATAAATTGGTGGCAGGTAAACAATATCCAAGACAGTATACTAGTCAATAGTGCACCCACAACAACAAAGTCCAAAAGGCAGAAAACAAAACTCAGTCTCTTTCTCCTCCTTGCATAATTTCCCCAAATAGGTAAACTCTTAGGGGAAGGTACCTGTCCACCCTGGGCCCGCTCAGTACCTTTCGGTAGGTGAAATCTCTTGTATTCTTTCTCTGCTTCATTTATATTTCACCTTTCAGCACTTCAAAGTAGATCACATTCAGGTAATGTATGTATTTCCCTATCCCCAGAGGGCTTACACATCAGGGACAGTAACTTTCAAACCAGTGCGCGAGTGCACATTTGCACGTGTGTGTCAGCCCACACCCAAGAACATAGTTATTTTATAATTTGTACACATGTTATAAAATAGCCTGGCCACATGCAAATTGCACCAAATTTTAATAGGAGAATGCATGGGTGAGCAAATCCTGTTTCTACCGCATAAGTTGGGGAATTTTGAAAGGGGCAAGTGCCAACGCTATTCCCAGTTTTACCAGTTCATCCCTAGATTGCCTAGATAAGAAACTGGTCCTCCAAAGTCCATGGTTTGAAAGCCTTCACTCCCCCTATTTATACCCAACCCTTAAAACCCTGCCAATCTGCCTATTTATATTTCCATAGCAGAAGTAAAGTTACGCGGCAGGGAGCCTCAGTGTGTGCCGGATCGTGTAAGTATTTATGCGCACATGTCTGGTTCATGCCCCAAAATGCCCATACCCCACCCATAACATGCCCATGCCCTGCCCCTTTTTGAAAACTTCCGAGATGTGCACGCTCTGGCATTTACATGTAGGGATGTGAATCGGGCTTCGGACGATTGAAAATATCGTCGATATTTTCAAAATCGTCAGAAATCGGGGGCTCCCCCGAAGCGATAGGAAAACCCCACGATATTGATCGTGGGTGTTCTCTTATCGTTTTGGGGGAGGGCAGGAAAAATGGCACACAAAAATAACCCCTAAACCCACCCCGACCCTTTAAAACTAATCCCATTGCTTCCCCCACCCTCCTGACTCCCCAAAAAACATTTTACAGGTGCCTGGTGGTCCAGTGGGGGTCCCGGGAGCGATCTCCCGCTCCCGGGCCGTCGGCTGCCACTAATCAAAACGGCGCCGATGGCCCTTTGCCCTTACCATGTGACAGGGTATCCGTGCCATTGGCCGGCTCCTATCACATGGTAGGAGCACTGGATGGCCAGCGCCATTTTTAAAGATGGTGCCGGTCATCCAGTGCTCCCTCCATGTGACAAGGCCTAATCACAATAAACCTAGATGTGGTAGGCCTCATTGACAAACTGAAGAGTAGTAAATCACCTGGACTGGATGGTATACACCACAGGGTTCTAAAGGAACTAAAAAATGAAATTTCAGATCTGTTAATAAAAATTTGTAACCTATCATTAAAATCATCCATTGTACCTGAAGACTGGAGGGCAGCTAATATAATCCCAATATTTAAAAAGTGCTCCAGGGGGGATCTGGGAAACTACAGACCAGTTAGCCTGACTTCAGTGCCAGGAAAAATAATAGAAAGTGTTCTAAAGTTCAAAATCACAGAACATATAGAAAGACATGGTTTAATGGAATAAAGTCAGCATGGCTTTAACAAAGGCATGTCTTGCCTCACAAATCTGCTTCACTTTTTTGAAGGGGATAATAAACATGTAGATAAAGGTGAACCAGTAGTTGTAGTATATTTGGATATTCAGAAGGCATTTGACAAAGTACTTCATGAGAGGCTTCTAGGAAAAGTAAAAAGTCATGGGATAAGTGAAGACGTCCTTTCATGGATTACAAACTGGTTAAAAGACAGGCAACAGAGAATAAGATTAAATGGACAATTTTCTCAGTGGAGGGGGTTGGGCAGTGGAGTACCTCAGGGGACTGTACTGGGACCTGTGCATTTCAATATATTTATAAATGATTTGGAAAGAATACGATGAGTGAGGTAATCAAATCTGCAGATGATACAAAATTATTCAGACTGGGAAATTGGGCATCCAAATGGCAGATGAAATTTAATGTGGTTAAGTGCAAGGTGATGCATATAAGGAATAATAATGCTATAGTCACACAATGTTAGGTTCCATATTAGGAGCTACCACCCAGGAAAGAGATTTAGACATCATAGTGGTTAATATATTGAAATTGTCAGCTCAGTGTGCTGCATCAGTCAATAAAGCAAACAGAATGTTAGAAATTATTAGGAAGGGAATGGTGAATAAAACAGAAAATGTCATAATGCCTCTGTATGGTGAGACTGTACCTTGAGTATTGTGTACAATTCTGGTCACTGCATCTCAAAAAAGATATAGTTGCAATGGAGAAGGTACAGAGAAGGGTGACCAAAATGATAAAGAGGATGGAACACCTCCCCTATGAAGAAAGACTAAAGAGGTTAGGACTGTTCAGCTTGGAGATGGCTGAGGGGGGATTTGATAGAGGTGTTTAAAATCATGAGAGGTCTAGAATGGGTAACTTTGAATCTGTTATTTACTCTTTTGGATAATAGGACTGGGGACACTCCATGAAGTTAGCATGTAGCACATTTAAAACTAATTGGAGAATGTTCTTTTTCACTCAATGCACAATTAAATTCTGGAATTTGTTGTGAGGGGATGTGGTTAGTGCAGTTAGTATTGCTGGGTTTAAAAACGTTTTGGATAAGTTCTTGGAGGAGAAGACCAATAACAGCTATTAATCCAGTTGACTTAGAAAACAGCCACTTCTATTACTAGCATCAGTAGCATGGTATAGACTTAGTTTCTGGATGCTTGCCAGGTACTTATAGCCTGAATTGACCACTGTTGGAAACAGAATGCTGGGCTTGATGGACCCTTGGTCTGATCAAGTATGGCATGTGCTTATGTTCTTAGGTTCTTACATGTTATCCAATTTCTATTTGCCAAGCTTAAAATGCTTCAGCATTTGAAACCTTTGCTGGAACCACATAATTTCTGCACAGTTTTACAATCTCTTGTACTGACTGGCCTTGACTATTGTAACTCTGTCTAGGTTGGTCTGCCTCAGAATGTCATCCACCCTCTTCAGATTATTCAGAGCTCAGCAGCTCACTTGTTAACTGGCACAGAACTGCATGAACAAGTAACTCCTGTACTAAAATCCTTACGTTGGCTAACTATATCATGGCACATACAGTACAAAATATTGGTTATCATATATAACCTTTTACACAGCCTTTCAACACCCTGGATCTCTTCAACTTTAAGAATATACGCACCATCTCTGTTTCTCAGCAGTTTACAGCAAACCATGGCACCCAATGGGTTGTCTTGATCATCTATGATCAGTTCCATTGGCTTTAATGGAATAACTGTGGATTGCAGCAATTCTTCTGTAGGATGACTGAGAACTTCCAGCAGTTTAGAATTCTTGAATTGTAATCCTCTGAAAGTAAAGTTTACTGTATCATAGTTTCCCAATAACTAGGCAACATTTGAGCTTTATACAGGTCACCTTGTACCATTTCTAGATTAGGAGGGTTTTTAAAAGTTAAAGGGCGAATTTTAAAAGCCCTAGGTGTGGCAAAACTAGGAGATACGTGTGTGACTCGGCCATGCGCGGCCACATGGATTTTTAAAGTCCCGTGGCCACATGCATATCTCCCAGTACGCAGATAAAAAAGATTTGATAAAAAAAGGGGACGGGGCATGGTTATGGTCTGGGCAGGGCATGGGCAGGCTGCGACTGTACCCATGAAGTTACTTATGCACCTTACCGCGCGTCGAGATCCCTCAACTGCATAAGTAGTGAAATAAAAAAAGAAGGGTAGTCAGCAGGTTTTTAGGGGGTCGGGGCTAATAGGGTAAATAGGAGGCAAGTTAGGTAGGGGGTTTAGGAAGTCTTCTCCTTTACTAGGGCGAATTGTGAGGGAACTGGGAAATAGGCCTTTTGAGTCGCCATGTGTACCTAATAAAATTTCCCCCCTTGCACGCTTGAGACGGGATTCGCATGCACATGTGCATGTCGATACAAAATCGTGTGCGTATGTATGTGCTGCTAGCAGATTTTATAACATGCACGCATAAGTGCTCAAATGTTATAAAATTGGCGCATCCACGTGCGATCGCTGGCAAAAGGCGCGCACATTGGCACCCACATGTGGTTCTTAAAATCTACCTTTAAGTCTTTGTGTCTTGCAAGACTTTACTGAGTTCTGTAAAAGCCATCAGATTAATATCTCAATAACTTTGATGTAATTTAATTTTACCCTTAGGCCCTCTTCAGGCACTGCCCATTGCATCTTATTGAATGTGTTTAAATGGAATTTCAGTTTATCTAGAAATGTATTTATTTATTTATTTATATTCTGCTTTTTGCACTTTTTTCAGCACTTCAAAGTGGATTACATTCAGGTACTGTAGGTATTTCCCAATCCCCAGAGGGAGTACAATCTAAGGGGGTTATTTTCCAAAGGCTTATAACTCGTGATATGGCTGTATCGCGTGCGAAAAGCCTCTATCGCATGCGAAAAGGCCCTTTTCACGTGTGATTGCATCCAAATTAGATTGGGGGTGGAGTCAGGGTGGAGAGGGGCGGAGTCGGCGGTGGCTTTGCTGCCGGCGATAATGTTACTAATGTTATTGTTGGCAGTAGCACACCGAATAGCACCACCTTTCACAGTCGCGCTATTCGGTGTGAAAGCCAGCAGTCGGCACACCGCGGCTGACAAAATCACACCGCCGTGGTGTGAAGGCCCGCCCCCCTGTTTTTACAGGATTCATCATTCTGCGAAGAATGATGAATCCAGGCCTAAGTTTGTATCAAACACACATACCTACAGTACCTGAATGTAATCCAGTATGAAGAGTCACGAAAGGCAGAATATAAATGTTGAAAAATTATTATTTCACATGGGCCAAATTGCTAAATTGCATACACGAATATTTTTAGAATGCATTATGTAGGGGTTTTTTTTAGCATGCTAAAATCACAGTTAACATCCTATTCATTAAGACAATTATTATGCTGCTGATACAACTACTGTAAGAACTGGCCAAATTTTTTAACCTACACATTAGTGGCAAAATTATAATTGATCATTCCTGCAGGCTACATGGCATACTATTTACAGTCTTATGTGCTATTTTTAGTATTCTCAATGCAGTTTCTCTCCCTCTTCTTCCAAAAATGATATTAAAAAAGAAGCTAGCACCTGCTTTCCCACTAGTCACTCAGCAGCTAAAACACCTCTTCAGTTTTCTCTTGCAAACTGCATATATAATTGAGGTTGATATTCAAAATCAGCAGATTTTCAATATCACGTTCCTCTCCCCCACCTCAGTTGAGCTGATAGTTTCTGCACCCAACTCGTTGTATGCACAAAATTTACTTGGACAGGGGGGTTAAATATTAACTGGTGCATGCAAATATTGAGCGTTGTCCAGCTAAAGTAATGAACGTAACTCTGGTCTGAAGCATGCTAGTTATCCAGATAAAGTTGTGTGCAGAATTTTATCTCGGTATATTTAGTAGCAAACCTATCTGGATAAGTCCTGTTCAATATCTGGATAAAATGATACATTTAATTTTATCTAGATAACTTATCTGCTTGTATCTGCTGGCCAGCTCTCTGACTATTGACCTCTTAGTGCCTAATTTGTGCTCTGGAGTGGGTGATACATTTGTTTGCTGAATCGTTCAGTTGCTAATTAATGCATAGTTTAGTGAATAGGTTGATAATTTGCAGGTACTCATTATGCCTTAATATGCATCTCATTATGCTCATTATTTTCTATTGTACTCATTACACTCATTACATTGTATTGTAACGCATCTCATGCTTATTATATTCTATTGTATCATTAAGCTTATTATATTGTATTACAACGTATCTCATTATGCTTATTACAAAGTATTGTCTTTCTGCTTCCAGCTTTATGAGCCAGCAGTATAGGAATTAAATAAATAAATACATGCAACAGCATGTGCTGTGATGCTGTGACTTACCATCTGAACATTAAAAGGACAATTTTCAAAGCAATTCACATAGGTAAAAAAAAAAAAAAACAAGCAATTTACCCTCAGGAATCAGCTGTCTGACTATTTCTCTCCTTCTTTCAGTACATCTAAAATTCTGTACATTATTCCAGAATGCGCAAACTATTAGTTACAGTGAGAAGAAGCATTCCTGGAGGCAGGTTTAGGAAAGTATGCATGTAGATAAGAACATAAATGCCATGCTGCGTCAGACCAAGGTCCATTGTGTCCAGCAGTCTATCTCTGACAGTGGTCTGTTTCTCCTTACTCAAGTTTATTTGGCTAATAATATTATATTTACTTTTGTTACAGGAAATTGTCCAAATCTCTTTTAAACCCCACCATGCTAGTTGCCTTGATTATGTCCTTTGGCAACAGCAGTATTTATTTCTGAGTTTTCTGTACACTGTTTTGGGCTGCTCAAAAATGAATGCCTGCAACAGGCAAACAGTAATTTCTGAGGGTAAAAATGTGTATATCTGGCACACATTATTTATATTTTTTTGCATCAGGGGAGAACAGTTAATAGCTTCATCAACATGAATTTACATGTGATCAGCACTATTAGCTTTGTGGGGGGTTGGACGCACATTTTGGATGTGCTAATCCATTTATAGCTTAAGGGGTTGTGGAAGTGCATCCAAAGCGCACGTCCAACCATGGTTTAACCAGTGGGCTTGACTGAGCGCACTGTACTGCATTGGCCTGCGTGCCTGGGTGTGGAGTGTCTCCTGTGTTCATTTGTCTGGGTATGATGTGTCTGTATCTCTATGGCTGGGTACGGGGTTTCTCTCTCTCTCTTTCTCTCTCTCTCTGTGGAATGTCTTTGTGTGTCTGTGTGTGGCATCTCTGTTTCACTCTCTTTTAGTCTGACTGTGGGGTGTCTTTGTCTGTCTGACTATGAGGTATTTCCTTCTCTCTGTGTCTGTCTGGATGTGGGGTGTCTGTCTCTCTATGCCTGTGTGTGTATGTATGAGCTTACTCCTTTCAGCAACTTGAAGAGAAACAAAATGGAGGTTTTGAGTCACTGGTTGGCAGTGTGGTTGCCTAGTGAATACCCTTCATGTAAATGTGTGTGTGTGTGTGTGTGTGTGTGTGTGTATTTAATATAAACTATGTATGAGGTCGATATTCAAAAGTCATTTAGACGGATAACTTAGTTTAGTATATTCAGCCCCTTATCTGGTTACATTTTAGCCAGACAAACATCTAGCTGGATAAAAAAAAAGGCATGTTGGAGGAGTTAGGTTATCCATCTTAATCAATTTTAAATTATAACAGGAAAACTTTAGTCCTGCTTCATAGCTTTAGACTTTAGACCTGGTACTGAAATCTGAATGTACAAATTACCCGTGCAAGTTTAATGAGGTGGATGCAGCCTGCAACCTATTTGGTAGCACTGGAAGAAATTAAGGGGCAAATTTTTAAAGTTACTCATGCAGGGTACCTTTGTGCACGCTACCCGGCGCACACAAATGTACACCCAATTTTATAACATGCTGCGCGCATCTACCCCAGCATGTTTAATCCTGCATTTGTACAATTCTCTCTTAGAATATTGATGATGAAATGAGGCTGCTCCAGAAATGACAGCTTCCTCATTATAAAGGGGTAGATTTTCAAATAGCGCAAATTGGCGTACTTTTGTTGGCGCATCAGGCGCCAACAAAAGTACGCTGGATTTTAGTAGATACGCACGTAGCCGCGCGTATCCGCTAAAATCCGGGATCGGCGCGCGCAAGGCTATCGATTCCGTATAGCTGGCGCGCGCCGAGCCGTGCAACCTACCTCCATTCCCCTACCTAACTCACCCGCCCGGCCCTGTCTAAACCCCCCCCTTACCTTTGTCGGGGGATTTACGCCTCCTGGAGGGAGACGTAAATCCCCGCGCGCCAGCGGGCCGCTAGCGTGCCGGGACGCGACCTGGGGGCGGGTCCAGAGGGCGCAGCCACGCCCCCGGACCGCCCCGGAGGACGCGGCCACGCCCTCGGACCGCCCCGGGCCGTAACCACGCCCCGGGCCTGCCCCGGGCTGTAACCACGCCCCAGGCCCGCCCCGAAATGCTCCCGACACGCCCCGAAAATGCTGCGCGTATCGGGCCCGCCCCCGACACGCCCCCCTCTGAAAACCCCGGGACTTACGCGAGTCCCGGGGCTCTGCGCGCACCGGTAGGCCTATGTAAAATAGGCGCACCGGCGCGCAGGGCCCTGCTCGCCTAAATCCGCCCGGATTTAGGCGGATTTAGGTGAGCAGGGCTCTTAAAATCCGCCCCAAAGTGAATTGTAAAAACACCCGATGCACGCGAACATATTGGGCTGGCACGTGCCAAGCGGATTTCAAAAGCCGCCCAGATACGCACATACATCCCAGAGCCTCTGAAAAAGGGCTGGGACATGGGCGTTCCAGGAGTTTTACCAAAATTTGCACATGAATACTTATGCTCACTGGCGTGTGCCGGGGTCCCCTGTCACATTTTACTTCTGCTATGGATGACATGGAAATGCTAAAACAAAAACATCTATGGAGATCAGTGAGGTTTGAAGGGAAGGCTATTAAGTCAAGGGGGTTTGGAAGACTTGTTCCTTAACTGGGTGAACTGGGAACGAACTGGGAAAACTGGCAATGGTGTCGGCTTGCGTCCCTTTTAAATTTCCCCCATTTACGTGGTAGAAGCGGAATTTGCATGCATATGTGTGTTCCCATTTAAAATTCAGTGCACATGGCGTGCAGCCAGGCTTTCTTATAACATGTACACGTATACGCACGTATGTTATAAAATAGGTATGGGCCAATGAACGCACGCACTTGTGCATCCACATGCAGATTTGAAAGTTACTGTCTAGTTTATTTGTAACTCTGTGTCAAAATGTAACTGTTATCAAGCCAGTTAAGCAACAGTGCTTGATAAATATCTGCAACAGGATTCATTCACTTATTCATTCATAAAGAAGAGCGAATGTTCACATGGCACCAGTCACCTAATGGCCATGCCTCCTCATTATTATATTTGGTGCTGACACAGAAGATCAACGTTTGACTGCTGCAAACCCTGACATCAAATATATCAAATAGAGAAGAATAGCCAGAATGGAATTCATTTAATTTTTTCATAGAAGAAAAATCACATGATAAACCTACGTCAGTAGCAGATCACTACTCTCAGATAGTTGTCATCTTGCTTCACAAAACATAGCATTAAGCTATTCACTGGATTAATGCCTCTGTTCATAATCCAGATACATATTAGCGTATCCTTGGTTTCAAAAAAGGGAATATTGTTTCCCCGTATTTTCTAATTTTACATCATAATTTATAGGGGGATTTAGGGAATTGCATTTGGCTCTAATAAATATCCAAGATCACACCAACACTCAGCAATACTAAATTAATGTCCACATTCAATAACTGTTTGTTCATTCATTCATTCAAAAATCACATGGTTAAGACTGTGCCAATGGCAGATTTCTGCTATAAAACATTTATAAGAAAACACTAGTCAGCTTTCAGGCAGGCCAGTCTTCATGGTTGAATGTCTTTGAAAAGTGTCCCCTCTATGTCCAAACTGAATAAAATCTTCCAACGGTGGTGCATTTGGCATGTTGCATCAAATGCAATTCCTCTGTTCCATGATGAAAGTTAAGGCCACTTTTTAATCATAATAATGAGCATTAGTTTAGCATTACAGCACATATCTTACCCAGTGAACTGTAACTAAAAAAAACAGCCCAAAACCCTTTAAAAACATATACTCCAAGGTTGATAGTCAATGATTTTGTCTGAGTAATTCACTACCTACATAAAATCCAACTGGGTGAAAAGAGACCGGGGGTGCAGCTAAACTATATTTATAGTCCAGATATTTATAGACCACAGGTGCAGCTAAACTATAATTATAGTTTAGCTGCACCCGTGGTCTATAAATATCTGGACTATAAATATCTGGACAGAAAAATAGGTTTCCTAAAGCTACCTGGATAACTGTAACCAGGTATATTCTGCAGAACGCTTACTTGGCTAAGTTCTGCTGAATAGCTAGGTTATGTTACCTGGTTTACTTTCCTGCTCACTGGCCCACTGAATATTGACCTCAGAGTCACCAGCTGCCCAAAAAGATGCATCTCTGTAGCTAGTGGCACCAAAAACCTTTCACACACGCAGCCTCCCACCTCCCAAGAAAAAAAAGAAAAAATAGAATCCTCACATTGGCATAAGTGTTCTTAGGTCAATAGGTAACATGGACCTGATCGCCGAGTCTCTAAAATTCATGTCATAAGTAATTGATACAAATGGACACTTTAAATGAATTACAAAATAATATTCCACAGGTGGGCAATTTTGAAACTGACTGAGGGGGGGCATATAAATCCCTAGGTACCTGCGGGGCCTCTAAGCTAATTTTCAAAGAAGAACTTCTGGAGGAGTTTCCTTTTGAAAAGTTGGGCCGGCGGGGGGAATGTGGACAAATTTGTTCCCTTTCACTTTGCCCCTGCTCTTAAGCGGGATACAAAGACCGTGCTAGAATTTCTCGAAATCACTAGGCAGCATTCCCTTCCCCCGACTTAACGGAGCAACAGGCGAGCTTTCACCGGCTCTGAGGGGTGGGGGGAGAAACGTTCGAACATGTTTTTTTTTTTAATGCAGGTAAGCTATGGAAATTACCATCACAGTATTTTTAAAACAATCCTCCACGTACGGTTTGCTAATGGAGAATACTGACAACTGAAAATAAATCAGTGCCTGTCACTGCAATAAACCAGTTCAAGGAGAGCATCCTGGCCTATTTATAGCACGTGTTTGCATGCCTGTCTGATGAATCTACATGGTATTCCCTTTACTCAGAATGAATAAGCATCTGTTATGCTTTCCATTTGCATTCAGATATTGAACTGCAAACTCTTCTCAAAAGCAAAAAAAAAAATCATCCCACTGGTAAATTTATACAAAATGACTTTAGATGAAAACTGTGAAAGCAGTGAAGAGATGTGTGATCTGAAGCTCAGTGATTATATTGATGTCTTCAAAATGGATATAATACCATATCCAAAAAAATCCATTTTAGTGGTAATATAAGTAAATCTGATGAAATAAGTGCTACATGGAGGTCATACGTTGACCGGCTAAAGAGAGGATGCATCTACTGAGGCCAATATACTAGGGGTTTGCAGCTTCTAAAATTTTGTGTCTTTTTTTTTCCTCTCATTTTTGGGGTGGGCTCAAAAATCAGTTCCTTTAATGTTTATTTCAGTTCATTGCCAGCCCCCTTGCCAAAACAAAAACAGGGCCTCCCCTGGCCTTTCTGACCCAACCTCCCAGCACCCTCAGAAAAAGTTGCCAAGGTCAAGGACCACCCCAGCCCCCATTTACCCCTGCTGTGGGGTCCTGTGAGTGAAAGGGCCTGGGCAGGAGGGATGCCCACTTGCCTCTTGCCACTCAGATGTCACTTCAATACGGTGCCAGCTGGCCCTGAGACTGGGGCCATTCTGAAGTCACTATGGCATCTGTCTCAGGGCTGGCTGGTACCATTTTTTTAAAGGCAAGTAGCCACCCCCTCCTGACCCTTTTTCTAACAAGAATGCCATGGAAGGGGTGAGTGGAAGCTGGGGCAGTCCCCAGCTCCTGGTATCTTTTTCGGGGGTGGGGGGGGGGCATGGAGGTTGAGGTACAGAGGGGGCCCAGCCTCAGCAAACATTATTTTGGGTGGAGTCAGAGGAACTTCAGGGACCACCTTCAGAGCAAAAGCTAACTTTAATGGAATAAAGTACAAAGGTCATACAGATGCAGGGTCAGTCCTCAAAGCTATCAAAAAATGTCAGCAGAATCTGGGGAAAAGAAGATAGATACAGTGATTATTATCTCTCTCTCTTATAAAGGTGGATTTACAGGAACGAAATGAGCAGCCAGGGTAGACAGAAAGGAGAGTGAGTGCCATGGAAGACACAGAGGGTAATTTCTAAAAGTTCATCTATAGGTAAAGTTGTACTTTAACCACAGATATGGTCCTTTAGAAATCTGGATTATAGGCATAGACAATCTAAGCCAACACGAACAGAGTTTCAGCCAGATTGTCTATGCCTATGGACTACAGTTTAATGCTGTGTTTTCTAAACATTCTGCTCTTTGGGTTCCTTCCCGATGCAGTTTTCACGAAACATGGCCCATGTCAGGGGATTGTTTACTCTTCTATCAAATTTTTGGGCATTATGCTGACACTTTGCAGCCTGTGTTTAATAAATTGCAATGAACTTTTGAAAAACCACTGTTTTTTACCCATGGCAATGGTTTTGAAAGTTGCCTTCCCTGAGGTTGATGTACAGACTCCACTTCTGGGTCTGCAAATGCAGGAACACACACAAAAACACCCAACAAAATCCCTGTAGTCACATTTACAAACTGTAAGCGGGTTCATGTAATATCGGCACGCGCCTGCTCTCTTAACGTGCACCGACGCACCTCTCTAGGGGTGCCCGATGATACATTTAAATGGGCTGCTGCAATAAAAAGGAGGTGCTAGGGGAAATCGTGCCCTCCTAGTGCCTCCTCAGCAGCAGGCTCCCAGAAGAGGCGGCTGTCAGAGGGTTAGGAAAACGGACATTCAGTTTTATGAGCACTCATTTTCCTAACCTGTGCACAGCCATGGGTAGGGGAAAATGAATGTTCGTTAATTGAACATCCATTTTTCCTAACCTGACTGCCTGCACATTAATTTTTTTTTTTTTTTTTAGGGATATCCTTTTTCAGTTCCTCCAACTTAATATTGCATCGGGGGAGAATAACTAATAGCCTCATCAAGATGGATTTATATGTGATGAGTGTCATTGGCTATGCGCTTGGTTGGACACACATTTTGGATGCACTAACCCCCATTTTGCATCAGGGATAATGGATACGTGTTGAGCCGTGCACTGCGGCCAGCACCCAGTATTGCATCGGCCTGAAGGTGCGCAATTTGTTTGTTTCGCGTACATTGTTTTGAGACTCAAAGGCAAAACTCATGCAAATTAGCTCATTAACAGTTTGCACAGAGTAAAATTGTGCATGAAAACTTGTAGAAATTGGCGATTTTTTTGTGAAAACTGGGCTACACTTTGGGGAGGCATAACTGAGTTTTTGTGCAATAAAGATCATGTTTTCACTTGGACTTTTAACCCAAGAATATCACTGCAAAACCCATTTACCTTCCGAGAGTCATTTTCAAGCCATTTCTGTGGGTAAAGCAGTGCTTTATTCATGGAAACGGCAATTTACAAAACAGCTCACCTGATATGTGCGTAAACTCAAACGCACACGTGGTTACTGGCAGGGAACAGAGGTTTTCTCCTGGAATGGGGTTGAGTTTGCACTTACTTGCGTTCTTTTGCATTTTCAGAAGTATTTGCCTAAAATAACCAGGAAAAACACAAAAACGCCTCTACATGTGTATTAGCAAGTGTAATGGTGTGTGGGTAGTTCTGATGGGATAATTTTCAAAGGGAAATTACATTAATACTTTCCCTTCAAAAATTAATGTTAAATTTGTGCACATTTTATTTAAAATTAATATTTATTTATTTATTTATTTATTTATTTATTTATTTTTAGATTTTTATATACCGGTGTTCCTATATGAAATAAAGATCACATCGGTTTACATTGAAACAGAACATGAAAATTGCCAAAAGGCATTACATAGAACAAGGTTATGAAACTTGGAACAGTGTACATAAGTTCAAATTTAACAATAACGTTGTAACATTGATGACCAAAAGATAAAGGAGAAAAAAAAAAAAAAAAAGACTTAAACAATTAAATTGACAGGTCTTATTGAGCATAAAAATTATAACGTATAAGTGAGAAAGTCTCAAGTATGGTCTATTATAAATTTACTCCTGTTAAGTAAATGGCTTTACCTGTTCCATTCCCGCAGTCTTTGCCACAGCTTAGCACATTGGCCCTTGTGTTAACAACAAACAAAATCATGTCCTTGTTGCCAAAAGAAGAATCAAAGCAAATAGCAACTCACAAAACTGTAATACTGAGTGTTACGCGGGCGCACATTTGCTCATATATGTCAGCCCACGCCCATGGATGCGGCAGCTTTATAACTGGTTTGCGTATATGCACGCATGTTATAAAATGGCCTGGCCGCATGCACCAAATTTTAAGTGGGTGCTCGCATGGGCGAGCAAATCCTGCTTCTTCCACGTAAGTTGGGTGATTTTAAAAGGGGCACATACTGCCGCTATTCCCAGTTTTACCAGTTCATCCAATTCATCCAGGTAAGAGAGAGGTCGTCCAAACCCCTCTAATTTAATAGCCTTCACTCCCCCCAGTTAGTGCTGACCCTTAAAATCCTGCAGATCTTCCTAGTTTTCTTTATTTTAGAATTTCCATGGCCTCCATAGCAGAAGCCATTAGCAATGGTTACATGGAATAGTTACATGGTTAATGGTTACATGGAATAGACTTAGTTTTTGGGTACTTGCCAGGTTCTTATGGCCTGGATTGGCCACTGTTGGAAACAGGATGCTGGGCTTGATGGACCCTTGGTCTGACCCAATATGGCATTTTCTTATGTTCTTATGTTCTTAAGTAAAGTTACGTGGCAGGGGACCTGGGTACACGCTGGGACGTGGTAAGTATTTACACGCACATCTCTGGTCCACGTCCTGAAACTCCCATGCCCTGTTAAAAGCGCGCGCGGGCGCGGTCGTCGTAAGCGGGTGGTGGTGAGCCCTTGGGCCACGGCAGGACTCAAGGAGGAGCCCCAAGCCACACCGTGGGAGGTGAGCTGAGCAGGCATGGTGAGCCAGGCAGGCAGGAACAGAAGCAGGGAGTCCGACCCTCAGCCGGACCTGCATGCCCATGGTAGCCAACACGGGGAAGTTGACTAATGAACGGTCCTCCGACTGTTCCCGGCCCTTTCGGACCTGCCGCAGGGAACGGCAATGGGCAGCAGGCCGGACAGAGGCGAGGGCAGACAGAGTCCTTAAACAGAAGACATCAGACGGGGCAGAAGCAGGCTGAAGCAAGACGGAGACATCAGGACAAGGGCTGAAGCGAGACACAAGAAAGATCCAGGCGAGCAGGAACTCCGCTGGGATACTCACATCCGAAGCCCCCTCGGCTGGCAGAAGCTCAAGAGCCCGTGGGACGAATCCCTCCTGTTGGCCACTCCAGGGCCCAACAGGACAGAAGGCTCAGGAACCAGGCAAGGACGTAGGTCAAGGCAGAGGCAGGAAGACATCCGGGCAAGGGCTGAAGCAGACACTGTAGACAAGGCTGGACGGAAACATGGCACTGTCCATCAGGGCGCCCTACTCAGCCCACCCGTGGGACTGAGTCGCGGACCACCCTGTCCCAGACGCGCCCTACACAGCCCAGGAAGGCTGGTCGCAGACCACGCTGAGAAGGAGGGTGCAGGGAAACTCCAGGCGAACAGGGACTCCGATGCTGGGATACTCACATCCGAAGTCCTTACGGCTGGCAGGCACAGGAACAAACATCTAGGCAGAGACACTGGACAGGGATCCATCAAAGCATATGATGATCACGGAAGACCTGGATCAGCAAGGATACAGACAACTGTAGGACCTGATCCGAAGGCCCTTTGCAAGTGAACAGAAAGTCCTTAAATACTGGAGGTAGAAGGCAACTCCCTGGGAGGAGCTTGCCAGGACCGCCCACCGCTGGGCCTATAAGTCAGGTGGAGAGCTGCGGGCCAGCCCCTAGGAGAAGGGCGTCGCCAAACAGGAAGTCCAAACGCTGGCAAGCAAGCCACAGGCACAGCTAGGCCTCTCAGGCCCTGGAGCGAGTCCCGGATGGAACACAGGCCCTGGAGCTGTGTCTGCTGGGCCTCTCAGGCCCTGGAGCTGTGTCTGCTGGGCCTCCGGCCCTGTGGTGCTGTCTCTCTTGGGCCTCCAGCCCTGTGACTTTGAGTCTCCTGGACCTCCAGCCCTGTGACTTTGAGTCTCCTGGACCTCCAGCCCTGTGACTTTGAGTCCCCTGGGCCTCCAGCCCTGCTGCTACTCCTGAGCCCTGCTGCTGCTGCTGCCTGCTGGTTCCAGCTACTGCTGTTTCCTGCTTCCAGCCTCCTGCTTGCTTTTTCGGCCACGTGTGTCCTAGTGGCCTCTTGTTTTGTCGCCCCTCCTACCTTCCCTTCCTTTGTCCCATGCTGGTAGTCTCCGGCGCCCTCGCAAGGGGGTGCTGGGGTGCAATGGATTCTCCTTCCCTTTCTTTAGTTGTCTGTTTCTCCCTGTTTCTTTAAGGGGCGGGGCGGCCTTTGGCCGCCCCCGCCTCCTCCCCACCCACAATAGATGGCAAGCAAGCCACAGGCACAGCTAGGCCTCTCAGGCCCTGGAGCAAGTCCCGGATGGAACACAGGCGAGGCCCAGGCTTCAGAGCGGCCTCCGGAGGAAGGTAAGAGACCTCCTGTAGCGCAGCAGCAGGGGGGATCGCAACATGCCCCGCCCCCTATCTGAAATCTTTGGAGATGTGCGCGCTGCGGGAGGTACCCGCGCAACTGGGAGGCTCTTAAAATCCCCTCGGTGCGTGAGAAGCCCGACTTATTCGCACATCCCCTAATTATTGTGCACGCCGAGCTTTAACAAATTCAACCTTATGTCAAGACTGCCCTGCTTCAAAAAAAAAGGCTGAGATGTCAGTGTGGAACTGGATTCACATTTGGAATTAAAAAAAGAGCTCGCTTCCTTCCATTAGCAACCATATGCTCATCTTCTATTCCTGTGTAGTCAGTTTGTTAAGCATGTAGCATCTTTAAAAGATTCGTCAATAACATTTCTCTCTTCTACTGCCATATGTTCAATAAAATTGTCTTGTGTATTGAAAACCTAATCTATTCTTTTTTTTTTTTTTTTTTTTGCTATTAAACCGAGTCATTTGTATCCACTTCTGGCTACTAGCATAAAAGTCAACCACTCCTGTCAAAGCCAGAGGAGATGAATCAATCCACTTGCAAAAGGTGCATCATTATAAATGCTATTACAATACATTTTTTGTGTTTTTCGAAGAGGGACATATCCTATCTCCTAGAAAATGCAGCTTTTGAAGCCTTCTAAGAGCCGTCTACTAATGAGTATATATATATAAAACTAACTACGGCTTGCCAAAAGGAAACAATAGTAGTCACATATCCCTAGGGACCTTTGTTTTCAGTTTTTATTTTTCATGAGAATTTCAATGCTATAACGTAAAAAAAAAAAAAAAAATCAGTGGAAAAATTACTTTTCCCCCTGCTTTTTCTCATAACAAGGGCATTTTCCCACAGATTTTCTTTTGTTATAACACTGAAATTCCCAGGGGAAATAAAATAAAAAGTGAAAATGAAGGTCCTTACATATCCCCTAGTAACATAGTCAGTTTCCAGAAAAATAGTTACAATTGAAACATATGGAAGCCGATATTTAGCACTACTTACCTGGATAAATAGGGACTTAACTGGCTAAGTGGCAGCCGCTGAATATCCAGCTATATAAATGGTATTTATCAGGCTGGATTTCATGGGGGCAGGCAATGGGTGGACTGAGGCGAGGCATCTTAACCAGATAGGTGCCTATATTCACCTTATCTGGTTAAGTTCACTGAATAAGTTATCCGGATATAACTTATCCAGCTAACTAGAACGTATCTAGTTATATTAGCAGCATAGCCGCGCCACTAAATATCCCTTCTTAGTTAGCCAGATACGTTTTTCTTATAACAAAATAATTTTTCTTTTAATTTTAAGGTAGAAGGAATGGAAAGCAATGATTTTCCAGATTCATCAGCAGAAGGTCGTCATGCTATGGCTCAAGCTTATCATTTAACACTGACCGGGTTAAGGTTTCATGGGACCATAGTGTTGCGCGTCCCGTCTGCGCTGGGCCCGCGCCTGGGCCTGCTCACCTCGTCCATGCTCCGACGGGTCCTGGGTCACCCTCCCCCCGCTGCTGCTGCTGCTAGCTCTGCTCGGCCTCGGCGTCCCACAGTGGCGAACGCCGGCCTTCCTCCACTCACCAGGCCTCACGGTAGGGCTCGGCATCGTCTGTGGCGTCGGCCCCATCCCTAGGCATGCGTGCGCGGACCGCCTGGCCTCTTAAAGGGCCAAGGGCGGGTCCCAGCTCTGCGGACCGCCCTGATTGATAGAAGTAAGTAAGGAAGTGGTCAGACACTACTTCCTTGCCTTGGCATTCGGGTCATACACTCCGGTGTCTCTAGTTAGCCTTCCAGTGTTTCCTGTTCCAGCATCCTCTGTTCCAGCGTCTCCTGTTCCAGCATCTCCTGTGTTTCCTGTTCCAGCATCTCCTGTGTCTCCTGTTCCAGCGTCTCCTGTTCCTTTGTCTCTCTATCTCCTGTTCCTTTGTGTCTCCATCTCACGGTACTGACCTTTGCTTGCTTCTGACTATTCTTGATTGCTGCCTGGACCTGACCTCTGCCTGTTCTCTGACTATTCCTGATCGCTGCCTGGAACCAACCTCTGTCTGATAGAGATGTGCATTCATTTATCACAAATTAGGCAATTTCAACGAATTGCCTAATTCGTCGTGGGTCGGGGGCCCCGAACCCCGAAACAGAATTTCCCCAAACTTCGGGGAAAATTAGTTTTTTGGGTTTGTATGGGGGGAGGGGCACATTTTATTTTTTTAAATAAAAAACCAACCCAAGCATTAAAACTTACTATAATACAACCCCCCCCCCCACACCATCCCGATCCCTCCCCGAGACTTACTAACATCCCTGGTGGTCCAGCGGGGTCCTGCGAGCAATTTCTCCCTCCCTGCTGTCGGGCTGATGGGCCTGCCTTGCATCAAAATGGCGCCGATAGCCTTTGACCTACTATGTCACAGGGGCTACCGGTGCCATTGGTCAGCACCATTTTGATTACTAGCAGCCGACGGCCCGAGTGCAGGAGATCGCTCCCTGACCCCTGCTGGACCACCAGGGACTTTTGGCAAGTCTTGGGGGATTGCTCCTGTCCCCCACAAGACTTGCCAAAAGTCCCTAGTGGTCCAGCGGGGGTCCGGGAGCGATCTCACCATCGGCTGCCAGTATTCAAAATGGCGCCAATAGCCTTTGCCCCTACTATGTCAGAGGGGCTACCGGTGCCATTGGTCAGCCCCTGTCACATGGTAGGAGCACAAGATGGTGCCAGCCATCCATTGCTCCTACCATGTGACAGGGGCTGACCAATGGCACCGGTAGCCCCTGTGACATAGTGAGGGCAAAGGCTATCTGCGCCAATTTGATTACTGGCAGCCGACGGCCCGAGTGCAGGAGATTGCTCCTGGACCCCCGCTGGACCACCAGGGACTTTTGGCAAGTCTTGGGGGATCACTCCTGTCCCCCACAAGACTTGCCAAAAGTCCCTAGTAGTCCAGCGGGGGTCCAGGAGCCAGTATTCAAAATTGGCCGCCAGTATTCAAAATGGCGCCAATAGCCTTTGCCCCTACTATGTCACAGGGGCTACCGGTGCCATTGGTCAGCCCCTGTCACATGGTAGGAGCACAAGATGGTGATCCCATGCGCGGTATATAAAAAACTTTTAAATAAATAAATAAATAAATAAATTTCCTTTTTTTTTTTTTTGGTTTTGAAAAATAGTGTATGCTATTTGCAGATAGCACACACTATATTTTCCAACCACCCCCCTGCCAAAAAAAAAGAAAAAGAGAGGGGAAAAAACCCAAGTCAGACCCCGAGCATCTCTGGAAACCCTCAGTCCTACCCTCTGGCACACCTAGAGAAGATAATACATTATATACCACGCATCTGTTCACTTCAATACACAGAAGCGTGCATCGCATCTCCACTCCAAAGTGGAGACGGGTGCAATGTTGAGAAGTTGAAAAAGAAGAGATAGAATACTTCTTCTTCATTAACCGCTTGTGTTCGTGGATGAAAAGTTGTTACTTTGGAGTGGAGAGATGATGCGATGCACGCTTCTGTGTATTGAAGTGAACAGATGCGTGGTTATAAACGGTTCCTATGAAAATGTGGTGAACTTCTATGTGATGACAATTAATCCCCTGATGAAACCATTGCTGAAACAAGGGCCCCTTGTCGGGAATATTCAGAAAAGAGAAGATTGAAAGAATTATAATAATTTAACAGAAGATT